>NC_092505.1:3123116-3485159 GCF_047511675.1 Marmota flaviventris | reverse complement strand
GAGACCCCTGGAGCACCCTGCTAGCACAAGGACACTTAGAGTTCCTTCCTGTGGATTTGTTCCCCCTGGTTGAGCCGTCAGGCACTCAGAGGGCACTGCAGCCATGTTCCAAGTGGGCCTGGCTACTGCTCCACTGGTGGCCGTCTTGGGGTTGGCCACATGGTTCTGAAGGCATGCAGAACGAAGGACCATGGCGTCTTTCCCCGGGAATTAAGAGGGAAGACGGGAGGCCAGGGAGTGCATGGCAGCCCCTGAGGGGAGACACATGAAGATATGGGCGTGCAGCCAAAGCTGCGAGGAGCCCCCAGGAAGTCAGAATGCCAGGAACTATGCCAAAGACAGAGGGAGGCAGCGGGCAGAGCTAGGCCAGGAGGCTGCAAGGCAATAAGGCCACAGAATGCTAATCGTGACCCAGACGCCGAACCTGGAGCAGCAGGAGCTGATGCTTGCCTTTGGGGTTCTAGTCCTGCTGGAACCAGTTCTTCCCTCTAATCTGCTCCTTCCTTTGGGAACAGAAGTGTGGATCCTGTGCCATCGCATCTTGGGTGTCATGTAACTTTGTGTTTTGGGGGGATGGGGTGGGGTTTCACTGGGGATCGAGCCTAGGGGTGTTATACCACTGAGATTCATCCTCAGCCCATTTTTTAAAATTATTTCTTATTTTGAGCCAGGGTCTCACTAAGTTGCCCAGGCTGGCCTCGATTATCATCCTCCTGCCTCACACGCCTGGTTAGCTGGGCTTACAGGGGTGTGCCACCATGCCTGGCTTGTTTTATTTTGTTTTCACAGGAGCTCACAGCTGAGTTTGTCTTGGTCTCAGAGGCAAATTCAGTCTTAGACTTTGGAGCAGCCCAGGAGCTACTGACTCTGGGGTGGACTCATGCCATTTGCACTGTGAGATGAACACAAGCCTTTGGGGGCCAGAGGTGGACTGTTGGGCTGGATTGTAAATGTCCTCCCACATGTGCTGGAGGGTTGGTGTCCGGAGGTGAGGCCTTTGAGAGGAGACAGGATCATAAGGGCTCTGACCTCATAAATGGAAAATGAGGACTAATAATTAATCTGTAATACAGCAATTCTGGGAGGCGTTTCTTTAACAAGATGATTTCCTCCAACCCCTCAGGAACAAATTTTAACTAAAGTTACGTCCCCCTCCCCTCCTCCAACCTTTCCCCTAGCACCCCACCCCCATCTTTAACAAGGTATTCCAAATTCCAAAGACAGCCCTCAGCAGGGCCTCCCCTCTCCTCAGTGGGTAACTGGTCTACCTGAAAAGACAATGCAGACGCCGGCCACAGGAGGTCACAGTTCCCTTTGATGGGATGAGGAGGCTGCAGAGACTCAGGCCTGGGAGGGGTGCTGTTGAAAGAGGGCGAGCCCCAGATCTCCTGTGTTTTTTGTCCCCCTGTCCCCTCTCATGGAAGCTGTGGCATCCAGGAGCTTTGAATAACACTGTTTTCCTTTATCACCTCTGGCTCCTGAGCTTCAAGCAGACAAAACCTTCATTTCCTATCCATGTCTTTGGCAAAAGCCAACCAGGAGAAAGAGACCCCCTCTGAGCAGACTCTGGCCAGGGGAGCAGTGGTGCTCTCAGGGAGGAAGAGCCCCTTCTTGGGTGGCACTGCTTGTGGCTACTGGAAACTGCCGCTGGAATCTCAGGGAAATCCCAGGGTTGCAGAGGAGACTCGCCCGCGGTCCCCGTCCCCTCCCCTCATGTTCTTGTGGTCTTGCATTCCAGGAAAGACACAAGACAGTAGAAGAATAGCAAAATTTAGTGAAGGGTCAGGGGCAGACGGATGTGCATGGTGGAAACACGAGGTTAAGAGAAGAGTTCTATACAGTGGCCACTGTGCTGACGCCACATGCTTCTCCAAGAAGCAATTTACCTGCAGTCATGCTTGGCTCTAAGTGGACTGGATATATGACATTCCTCAGAAAACCCCCTGTTATCTGCAGGAGAAATGTGGCCCAAAATAATAATAAGAGAGACCCAAGGGAGATAAAGATAAATCCTCCCAACCACAAAATCTGTTAAGAGTGTAAAGTTAAGAATTCAGTTAGAACAGGTCAGCATGGGACAAAGTGACCTAGAGTTGTCATGGCAGTGGGACTTGAAAGTCTGATGTCATCCTGTCAGTCAAAAGTGGACCTTGGGAGGACTCTCTGGAGCCTTCTGGGATCCCTAATAAGCTGGAGTGAGGGGTCATGCTGTCCTCTCCTCTCTGAGAGGATCTGCTCTTTCCCTGGAGAGTGCCCCCGTTCCCTTCTCCTACCCCTTCATAATCTCATGCCTGTTATTCCGAGTGACATGTCTGAAATCCTTCTGTGATCTTGTGACTTGATCACAAGAATTGGGGTTTGAGGGCGAGGGGTGGGGTTTCTTCCTGATGGCTCAGTTTCCCGGGAGACACTGGCCTGTGACAGTCCCCTCCTGGGGTCTAGCTCTTCTCACTTACATGAACCCTATTCTTTTCACTCTTCCCTTTCATTCTCATCTGTGGATTCCGACCTTCAGATCTGTGAGGAAGGAACCTAGGAGGAAACTGGCCTGATCCCTGGCCACCCCATTTGCCAGCAGAAGCAGGGAATTGAGCTTCATCTACAAACTCGGGGGTTTTAAAGGATCAGAAAAGGGGACAAGGGGCACTCTCAAGGGAGAGAGTGGATCTCTCAGAGAGGATGGCGTGCCCCTCCTGCCCTCCAGTTTTGTTTTGGGTCCTGGGAAGTTTCCAGAGAGTCCCGCCCAGGTCCACCTCTCTGACTGATAGCAGGATGACATCAGACTTCCAAGTCCCCACTGCCAGGGCAGCTCGGAGTCACTTTGGTCCATGCTGACCACTTCTAATTGGAACCTATTCTTACGGAGTTTATGGCTGGAGTCTTTATCTCCCCAAGTTCTGGAATCGGGTCTGTGTAAGGGTCACAGCAACCTCCCTTCCGCCCAGGGTAACCTGTGCCCTTCTTATGGGCATTTAGGGCCTGCATTTCTCCTGCAGATGACAGGTGGTTTGCTGAGGAATGCAGCAGAGACTATTGACTTAAGCCTGGCAGGGCTGCAGGTAAATTGCTTTTTAAAAGAAAGCATGTGTGGATCAGCAGGGTGAGCCCGTTGACAGAACTGTCCCCCATGTTCGCACCACTCACATCTGTCTGTTCCCCGACACCAGCAGCTGCACAGGGACATTTCTGCATCCCAGGTATTTCTCCTTTCTTCCTGCTACCACTTCATCTGCCCACGGACACTAAGAGGGCGCACGGGAGCCAAGGGGTTCCCGCTTGGGTACTCATGCTGTGTTGGTGCACACTGGCCATCATAACTCTGCTGGTGGAGATTAAAATAGAGCCTTTTGGACTTTAGTGGGTCATTTTGTGGTTCTAGGCGCTGTGAAGAGGGCACTCTCCTCCACCATTTTGGTCTTGAAAAAGCCATTTGAACTTTCTTGGTTTTGATATCAGGTGTCTCCCAAAAGCTCCTGTGTTAATGCGGGAGTGTTGGGAGGTGAAATGATGGGACCTTGGGAGCGGTGGCCTCATCAGGCCGTCCTAGTTTGAATGGACTGACTGGGTGGTAACTGTGGGCAGGTGGAGCATAGCTGGAGGAGGGGGCGTCACTGGGGGTCGCCCAGGTAGGGTGCTTCTTCCTTGTGGCCCCTTCCTCTCTCTGCTTCTCAGCCGTCATGAACAGAGCAGAGTTCCTCCCCAGACCTTTCCGCCATGATGTTCTGCCTCACTTCACGCCCAGAGCAACAGACCCAGCCAACCAGGACTCAACCTCTGAAACTGAGTCCAGAATCAACTTCCTCCTCTAAGGGGTTCTTGTAGGTACTTTGGTCATAGCCACTAAAAGCAGATTAATACACAGTCTGTGTGGGGTAAGACTCAGAGTCTATCTGGAGACTACTCATTTGTTTGTTCTGGATTTTTCTTCCTTTTTTTTTATTACTGCTTTATTTCTAGGTTAAGTGGCTGCATTTTGATACCACCTAAGGGTCCTCTGTGCCACACACTAACTGGACAACTTATGGCTATGACCAAAAAAGGATTAATATATTAGTATAACATGGCATGGGCTATGTAAGTATTAAATTCTGGTGAGAGACGGCCCCTAAAGGTTCTTTAAATCATACTAGTCGGTGATTGAAAGCATTTGGTCACAGATCAGGTATGTGGGACGAAATCCTTCACATCTAAGCTTTCATGCTATTGCATAATAGACACCTAAGAAAGAGGGAACTAAATTGATGGTTCAGAGAGGAAGGAAAGAGTTCATTCCCCTCTGGGACAGTAACACTCAGGAGGAAAGGGAAAATAAAGAGATGAGTCTTTGAATGTCCCAAACCCACCCCCGGCTAGTGCAGAGGCCACAGCACCACTGATGAAGGTCAAGGGGCCTTAGAGCTGCGACTCCCTCACCACAGGGAAGTGAGGCGGGAGCCCCGTCCTCTCTCAGGGGCAGCAGGGCACTCAGCATGGCCAGGGAGCTTCCCGTTCAGAGCAGGACAATATCCAACAGTATCCGACTGGAGGGTTAGGTCAGGAAGTCAGCCAAGAGATTTACGGATGGACAGTCCAGCCTCAACTTCACATATGCCGAATGGGAAAGCTCTGACCTACGATTTGAGAACAGCCACAGAATGATCTGCCTCTATTTTGTTCCTCACTCTTCTACCTGGACAGACAGCAAGCTTTTTTTTTTTTTTGTGTGTGTGTGTGTGTGTGTGTGTTTAAGTTCTGGGGATTGAACCCAGGGGCACTCTACCATTGAGCTACATCCTCAGCCCTTTTTTGAGACGGGCTCTCACTAAGTTGCTGCGGCTGGCCTCAAACCTGCAGTGCTCCTGTGTCAGCCTCCTGAGTTGCTGGGATTGCGGGCGTGTGCCACCAGGCCTGGCCCAAGCTCTTTTACCTACACTCTGTGGGCTGCAGATGAGAGAAGGCTACTGACACAGCCAATGGGAGGCCCAGCATCTCCACCAAGAAGATCCTGCACACACGCTGCCGCTGCGGGAGCTTTCCATTAGTGGGACCTGACTGGAATCCAAACTTGAAGCCATGGGGGGCTGCCTGATCCCTGGCTGGATTAGAGACAGTGGTGCTGGTGCTGAGAAGTGTGAACATAAAACAAGGAATTCATCAAAGGCAAGTGAGGATCCCTCTGAATTTTTAGAAACAATTTATTAGGCATACTGAAAGTACAGGAACGCTGAATTAGAAGACCCAGAGAACAGGAGGATGGTTAACATAATCTTAAGGGCAAAATTCCCCCACTATTCAAAAAAAAACTTCAAAAATGTGAAGGAGCTATAGGAATGAATCCTTCCCAACTGGCAGATATTGCCTTTAGAATCTATAATGCAAGAGAAATAATAACATCCAACTTTACACATTGTTCAATAATCCGTCTTTGATCTGCTGAACAGAGAGTGTTTTTTGGTAAATTGTATGAAATCAACGCGAAGATACAACTTCAATGCTGTGAAAACCTACTTTTAAATCATCCTGGTAACACTTAGAACAACACCTTGCTTCCTTTCGCTTCCTTACACATGAAAAGTCTGTTTGAGGGGGACAGGTGACTCCTGATGTGCTCATCATGAGAGAGAGAGAGAGAGAGAGAGAGAGAGAGAGAGACCAGAGTCTATATGCCACCTCTGTCACCAAAATGGGGAGAACGCAAAGGAACATTCTTCCCTCTTCTAGCCTCCCACTGTGGAGTCTACCCTTGCCCCAGGTCATCCAGAGATTGAGTCGAAGTAGAGGGTGTCCAATGGTAGGCTGGGGCCCACGTCGGATTATGACAACCTTGTAAAAGGCTGTGCCTGAGGTTTCACTCTGTAAATGAAAAAACAAAAAACAAAACACAAACAACAACAACAACAAAACCAGTCAGCTGTACTGTGAAGCTAATGATGCTTAAGCCCCAGGCCTCCCACAAGGAAAGGCCATTTCCAAGTTACAAATCTCTCATTCCTGCAAATTCTCTGAATCCATGATCATGTACTTATTGGAAATGAAATGCCCATCTCTTTCCATTCCGA
The DNA here is from genome assembly GCF_047511675.1 of Marmota flaviventris. Lineage (NCBI taxonomy): Eukaryota > Metazoa > Chordata > Mammalia > Rodentia > Sciuridae > Marmota > Marmota flaviventris. Next base: position 3,479,121 of record NC_092505.1, on the reverse strand, counting down.
CCTCCCTCCATCTTCTTTCATGGTAGTGGGTGCTCAAGTGGCCACAGCCTTTCTGAACCAGGCCATGGTGGATCGAGGAGGGGATACGTTTATTGAAGATTGAGTGATGAGTATATGTGACGTTTCATCAAGTTTGAGAAAATTCCTACGGAATTCTCTCATGCCATACATAAGGTGCTTGGAATTTGGGGATTTTCCATAGTGACCTTTGGCACAGCATCCACAGATGTCCAGTAGCCAGGTGTTCAGGGGCATTTTAGTTAATCCATCGGTAAGAAAATAAAGCTTCAGTCCCACATTTAGCCAAAAGGGAATACAGAGATTGGGTTTCCCATCCTGTAAGAAACCACTCCAGACAGAATAAGTGAAAGAATAATCTTTAAAACAAACTAGACATCAGGGACAAAGGACGGTGGGCACCGGGAGAGGAGGAAGAGAACTGAGCGGTGGAGCTTGGGAAGAAGAGATGGCGGGTTCTGACTGAGGTGTGCAGAGAGCTGGGAAGAAGGAGGGGGAAGGCGGGAGAGAATAAACTCAGGTCGCTGAGCGGCCCCCGGGGTCTTCGGATGTGAGGAAACTTCCTGAGCCTGGCAGAAGAACTGCCTGGAAGGATCAGAGGGAAAAATACCCAAAGTGTGCACCTTTACCAAAATAATACGTGGCGGGGATGTCTCTGCCTCAGTAAAAGCAAAATGGACCCTGGGTTAACTGCTGCTCTCATCCACTGAATGCAGTTGGAAGGAAAATCCTGAAAGGACAGAACTGCTTCAAGGTAAGTTAATCATGTCCCCAACAAAGCTCCAGAATATTTACAGGAGTACAAAAATGATCAGCACTCAGCACAAGTCAGCTGCACACGTCTTCCATCCAATAAAACAACAGACACAACAAGAGGCAACGAGGAGAAAAGGAAGCCAACCCAGAAATGGAGCAGGTGGTAGGAGATGGGAAAGGACCCTGGACGGGTGTCACCTGCTCAAGGAGTCAGAGCAGAGACGGAACATGCTGAGCACAAACGCGAAGCTCCAAGTCCGACTTTCAGAAATGAAAACCCTGTGTGAGCTGAGCGATCAGCAGGCGGTCACGGAGGATGGGAAAAAGGGCTGGTGAGCCAGGAGACACAACAAGAGGGACCACCCAATGAAACCCGAGAAAGAGAGACTTATCAGAGCAATCGCGACTATGGGACAATTTGAAATGGTCTAAAATATGTATAATTGGAGTCTTTGAAGGAAAGAATAGAAAGGAAAGAAAAATTGCTAGAAGACAAAATGGCTGAAAAAATCGTGATTCTGATTTTAAAAGATCATGAACTCAAAATTCTAAGAAATTAAAAGAACCAAAGCGTGCATGTGTGCACACACAACACAAAAACTACACTACAATACATCACAATCAAATGGCACAAATCTGGTAATAAGGAAAAAAAAGCTTAAAAGAAACCACAGTCAAAGACATGTAGAGGAATAATAGGTAAGGACAACAAATTCCTCCCTGAAAATGGTTGGGCTAAGAAACAGTGAGACAATACTGTGAACAATACAGTGAGACAAAACAGTGAGACAAAGGAAAAAACTATCAATTTACAACTCCATGTCCAGCAAAAACATCTTTCAAGGTTGAAAAAATGAATGACGTTCAGTCACACAAGCTGGACACCTTCAGCACCAGCAGCCACACCACAGAAATGCTGACGTGCGGAATGCTTCCCTCTGCAGTGGCACCAGAGAAGGAATCTAGATGGAGAAATGTACAGACTTTGCTTATTGACTAAACCTCTTTAAATACCACTGACTAATGGGAAGACAGTCACAATGCATTTGGGGTTTGGAACATCCCTAGAAGCGAATCACATGATGACAAAGCACAAAGACTGGGAGGTAGGGAAGAAGCAGGTTGGGAAGTCTTCTACGGGAAGAGGCAGAATATCACTTGGTTATTATGGAGAAAGACACAGGCCCTGAGCCCTGCAGTGCCCACTAAATAATAAGACAAAGTTACAGCTAATGACCCAGCAAAGGAGAACAAAATCATAGAAAATGTCCAGCTAATCAGCAAGAAGGAAGAAAAAGATAAAATGGAGAGCGAAGAGCAGATGAAGTGAGAAATAAATAAGAGATTTAATCCAACCATAAAAGCAATCACATTAAATGCGAATGATCTAAATACCTTGATTAAAAGGCAGAGAATATCAGATTGGGGGGGGAAAAAATCAATACTCAGATATATGTCAACTACAGGAAACACACTACATATGGTAACACAAATAGGTAGAAGTGAAAGCCATTATTGCTTGCTTTGGATCTGCAATGTCCTGCAAAGGCTTGGTCAGCTCGGTGCTACTGGAAGGTGGGGGAAACCTGTAAAAGGGGGACTGGTGGAAGATTTTAGGTCAGTGGGGGTATGCCCTTGAAGGGGATGGACCTCAGGCCTTCCTCTTCCTCTTTTCTTTTACTTCCAATCCATGAAGCAAATGGTTTTGCTATGTCCTCTTACCATGATGTTGCCTCACAGGCCCAAAGAAATAGGGCCAATCAATCAAGGACTGAAACCTCTGAAACCATAAGCCAAAATAAATCTTTCCTTAAGTAAGTTGATTGTCTCAGGTATTTTGTTACAATAATAGAAGGCTAATAAACACAATACTAAAATTGATCACAAGAAAGAAGCGATTATTACATTAATATAAATGAAGTAGGTTTTATAGTACACAAAGAGGATCATTTAAAAAATGATAGGGGGGTAAGCAAATCAATCCTCTACATTTATTTACCCAAAGAGAAACCAAAATTGATAGAACTGTAAGGTGAATAAGACAAAGAAGCAATTATAGTCCTTCCTCTCTCCTCTACCTTTCCTCCTTTGTCAAAAAGCCACCAGATAGATTCCTGTGAGGCGGATGGTCAGCTTGTGTGGAAGGTGGGCCCAGGCACCTGGAGATGGGTTAGTGCGAGGAATATGGGAACCAGGGTCTGTTTCCCCCAATCTGAGGGGAGGTACTCCTACAGGAGCAGAGAGCCATGGACAGCCCCTATGTGCTGGACTGGAGTCTAAGCTATCAATGTCAGATCAAGAAATTCAACAGAAGATTCAGAATTAAATCCAGATGTGAATGCATGTGTATTTTTCCCTTCATGTCTGACTGCTGACAGGCTGGGGCATTCACGTGTGTTTCCAATGAGCATGTATTAGGTCCAGGTGGAAGTTCCCACACCATTCTCCACCAAGGCTGGTTTCAGAGCTATGGCAGGGAAAGAATGAGAGAGGATTCCTGTAACATCCTGTGCCCAAAAATAAGAATACAGGAATAAAGACACATATAAAAGGTCAGGGAAACTGTTCTGAACTTAGCACTGCTAAATTTAGACTAATTTGAGCATCAAATTTAAAAAAAAAATGATGGCAACTGATTATAACCCTTTGAAGGATACAGGCATCCATGAATCCACATCACATACACATGGGATCAAGGAAACTAATGGGAATACCAGAACATTCTTTTCTTGTAGTAGAAAGCCCACAAATAATAAAGGAATGGTGGGATAAGGAAATCTCTATTTGGCAATGACCATAAAAACGTTGCAGGCAAGAAACATCAACAGATGCCCAAATTAGTGGGTACTCCCAAAATAACTCCTCACAAAATTTCTATGAAGAGGGAAAAGCTTGGTGAAATGATTGAAATTATCACACCAGTAACAGGGCAGATGGGCACCCAGGCCACCCACTGGGTGACCTGAAGGGAACACAGCTTCGGTGGCATTCTGGCCCCAAGTGCAATGCCTACTCTTGAGGAAACTCCAATTAAGGGACACGCCAACAAAGGATCTGTTCATAGTTGTCCAAATGATCAAGGCCATGAAAGTCAGAGACTGAGGAGTATTCCAAATTGAAGGAGACAAGAGAATACTGGGTTGCCTGAGAATGGGGCAGGAGTAAAAGTGAACAACGGCATGGGGGACAGGTCTGTTATCGTCCTACAGCATCACCACAGGCAGCATGCCAAGCTGCACCTACAATGAGCACTCAGTGCCAGCTGATGCCCTCATCAGGCAACTACATACACTGAGGTGACCCAATGGGCACTTCAGCAGCACCAATGACACACACACCATGTCAAAACGATGATGGCAGTACATGAGTGCTGGTCACTTATAAAGGGACTTGTCAATCTAAAACTGGCCACTGGCACATTTCTATTCTCCTTGAGCTTGCTGAGACCCATGCAAAAGTTAAAATATACTGTGCATCTCTAACTAAATAGCTGCACTGAAATGCAGACATATTTACTGTTTCCTACTATCACCAGCTAAAAACAAATAGGTTGGTGATCCCCCACCTCAAGATTTCTTTGTTGTAATTGTTTTTCAAATGCTTAATAGGCCCCTTCTGTTTTTCTAGCCTGGAAACATATGAATAATGGACTCTACTCTCAGGCCCCTCCTTGTCTAGTGGAAGGACCTGGATGAAACAGAAAGCAGCAAGTGCACTGATGGGCCATCAGGAAGCACTACTCTGGGCTAGGAAGAGGAGTGAATGGAAAGGGCCAGGAAGCATTTCCTGGAGGAAATTATGCCAGCCACAGTAAGTAGGGCTGAAGATCCTCTGCTGGGCAAAATGCAGGTTTGTGTTATCTCAAGGCAGATGGCCAATCAAGGGGTCCTCCTGGTGGAAGATGTGGGCCATAGCCAACTGACACTTGAATTCATGCTACGGTGTTTGTATCACACAAGAATCCTCCTCTCCAGCATCTGCCATGCCCGAGCAAGACCTGCCACCCACCTATCTTAGTTCATCAAGAACTGAGCCAAGATTCAGCCTCGGGCAGGAGAAAGTCCCAAACATTGGGGTTGTGGCTTTGTCACTACGGCATTTACTGTCATGAGTGTGTGCTGATAACCTAGGAAGATGAGACACGAGTGCGACAAACTCAAACCTCCCAAAGATATTATTTCTAAGAGAAAAGGAAACTTTTTAAAACAAAATGATATCCATTCAGTGGCTAATTGAACAGCAGGTTAAAGGGTGAAAATTAAAAATCGTTGTCCCTGTAGTGTGTTCAAGACACTTTTAGGCAGCCGTTCCAAAATAGGCCAATTTGGATATCAACAAAGGAAAACAAGGAGGTGAGAGCCATGGCACAGGGGCTTGCATCCATTAGCCCACGAGCACCTCTTCCCTTGGCTCTAGTGCCTTGTCTTCAAGTCAACCTGGTGAAATACCTACAGCTCCACTCTCCTGTTACGGGAAAACTAATATAAAAATAAAAAGAGAGGCCGCATCCCATGTTACCAAAAAGCCTTGCTAGAATGAAAAATACAATGCTGGAAGCCTTAGGTTAGGAAAGAGAGCCAGCCTATCAATTGCCGTGCTGAAGAACCAATGCAAAGTGCACGGCACTTTCTTTTTAGGTATTCATATCCCCTCACATTCACCTTAATAATATTACTTTGAAAGTAAAGGAAAAGGTGAATTAAAAGCTACTACTTTGAATAGAAATGAAAAAGGTGGACAAGCAAGGTAGCTGCTTATCTAGTTTTAATTACCATATATTTAATACAAACTTGATTCTATAAGAAACCACGAACTGGGGAAAACCAAATATCTCCCATAAGTCTTAAGTGGACATCCATATTATCCAAACAGGAGGCCTTTCTCCTTACTTTCATAAATGCAAATGCTACTAATCATTACCATCAAAGTGCAAAACGTAACGAAATCATGACTCAAAGCAAAATACAGTACAAATTTATTGACTCCAATCATTCTTAGTTAAGATTTAAGCAAAGTGAACAGACAATATAATTAGGTACAAGTAAGCAATGGATTAACATTAGATATTCTATTATACTATGAATTTTCAGTCCAAAAAAGCTTATTCCTAAAAAAAGTGATTTACTCCAAAGCCTAACGACAAAAACATATTACAAAACCACTTATTCATTTTTCTTTAAACAAAATAAGCATATATTCAATGCAAACTGTGAGACAGTTTTGTATTTGTCAGTAACAAATTATCCACCTTTTGAGAATTAGTATTAACCAAGAATAACTATGGAAGTTCAGATGGTACAAACAAATGACTAAAGAATTCTGATTCAATTATTGTAAAGATTTACAGTAAAATGCTTTGGTTCCCCAAAGCCTGTCTCTGAAAGGAATTTTTGAAATACCTGATGTTCACTCTTTCTCCTCCAGAATCTAAACACTGAGTTTCTTCCTGTGGTATGGAAATGCCCTAGGTTGCAGCACTCCCTGGTAAACACTGAAAGAGCCCATTCGAAATCACGCAAACATCAAACTTCTTAAAGTGCTAGAGCCACAAGAGGAAAATGTATTTCTAAAACTTTAAAAAGCTTAGTAGCCAGTGTTTGAACTTATTAAAGAATGTGTATTATCATTATTTAAATCAATGTTTATTAAAAAAACACCAATGAGATATCAGAAAACTGACAAACTGACTTGTAATATTCCAATAGCTAATTGAATGAAATTTATCAAGAAATCTGTTAGGAGTGACACCTAATTATTTATATATAAGAAAATTAAATTTTTTTTTCTTTTTGTAGTTCTGAATTATAGTTACACAGGTGTGTATGCACCCAAGAACCCAATCTGAGGGAACAAAGGCCAACTTCAAGTCTGTTCTGTCTCTTCCACACCCTGACTATTCAGCCAGGCAGGAGATACAGCCACCCGGGACTCCAGGGAAGGGCACATTCCATTCTTGCCCCATAGCTGCTACTCTCATTAGCACCAATAGGGGCTTTGTGTGGATTTAGGTGATAACCAATTAAGTGTTGGACAAATTTTTACAGAGAGAAGGCTATATGACCCATTCCAAACAGAAACAGGAACAACATACATCTCCCCACAAATGCCAAAAACATCCATTAGTGAACTGCTAGTTGAACATTTTGGTAAAATTATAAATGCATACCAACTAGTCTTAAGCATGAATATTCTATTGATCTTGAAATATTACTATAAAATGCACAATATTTGTTACCTCCATTGCTTACTCTTGATAAAAAAAAAAACACTTTTATGTTACTCCCTCCTTACCTCACATAAAAGGATTCAATAACAAGTTCTCAGATTAACAAAGAATATATTAAAACATTTTACATTCTTTCCACACTGCGTAAAAAAGCAGGCATCCTGAATACTTACAAGGAATAAATGAGTTTTCTACATTTTCAAAAATTAATTACAATCAGAAAAAACATTTACAAGAATATCTTTACCATCTAAAGGAGTTGCAACGATGAAAGACCAATTTATTACACCAAATATTTGCCTACTGGCTGAGATAAACATTCTTTAAAAAACTGTTTACTGAATAAAGCGATTAATGTGTCTTTCATTATTTTACTTCTTAACATTTAAAATAGTTACATGAGTGGAAGCATTTTTTTGTTGTTGTTGTTTCTGACCACCAAAATAAACTCTTTCAGCCTAATGCTTTTAAGGTACATTATAAAAAGTAATAGAAAATCCAGAACTGCATTATAAATGTTTTTTGGTTCAAATTTTTATTTGAAATCTTATACTTCTTGCCTAGACAAAAAAAATGTGACCAAGACAAAACACTGGTTAATTTTTAAAATCTAACAGATATGCAGAGCCTATATTGAGATCAAAAATATTTTTTTACTGATTAACAGTATTATTTAAAAAATCTTCAAAAATGTAGCATAAAGGTTCAAGTCCTGGGACACTGAATCTGCAATGCCAAGACCATTCTGTATCGTGGAGTTATCACAGATATGCCAACAGTCATGTAGGTGTCAGGGCAACTGTCTTCTCCTGAAGTGGCAGCTAGTGCTCAGAGTAAGAATGACCACATTAACAGGGAATGAATTCCATATGCGATAATCCACCATGATGTCTCTTTCATTAAAGGTCATATGCTTTAGTTTCATCTGTAAAATGCATAGATTTCTTCAAGAAAATATAAAGATGGCAAGAATCAGTAACTGCAACCTAATTTTATTTTCCTTTCTTCATCAAATTTGAAAACAAAATAGAAATAACTACTAAAATATTTGGGGATTTTTTAATAGCTTTTTCAAGTGAAAGGATAAAAGGCAAATTTTCATATATAATTTCTGTAATATACAAAGTCAATTAGTATTTTATAAAAATGACTGTTTCAATAAAAAGAATATCTCCCCCACTATTGATATGGAATGTTGATGATGAGACTGATAGGTGGAGTTCTCTTCTATTAGAGCACAAATTGAAAACTATTTCTCAGTCATCATAGTTGACTTTTCTAATTTGAAAGAATACCTAGTTTAAAAAAGGTATAAACTTGGAGTCTTAATCCGTATCACTACCTACAAAGGATTTCGTGGTTTCAGTAATATTTCTTTTATATATGTAACCCTCCCCACAAAAGTGAAATAAAAATTTTCCCTTCTGAAACACCTGAATGAACTTTGGATAACACTTACTAAAAGGCTTTTAATTACAACTGTCACAAAATAGGAAAAGAACAACAACAACAACAAAAGCCCAAACCCTATTACCAAAATAAGTAGCAAAAAATCAGTTTTGGACCCTTTATAAGTGCTTTGACACATATGTTTGAATATTAAGTAGTGGCCTAGAGCAGATGGTTCTATTACTGCTATTTTAACCACTATAAACTCCAACTCATCCTAACAGAAGTCTTCATAAGAGACAGAGAGGCAGGAGAATGGTGTATCATACACATTGTTCCTGGGAAGTACAAGGTGGGGCTTCCTCCTCTGCTGAGGTCTCTAGAAGGAAGTGGTGGTTCAGAACATAGTAGAGTGGCTGTACTGGTTCCTAGTGGTAGGATCTGTCTACACACTTGTCCCCACCCACCTGTCACACTAATGTTGAATTCAGAATGAGTACCATGTCAGCTTTGCATTTTGTTCCAATTATACTCAGACTTTCAATCTGTGACAACATAAATTGGAGGAAATCAAACACGCACAGTCCTTTCAACGCAGGTCTGATTTAGACTGTGATACAGAGGTCTCTATGACACGCCTGTTGCAGCTGAAGCTCCTGGAAAGCGTGGACTCCTGTGAATTGTATTTTCATTTCTGTGTCTTCCTTGGAGCATGACCGTTATTTGATATACTAAGTGACAGAGAGCAAGTTTTCATTATTCTGTAAAAATCTAAGTGTGACTATTGCTGATTTAAATTTCTCACAATTTTCATAGAAAAAGAAAGTTCTTACGTGACCACAAAATACCAAATATTTGTTTTTATCAAGTGCCAGGATAACTTGTTAAAGTTGAGGTTTATCATTTTTTATTGCTAAGGTGTCTAAGATCTAAATCAATACTGCCAACAACTCCACTTCTTCCTGATACATTTTGGCCTTAAGAACATGGCTAAGATTTAACTAGAACTTAGGTGTCTAAAATAATCAGAAGAAAGAATACTCTGACAGCATTCCACTAATCACAAATCAGTAAAAAACCAAAAACCTCAATTAAATGATTATACTGACACCTTGGAATGAGGATTGTGCAATCCATCAAGATTAATCCAATTTCAACAGTAACGAAATCAAACCCCATTGTTGCTGTGAGGTCTGGAATCACAATATTTTAGAGTTTATTTCTGAAGTTGAGTTAGGACATTTCTAAATAATGTCATTTTATCCCAAACTTAAATTCAAGCATAACAATTTCCAACCTTTATTATTATTTTTTAAAAAATATTTTGTTTCTTAGGACAGTTCACAATTGAGGGGCCTCCCATTTCATATCGGGTAAGTGTGGGTCTCTCAATTGTGTGTCTGTTCGTGACTCCAGAGACTGAAGGCTGTTTTGAATGTCCTGTGGCAGAGCTTACACATAAATTGTCTTTTAAATGTGATTGCTGAAAGGGGCGGGGCATGGTAGAAAAGAGTGTCCGACTCCTGGGGTGCAAACAGTTTCTCTGTGGCCAGGGTGGGGTTTTCAGGCAGGCTAGTGGGGCTGTCAGGTTCCAGAGGCTGGATCTTAGGCAGGGGTGGCGGTGGTGGCAGAGGCGGTGGCGAGGGGGAGTTTGTGGGGACGGGGCATACCTCTGCCTCTTTATGTGCCGTCTCTTCTGTGGCCTGAGACATGTGGGACTGGAAGTGACTCCAGAGCCGGAAATTGGTGCGAAAGGCTTTGTGGCACACGTGGCAGATAAAGGGCTTCACTGAGCACAGCAGCTCCTGGTGTCGCTCCAGCTGCTTGTGGGCTGGGAACACCTTCCCACACTTCTCACAGGGCCACACGCTGGCCTCCTTGCTGGGGCCTGCTTCCTTAGGGGCTGCGCTGGCCTCGGGCACCTCCTCCTCAGCCTCCTCCACAGGCTCCTCTTTGACCTGGATTTTCAGTTGTTTGGAAAGACTAAGGTCTTCAGGGAGACAGGAGGAATCCTCTGAGTCAAAGTTCACTTGCTCTGAAGAGTCACTGAATGCGTTATCGTCTTTTGGTGTAGTGATGTGATTTACCTTATTCGGCTCCGGCTGGGGCTGGGGCCTAGAAGCAGCTGTTACTTCGCCATTGTGCTCCAGAGCTGGCGGGGAGACATTCTCAGTGGGGGCCATGCTGTTCTGGTTGTGCACTTCCACCTGGTGCCGCCAGATGCTGAAGGAGGACTTGAAGGTGCGCATGCACTCGAGGCAGGTCAGCTTCTTATACTCACACCTGTCCTCATGCTCCTGCTTCAGCGCGGGCGAGAAGAACCTGAGGCTGCAGTAAGGGCAAACGGTGGCGTTCCGGCATAGGCGCTCATGGTTGCCTTGCTCTAGAAGAGAAGAGAGCTTAGCATTACAGAGGCGGCACGGGTAAACCTCTTTGCTCTCTACTGCGCTTGCTAGAGGAGCATGCTCTTTTGGCTTAGCAACTTTATTTACTCCGAGGGGTCTTTCTCCGGGGTGCATTTTTATGTGCTGCTTAAACTGAGAGAGAAAACGGTACGCCTTTCCACAGTAAGTACAAATGTAAGCTCCTTTGGCTCGAGAGCGCAAGTTCCTCTTGATGACTTGCTGTGCTGGGGAGCTACTCTGTCCCTGAAAGCCAGGCTTGCTGCGCCTCAGCTTAATGATCAGGGCCTTCTTAATCTCCCTCTCTCTCACTATGTCAATCAGCTTTCTTTGGAATTTCTCATCCAAAACTGCGTGGGAACTAGAGGCTGGTGATGGGTTCTTCACTATGCCGTGTTGGGTCTGACAGTGTGTCCACACTTTGAAGTTGGTGTGAAACCTCTTGTGACAGATGTCACAAGCGTAGGGCTTCTCTGGGTTATGGTACATGTTAACATGGCGGTGAAGACCTGCTGTTGATCTAAAGATCTTAAGGCAATGTTTGCATTTAAATTTTTTGTTTGGTCTTGTCCCCTCCAACTCACCAAATTCGTCTTTGTTCAAGTCAGAATCTGGGAAATCTCTGTCCAGGGGAGGGTTTGTGCTGTCCTCACAGTTATCTTCTGATGCAAGAGGCCCCTGCTCGTCTGCCTTTGCCTTCTTGAAGGGTGACCTTCTGTCTGCCTGGAACCTCCTCTTTGCTGGAAGCCTGCTCATGTCCTTGTGGTCATCTTCTGTTTTCAGAGGCAGGTCTCTCGTGGCTGCTGCTGCATCTCCTACTGTAACGCGGATGATGTCTGAAGGGTCTGACAGTGGGCTGCTGGGCTCAGTCTTAATGCGCACCTCAGTCACCGGGGAGGCCCCCTCCCTGTCTGTGGACTGTGAAGCACTGAAGGACCTGAGGCGATGTGGTTGTAGCACTTGAGGCCTGTCATCCAGGGTTGTTTTTTCACTACAATCTTTTAAAGATGATTTTTGCGATAAAGCACAAAACACATTTCCCGGTGCATCACTGGACACTGCAGAAGATCCCTGGGAAGATTTCAAATCTATGGAGGGTGAGTAGACAGGAACCTGGCTATCCATTGACAATGACCGTCTGAGGAGGCTCTTAACAAGTGGGCCACTTCTGTCAATGCTTTGGTTTCCAGAACCAGACCCACTGGACGGGACTACTAAGCCTAACTTGGAGTAGTACAACAAGTTCCTATCTTCACCTTGACCACTTCCTTTGTTACTTTCTTTTAAGAGATAGGGAGTCTCTGATGAGCTGCGGAGAGACAAAACAGGCGGCCGTGGTCTTGTCAAGGCCAGCTCTATAGCTCTTCCCTTGGGAAGCTGACCACTCACCCCTGGCTTATCGTCCACGGTGTCTCTGTCCTGCAGAGACTTCGAGGGCAGCACTGCATTCCTCTTCACCAAGGTGCTTTTACTGGGGTCATCCAAAGACCCAGAATGCTCAAGAGACTTTGAAAACCCTGCATTACTCTCTTTTGGCCAGCTCTTTTCAGTTAATGACAGATTGTGAAGTGGTTCTGTTGGCTTCGGAGCCGGTTTATTGGTACTGGTCTTGGCTGCAATACTTGGTGAGGGCCGGGAAGCATGGCTCAGATCAGGTGGATTCTGACCAGCAGCTTTCCCTTGTGTTTCACTTCTACTCTGACACACGATGACACTTCTCTTTTGAGAACTGGTCTCTTCATCCTCTATGGACACTCTTTTTCTAGTAGGACAGGCTGGGAAGGGGGCCTGTGGGGCTTTGGAGACAATGTTGGTCAGGAAGGAGATCCCCAGGCTGTAGCCCAGCTCCTGCACAGCGGCAAGGCTGCTCTTTTCCACAAACAGGGACGAGGAATAGATGTAGTTCAGCACATTGTCAAAGGCGTCTGGTTCGCAGAAGTCCAGCTGAAAGACAGTCTGCGACTCATTTTCCTTATTTGTGAATAAACTCTGAAAGTACTCACTGCTGGCAGCCAAGACATTCTTATGAGCTCGGAACTTCTGGTCTCCAACAATCAGGAGCACATCACACAGCTGCCCCTTGAGGCGCTCTTCATTGAGAGCGCTGAGCAGAGAGATGGCATGCGCTGGGTTAATGTAGTGCAGCAACCCCTCCATCGCTCGGGCTTCTCTGAAAAACAGAAAGTAGAATTATCTCCAAAACTGAGGTTAAAGACTCACCAGGGCAGGCAGAGCCAGCTGTCTTTCCACAGGCTCCAGTGTTCAGCAGAGTGGGCTGACAGAAGCTTTCTGAATAACTTTACTTAAATGACAGTACAAATATACAACACTGTTTCCTGGTGGAGAAAGATCATCAGTCATTACAACTGGAGAATTTTAGGAACTCAAGACTATACTTTAGACAAAGACTGCTAAAACTTGGTAGGTATATATGGAAGTGATACTTTAATTTTAATAAATTAAAGTTTATTACTCAGGATCCTCATTCAGCTGATGCTTGGTTTTATTCATTAATTTGGAGAATAAGGATGAATGACTAAAACCTCTGAAGTCTATAATTTTAAATCAATTTTATTATTGCACATTGTATGTAATGGGAATAGTACCAATGGGTTGCAAAGTACAGGTGCTGTCAGACTTTTAAAATGGGTAAGGATTTGGAAAGAGAAAAATCTTGGCTAATTAGCAGTAAACCAAAGTGTTTAACAAAGGTTAGAAGCATTAAAGATTAGGAACTTTTTTTTTTTTTTAAACACAAATTACCTTGAAATCTCTTGAATACTATTCTAACCAAATGGGATTTTCAACAGTACCACCAAGAAAACTTCAGCCTAGAGCTGGGATTGTGGCTCAGTGATTGAGCGCTTGCCTCACATTTATGAGGCACTGGGTTCAATCCTCAGCACCACATAAAAATAAATAAATAAGATAAAGATATCGTGTCCATCTATAACTAAAAAAAATATTTTAAAAGGAAAAAAGAAAACTTTAGTTTGATTCTAAACTTAATTAAGGGATTTGAACTGAGGTTTCACACTGGATTTCCCTTCAAATCTAAAAGTGGATGAGTGTGGTGGGTGACTGTGAGCTCTGGGTGCCAGCTCCTCCCTGTGAGCCAATGTCCTCAGGCATATCTGCTGGATGCCTTATGTGAAGTAGGAGTCAAGCTGCCTCCTCTTGAAGGACGTGGCAAAGACGACAGGAGCCAGCATCTAAAACATAATAAGTACTCAACTAATGCACTTCACTTTCAAAAATTGCAGGATAAATAGGTACTTAATTCAGTATCAAAGAAAAGGGTCCAGATTAACTCTCTCGTGCTCTCAACGCAGACAGAGGCATTCTTACAGAGGCAATGCTGGGCTCCCCACGATTCTTCAAGTGAATTTCATAACACTTCATCTCTTTGGTTTTATAATGTCATTTTCTCTTTGAAATATTGTTATGAGACTGAGATATAGCTCAGTGGCAGAGTGTCTGTTCAGCATGCACAAGGCTTTGGGCTTGATCCCCAGCACCACCAAAAATAAAATAAGTATAAACACACACACACACACACACACACTCATGACATTTACTTTTACTATCAGAATGGATCCAAAGTAATTAAGAACTTTGTGACAGTCTCATCATTCTGGAGAGAGCACTCTGCAGATGAACCGCACTCAGCCCCAGCACCTCTACAGGTTCTCTCCTGGCTCCAGGGGCCCAGCCTTGGCTGGTCAACCCAGGCCCAGGTTCTGTAGTGCCAGCAGAGAGCAGTCTGTGAGTTGCCACACACAACCTGTCACTCCTACTTTCACTCCTTGGCACCATGCTGACTCAGAAGTAAGGCTGTGCTTCCAGGATGGATGACTTCAGCTGGGCCACAAACCAGTCCTGGGGCAGAGTACCAGATTTCCCTTCCCTCCATGCTGCTGTCATTTCATAGTCAATGGTAAAACTTCATTCTTCTACTTGTGACTGTTTGACAGATACCACCTTCCCTTCCTTTTAATTTTCTGCCTCACTTTAAGAACCACACAACTATTTATATAAAGAAACCTCATCTTTTACGAAGGTCAGAAGAAAAAGAAGCTTATAATGTCACAGGTATTGACTTAGCTTTATACTGGCAATTTGTAGTAACCCTATGTTAGGCTGAAATGTGAAATACATTCCTTCCCTTGGATGACAATCAAGAAAGCTTGACACCGTTTTGAGCTACCTAACCTCTCAGTTTTTGCCACTATAAAATAGGGACAATAATAGGGACAATAAATAGCTACTTCTGCACAATGTTTTTTTTTGTTGTTGTTTTTTTGTACCAGGGGCAGTTTTTTGAACTCTGGGGCACTCAACCACTGAGCCACATCCCCAGCCCTATTTTGTATTTTATTTAGAGACAGGGTCTCACTGAGTTCCTAAGAGCCTTGCCATTGCGGAGGCTGGCTTTGAACTCGCGATCCTCCTGTCTTAGTCTCCTGAGCCGCAGGGATACAGTACCCGGCTTGCACAATGCTATTTTGAGAGTCAAGTAATTGCTATCACTTATTTAGCACCTACAACACACTACAAATGGTACCAGAAACCTCTCATGCCACTCACTCATTCAACAAAATGGCACCTGAGAAAACTTGAGGAATGAGGGATAAGCCTGAATATATGGAAGGAAGCCATCACAGCAGAGGGAAGCAACGTAAGGGAGGGCTGGAGCAAAAGAGCCAGAGAGCCGAGGATGGGGACATCCCAGAAGCAAGAAGGAGACAGACTGACTGCACAGGGCTGAGTGGGCTGCTGGGGAAACTTCACAATGAGAAACACACACCCACTGGAAGACTGAGCAAAGAAATGACAAAGCTTGAATTGTTTTAATCAGAAACGTAATAGCTGCTCTCTGCTTTCTGATCATCCTGCGAGTCACTTCCCTCCACCATACTCTTCTGCCATGATGTTCTATCACACCTCAAGCCCTGAGAAATGAAGACAGCCTTCTATGGACTGAGACCTCTGAAACTATGAGCCCTCAAATAAACTTTTACCTCTACAATTTTAGTCACAGCAGCAAAAAAAAAAAAAAAGCTGAATAAAACACAAATTAGTACCAGGAATGGGGTCATTGCTGTGTCTAACCTGACCATGTGGTTCAGAATTTTTTTAAGCTTTTTTGGAATTGGTAGGAGGAATTTGAGATGTTTAGTAGTGCAAGCTGGAAATGCTTTAGGTTGTTTAAGCTTACTGGCTGATTCTGGTGGGAGCTCAGAAGACCAGAATGCTAATAGGACCGTGGGCAGTGAAGACAGGGCTCAAGAGGGTTTCAGAGGAAAAGGAGGACACTATTGGTAAATGGACTAGAGGCCCTTCATATTATTTTCTGGCTGAGAAGTTGTCTGCATTTTACCTGTGTCCTGAGACTTTCTGTGAGGCTGATTTTAAAAGCCACAGACTTCTTAATCTGGCAAAAGAAATTTCTAGGCTGCATAACATTTAGGTGGTGGCATGGATATTGCTGGTGGCTTTTAGCTGAATTTATTGTGATAATCAATAGCAGAAAGTGGAGCAGAAAGACTTGAAAAACATGGACTTGAAAGGTGGGAGTAAAACTGGTGCCAAGAAAGCTGCAGTTGTTAAAAACATTACCACCACTAAAATGCTAAAGGCTTTGCCCAGAAACGATAAGAAAGATGGCTTAACAGTATCTCAGGAATTGGCAAGATCATATCCATCTCAGACTCAAGGAAGCAAAAGCAAAAATTCTCTTGAGACCAGTGGAATACCTTTCTTGTACAAGAGGGCCTAGGAAGATTTTTCAACATGCTCAGCTACCCAGGCCCTCAGTAAGTAAGCTACCCAGGCCCTCTTACTGAGGGCCTGGGTAGCTTACTTACTCTATTCTTGTACAAGAAAACTGCTGCAGCCAGGGTCCCTGGAGGCTTGGCTACTGCTCAAGATGGCAGAAGACCATGGTATCAACCACATAGTGCTGGATTTGCAGGAATGCAGGGTGCTGGAATTAGGGGGTCATGGAAGCTTCCACCAAAATTTCAGTTAGGCTTTGAGGCCTGGAAAAGTGCAGCAGGGTTTGAGTCCCTGCAGGCAGCCTCTGAGAGTGATGTGTGGAGATTTGAGGAGGAAGCCAAAGTTGCAGTGGAGACCCCCGAGATTAAGAATACCAGTAATGTGGGACATCGTTGTAGGAAAGCTGCAGGTATTGAAGAGACAAGCCAACAGAAAGGCCACTTGGGCTGCAACCAACATGGTCACACGGGCAGAGCTACACAAGCCCTTTGGAGAGAACATCACGATGCCATGTGCCCCAGATGCTGGATGTGGCACTATAGGACTTGTTTGCCCAGCTGCATTTCAGTCTGGCTTTGGTCCTATCCCTTTCTTGGCCCCAAATTTTGTGAATGGAAATGTTTTCTCTGTACCTTTATATATTGGATACTTGTAATTGCTTTTGATTTTTACAGGAGCTCATGAGGCAAGCTTGCCCTGAGTCTCAGAGACTGTGGTGACTCTTGGAAATGGACAAAATGTATTTTGCATTGTGAGATGATTGTGAGCTTTTGGGGGCCATGTTATGGTTTGGATGTGAGGTGTCTCCAAAAGCTGATATGTGAGACAATGCAAGAAGGTTCAGAGGAGAAATGATCGGGTGGAGAGTTTTAACCTAATCAGTGAATTAATCCCCTGATAGAAATCAACTGAGTGGTAGCTGAAGGTGGTAGGGTGTGGCTGGAGCAGGTGGCCATTCGGGGCACGGCTTTGGTGTATATATTTTGTATATGGTAAGTAAAGTCTTTCCCTCTGCTTCTTGATCTTCATGTGAGCTGCTTCCCTCCACTACACTCTTCCACCATGATATTCTGCCTCACCTGAAGCCCAGAGGAATGAAGCTAGCTTTCTATGGACTAAGACCTCTGAAACAGTGAGCTCTCAAACTTTTTATTCTCTACCAAAAAAACAAAAAATAATAGCCCTGGCTATGGCATGGAGAATAAACCACAGAGCACAGGACACAAGTGGAAACTGGAGCTGATGAGGAGTCTGCTGCCATGATCCAGGTGGCCTGGACCAGGTAGTGGCAGTGGAGGTTAAGGCAAAGCCATTAGGATTGCTAATAGAATGACTGTAGGAATGCAGAAGGGAAGGAGTTAGGATGTGTCTAAGAATTCTGCCACAACAGCCGGAAGGATGTCCTTAGTTGACATGGGGTTTGACAGAGAAATCAGGAGTTCAGATTTTTTTTTTTAAAGGAATTCAGCTCTGATACACTTTATGTGTACGACAATGTGTCCATCAATACATCTCTCTTTTTTTTTTTTTTTAAAGATGGACACAATATCTTTATTTATCTTATTTTTTTATGTGGTGCTGAGGATCAAACCCAGTACCTCACAAGTGTGAGGCAAGCACTCTATCGCTGAGCTATAACCCAGCCCCCATATATCTCTTCTGAAGATCCTTCTCTAACCCCCACCCTCATTTTTGGGACAAGGGTTTAACCCAGGGGTGCTTAACCACTGAGTCACTGAGACACATTCCCAGCCCCTTTTTGAGACAGGGCCTCACTAAATCACTGAGGATAGGCTGGCTTTGAACTCATGATCCTTTTGCCTCAGCCTCCTGAGCAGCTGGGATTACAGGTGTATGCCACCACAGCTGGCTCTATCCCTTTCTTATGCTTTCTGGAATAATTTCCCATATAAACTTCTACGTTAAACCTTTATATCAAGGTTTGCTTTTGGGTGAATCCAAACCAAGACGCCAAGAGAACTTGCATCCACAGGCACAGGTTAAGGAGGTATGTAAAGTCAGCAGAGACTGTTGTGTCTGGGAAGTCAAACGATGCTATTCCATGTATCACATGCACTCTACTGCCAGACAGCAATATTCTTCTTGCTGTTCACTGTTTAGAAAGATTTCTTTCTTTATCCCTTCTTCATAGTCCCTGGTTTTGCTCTAAGTAACTACTTCCAATCTCTTGGACCAAAGGCTTCTATCTTCTTTGAACAAAAACATCTTGGAATTGGGGAACAATAATAAAGTAAGAATTAAGCTATAAAATAAATATTCTCTGTCCTGAAAATTATTTGGGGTGTGAAACTATTCACTTGACTGTAACCTCCATTTAGAGTCATCAATGAGACTGTCTGCTAACAAAGGGGCTATGGATGTCCAAGTTCCTGACACACCGAGTAACATCACAATATTTATTTTCCATTATACTCACTCAAACCCTCACTACATGCTTAAAAATAGCTAATACTTGTGTGTGCTTACTCTTCCACATACATGAAAGTAAACATCTTTCATATAATAATTCACCGTTTACGTAACTCTAGGAGATAGGTACTACTTTTATTCCCATTTTACAGATAAGGAAACTGAGGCATATAAGGTCAAGTAACTTACTCAATACCACACAAATAAGCAGCAGCAGAGCAAGCTTCAGAGGCTGAGTTCTTAACACTCTGCCATACTGTCTCTATATTTCCTTTTAATTCTCACATCATCTTCTGAGCTAGATAGTCACGGCCCTATTTGCAAGTGGGGAAACTGAGGCACTGGAAGTAAAAAACTTGCCTATGGTTAGCAGTAGTGGAGCTGGGAGTCTGGTTCCAGAGTATGGGTTCTAATCACAGTATATGGTTCTAATTACAGTATATGTTTCTGGTGGCTGGGCATCCACCCAGAATGTGCTAGAATCCTATTAAACATGGAGGTTGTCAACTTATCATACACAGCTTGCCTTCTGGAGCTTTAAGTCTTGCATAGCAATAGGACAAGGCAACCGATCAATGCAGTCCAGTATGCAGGTGGCACAGGAAGGGACCCAGTACAGGCTGTGGCCATCGGAAACAGGTGAGAGGACCATCAGGAAAGGAATCAGGGAACATGGTGAGGAGACAGGCAGGAAAGGTGAAGGGCATTTTAAGAGACATGTGCAACATCGAGACAAGACAGAGCCCTGGAGCTGCAATGGATTCTTTTGGCTAGAGTAAAGGGTACATGTGGGGCAGGAGATTATGAGGCTGGAAAAGACGGAAGCTGAAGTGGGGTGGGGGTGGGGAGCTTATGGTGCTTCCTCGCCTTCATTTAAGGCCCTTGCTTTTAGACAATTAACATTCTGGATTTTTTTGTTTTAACCACAGTAGGTGTTATCTATTTATTGAGTTTAACAACTTGAGTGAAATATAAAATGCTTCATTGAGAACATAGGCAAAAAGGGAAACTGTAATCGTTGAGCATCATGAGATGATCTAACAAACTTCTCTGTGGCTGGTGGAAGTGCAGACTGAATTCTCAAAACTCATTTCTCTCCTATTTGGCCCTCAGAAGAGGCCAGCTTTGTTGTTGAGGATACTTCTTCCTTGATGCACTTTTCTGATCCAGAAACAGTAAATATGCTGGCACACCAGACTCCAGTTCTCCTGAAAGTTTTAATTATGAATGAACAGGAAATCTGACCTACCAAAGACCATGTATCTCACATAAAAATGCAGCATGCCTCTGGTGTCCACAGCCCACTCCCTCTCCACTGCTCATCTCTACCAACTCAACATGTAGGCTCCATCACTTCAGCCATGCTGGAAAGCCTGGGAGCTCTTAAAAGGGGGTGATAGGTGGAAGAAAAGGCCTGCTTATAAGCAGCAAAAAAGCTGCAAGGAACCCTCCCAGAAAACCAGAATCACTGACCATTTGGGATCCTCACCCACAAATATTTTCCCAAACTCTGCCTGAACCACTTCTATTTTGGGTGGGGGGGGATACTGGGGATTGAACCCAGGGCCTTGTGCATGCAAGACAAGCACTCTACCAACTGAACTATATCCCCAGCCCCTAAACCTTCTATTTTATGTTTTTTTCTAGAAAGTCCAAGACGAGAGCATCTTTATGGTCAACAGTTCATGGGAGGCATGACAGTTCTGTGGAAAAGCCTTTCCCATAGTTACCACCTATTAGGTGGATGACCTTCTAAAGACCATTTGGACCTCTCTGAGATCTAGTTTCCTATTAAACGGGGTGAGCACTACCTTCACCACATGGAACTTCTGCAAGGTACAAACAAAGCAACACATGTATGAAGCCCTGGCCTGTAGAACATGTCCCATCTACAAGTACACATCTTTCTCCCCTCTCCCCCCTGTTTTGAGGGCCTGCTCCACACTGCATGTCACAGATGTGCTGGTAATGGGAGGTGAGCAAACTGGCCAGCTTCTGGCTCTCCAGGTGCTCACATTCCTGTGGTTAAACAGACAACAGTGTGATGAAGAATTCCAAGAGTATGACAGCAATGGGATTTCAGGAAACTATTAATGTGGTTAGGGGGCAGGACAGTGGATGAGTCATTAGCAGAAACATCAGGGAAGGACTGGGACTCATACTCCCTTGCTAGTTACAGTAACACCAAAGGTTCTATTCTCCACATTTCTATCACAAACACCAAAAACACAGGGATCTCAAAAGCTTGCCTGGCCTCAAGTTCTGGTTCCCTAGAATGGCCACAAAGCCCTTCATTGCTGGATCCCCAAGTCCTTCAGTATACTAAATGCTAAGGAGGTCTGGGCACCCATATCTTAAAGTAAATTAATTTAATGCAATCATTTTCTTCCTTATACCAATGTCAGAACAGCTGCAAGGAATGAAGATTTTTGAGGGGACAAAGGTAAGGTAGGCAGAGCATTCTGGGGACAGAAGCAGAAGAAAGTGAAGCACAGCCAGGCACCAAGTACAAAACTAGGAGGTTAAGTGAGGGGTGAGAGAGGGAGATCAAAAAGAATCAAAATAATCCCACCTTCTTTCAAGTTTCAGAGACTAAAATTCAGGCTGGTATCACAGCTAAGGAGCATTATAAATTACTGTGGTGGCCCAGAACTCTTACTAACAGTTCTAAAGGAAACTGTCTTTTAACACCGCAAACACTGACTTAAAATGGAATTCTGGGAACCATGATCCTTTGGAATGTTGGAGATTGCTTAAATAATCCTAATTATGATACTAGAAAGAGGAAATGCATGTAGCTCAGGCAAACACCCAGTGCACCTACTGACTTTGGAATAAAACACACAGTTCACATGCAAACCCACTGCTGGATTTAGCCTAACTCTCTTCATTTGATTTTACTATTCTATGGTAACAGGATGCTGGCACTGAAGTTCATTCTCATTATCACTCACTTGTTGACAATGCAGACATCCAGAAAACACCTAAAGCTCCTCAGATTTCAATGCTAGACTAGCTTACCCGATCCTTCCAGAGGGTCAGGTTACTACCTTGTACTCCACTCCATCACATTTTCAGAATGTCTGTCTCTTCTCTTGGGTTTGAATTTGATTCAAGAATACATACTCTCCGTCACCACCAGCAGAATGATTTCCCAGTGCAGTTCAGGTCTTAATTGCACCACACCAGGGTGGCCTCTGATCACAGGCAGTTAGTTGGTCTGTTCTGACCATCCAGCAGCCATTCCTCCTCCTCCTCCTGTGAACAGCCCCTTAATTTCTGCTTTGGAAGAACACTTGTCCCATGAGCACAGTCTGATGGTTGCAGACACACACCCCAAAGCCAAGGCCAATTAGAAACTTTCTCCCTAGAACATGGGTCCTGAGAAGAATGACAAGCCTACAGATGAATGAGGCTGATTTATCTCAGCAGGAGCCTGAAAATGCAACCCACTAGTGCCTGATTCAGAATTCCTGGAATTAGTTTGCTTTGACCTTCCTGGCCCAAGGTTTTGGTTTTTTTTTTTTTTTTTTTTTCGTTTTTCCTTCAACCAAGAGCAACTTTGTATCTTTACAATAAATTCCTTTTTCAATTCAAGTCAGCCAGTTAGTTTCTGTTCTGGTTATTAAAGAACCCTAACTAATATATTTCCACGTGGTACTCACTTTTCTTGTCATGCCTTCCAAACCCATGCTTTATAATGCTGCTGCTAGACAGAGCTTCCTAAAATAAGCAGTGATCTGTCACACAACATATACATTAGGTATCACTATTATTAACTGAGCTTATTACTAAACTCCTTTTATGTGCAAGGCATGGTTGCATGTATCTGAAATATAGGGGTTCTCAAAATAAACAGAGCCCCCTTGATCCAGGGAGGTAAATTAGATGATAAATAAGGAAACAAACAAATAAGACAAACTTCTGATGCGCTAAGCGCCCTGATGGAAAAACACAGTGTGATATGAGTGCAATGCCTAGGGGCGTAGCGGACCCTCAGGAAGTGCCACACAACAATTTAGTTGAGATCTAGGACCACTGTGAATACAGGTAGCCTCTGTCCTGGTTAGAAACAAATAATAAAAGCAATGTTTCCTCATTAGATTAAAATGAAGATTTTATAAAACATGGATCCCAAGGCACTATAAAAATCTGCTTTCAAACTATTTTTAAAATTCTTCCCCTTAGCTATCTCCTCACAACTTTCTGCTTCCAATACTCCCAAGACACAACCTGTACACAGCTTCTTTTACCCAATCTGAAGCTTCCCAGATGGTGTTTAGCCCCTCCCCAACTCAGGTCAAGTTCCAAGTCCTCTAGGAAGCCTTCGGTTAGAACTGAATTGTGGCCAGGCCCTCACACATTAAAATCCTAACCCCTAGCACCTCAGAAAGCAATCATATTTGAAGATGAGGTCTTTATAGAAGTAAATAAGTTACAATATGCCCTAATCCACTATGATTGGTGTCCTTTAAAGAGATCAAGACACAGACACACATGGAGGAATGACCCTGTAAGGATACAGGCATTAGAGGCTGTCTGCAAGCCACAGGGAGAAACCAGCCCTATACACACCTTGATCTCAGGCATCCAACCTCTGTAATTTTGAGAAAATTTTAAATGTGTTTAAGCTGCATGGTCTGCAGTCTTTATTACAGCAGCTCAAGCAAACTAATACACTTTCATTGACAACTTTGGCTTATAATAAGCAAACTCCTCCTTTCAATGCCTTCATCATTTACATGGTGGAGATCAGTTATATAGTGCTTACTCATGGACTTGCCTTGCCAATTTCCAACAGGACTGTAAGCTATGTAAGAACTGATAATGCCAGACATGGTATCCTGCTCAACAATAACTATATATTGATTCTTGTGAACTCTACTCCAATGAAATACAGGAGAGGTAATAATACTTTTTGTTTTCCTTAAGTAAAGCTGCTTTGGAATATTATTTTCTGTTACTTTCTGCAGAAAAATCGAAACTATAGACTGGCATGCAAATTCTTCACACTCTCAACTCACATCTGCATCCTTATTGGACTCTCCTCACCATCTCCCCTACAAAGCTGCATACCCAGTTTCTGGCTCCTAAAAAGAGCTTTCCTGCCTCTCTTTTACCTGGCTACTGTCTATAGAAAGATTCAGCTGAAATGTCACTATCTCTATAAAGCTTCCACAATTTGCCCCAGCCAGCAGATCAGTCATTTCAACTACCACAATATTAGACCCCTCTGCAATAATCCCCAACTGTTTCGGTGGATCTGCTTGTATCTATTTCCTCAGGAAACTTCTGAAAGGAAGAGCTCTTGTTTTCATCTGTGTACTGTACAGAAAGAGAACTCACTGGACTCAAGGCTCAAGACCCAGACTTGCTCACCTCTACTTCTCCAACGTTTGTTACAGAGCCCAGTACCAGACATTTTCTGTGCTTTCTCTGAGATCATGTGGACAATGACTCCCACATCTTTATGTCTGCTCAGACTTTTTGCACTCCAGCCTGTTGGTGCCAACCCAACAGATCCAGCTCAGCACCTGTAACCCTCACACCTGCTTGTTCCCCACACATTCCCTGCTGAGCTTGGTCACCCTCACACCTGCTTGTCCCCCACACATTCCCTGCTGAGCTTGGTCACCCTCACACCTGCTTGTCCCCCACACATTCCCTGCTGAGCTTGGTCACCCTCACACCTGCTTGTCCCCCACACATTCCCTGCTGAGCTTGGTCACCCTCACACCTGCTTGTCCCCCACACATTCCCTGCTGAGCTTGGTTGTTGCTGGCCAGGAGCTGTCCTCTGCCAGGGACCTCTTCTCCTTCCTTTACCCTTTGGCCAATCACTTGACACCTGTGAACCTAGCCCTTCAACCCCTCAGTTACTTCCTTCTGGTCCAGGGGCTTCTTTAACAACTCAGTCCCGCATTCCTTATTTTTAGTTTTCCCTTAGCAGTGTGTCTGTGTAACAGTCTGCTATCTAATCCTGTAAATTTCTCAGGGGAAGGCTTATACTTTCTTCAGCTTTTATTTCCACAGAATAAAGTACTCTATACTTTCAACAAACGGTGTCAAAAGGAATAATTAATTAAACAGAAACTTACTTTTAAGTAAACCAATGCCTCAAATTTCAACTTTCTCTTTAACAGCAATATTTAGGGGCAAAGTCAAACTTAGTGACTACTAGTCATCAAAGGTGGAGGTGGGATTCACTCCTTCAGGGGGAATCGTTTTTAAAAAATAATTTTCAATGATAAATCTTCCTAAAATGGATTAACCCTCAAGGTGCCAGGAACATGACACACACTCGGTAACTCGTGACGCAGGGTCATGCTGGTGAACAATCACTGGACTGTGCTGTAACAGATGCCCTCGGATGCAGAGGTGCAGAGCTGGGGAGCTCGAGCACGAGGTCTCTGCCAGCGGCAAGCCGGCCGCCAACCAGCCCGCCCGCTCCAGGCGCGCTGCTCCAGCGCCACTCGGCAGCCAGGGACCTGGGGACTGGCAGTGCGCGGCCCCAGGGCGGACCCTGCAGACCGGCACGGAACGTCTCCGGAGGACGCTGCCTGGGTGCCGAGCAAGGCCAGGCGGGGGTCCCGGGAGCCGCGGAAAGCCCCGGACCAGGTCCTGGGGTCTCTGGACGGGCAGGACGGCGTCGCGAGGCGCCGGCGTCCGCTGGGGGCGCAGGACTAAAGGGTCGACCTGGCCCCGGGGCTGTCACGCTCCCGGCGTGGCAGGTGCCGGGTCCCACCACCGCCCCCACTCCCACCGCCCCGCCAAGCCTGAGCTGCTCAGAACCGGGGCGCGCGCCCAGCCCGTAGGGTGTCCCAAAAGGCTCCGCGTGAGGGGCGCGCGCTCCGCCACCGCGGGGCCGCGGCCGCCGACAACCCGGCCGAGACCAAGGGGGCGGCCGGCGAGGGGCCGCGCATGCGCGGTGGCGAGGGCGAGGCCAGGTGCGGGCATGGAGCATGCGCGGTGTGAAAGCACGATCGGCTACGTGGGAGCCCGGGCATGCTCAGTGAGCGCCGCGGCCCAGCGCACGCGCAGAAGCGCCCGAAGCCCGCAACCCGCTGGCAGAGGAAAAAGGGGAGAGAAATCACCTCAGAGTTACGTCAGGAAAGGCCGCGCTTTGCGGGGAGGCAGTAGCCCCCCACGGGGCCCCACGGTTCTCCCGGGGCGAGGGGCGTGACCGTTACTCACCGCTCTTCAACCCTGAGGCAGACGCCAGGCCCCCTTCCGCTCACACTCGGCTCGCGCGCGCCGCAGCCGCCGCTGCCGCTGTGATTCCATCCATCTTGAATTTGACGTCATCCCACACCAGGGATGAGGTCATCGCAGGCAGCGCTCGTCACGTGCACGGCGCTGGGATTGGCCGCCGGGCGCCGGGGGGCGGGGCGAGGGAGGTGCGCGGCGCGGGGCCGGAGGGCGGGGTTGGGGAGCCGTGCGGGTGCTCCGCGCCCCGAGCTGTGCCGACCCTGCTACCCGCGTGGGCCAGCGCCTGCCGCCGCGGCCCGGACCCTACTTCCTCGGTCCCCGAGGGCAGGCGGCTGGGCAGGGGTGAGGGGCCGCGGCGAGGAGGTGCACGGGTCCCCGGTGGGGGACGGAGGCTGCCGGCGTGGTCGCTGCGGACATTTTGCCGCAGTTGTGCTGGCGGGGCCGCCTCGGAGTCTTGGCTTCCGGGAGCGGCGCACCCGCGGGACCCCTAGGAGTCCGGGCAGCCCTCGGACCTGCAGCGCTGAGCCTGTCGGGTCCAGCAGCCCTCCGAGCACGGGGACGTTGACGTCGGGCGCCGCGAGTGTCGCTCAGCTTGCGGGCGGTTGCGACGCGCCGGCGGAGGCTGTGCCCAGGTGGCCCTCTGGCTGTAGCGGACGCCGCGAGGCCTGCGTGGGAAGCCCCAGGACGCGGAGCTGGTGGAGAACTGCACTCCCCGTTTCTATCCATTTTCTCCTCCTGAAATGACAAGATGCCAGAGGACGGCTGGGGAGAGAACTGGAGGAAACTAGCTAGGGCTTCAGATTGACCCCGCAGCAGTGTCCGCTCCCGCATGTCAGGCTTGTCCAACGCGCTTTCACAGACAGGAGCCTCTTTTTTAAAAGCAAGTATTGAATTAAGTGATCAGGAGGAAACAGCTTACTCTCTGCAACCCCAGTTCTCATGTAGCATGGGTTTTCTGGTGAACAGCACAGCTCCATTTGTTAGAAGACTCACTTCACTTTCAATTGCAACCAAACTAGATAGCAATGCCAGATTGTAAATGCCAGCTTTAGAGAAAGCTTCTTTAGTTTAGACAAGCTACATAGAACAGCTTGACATTTTCTCCAAAGCTTAGAACCCACCAGGAGTCCGTGTTGTGAAGAGGAGATTCTAGAACAGACCCTTCAATTTCTGGATTTTAAGTCAGCTTTAATTAATACTTTTCTGGTATATGTTAAATTTCAAAATTAATTTTTTAAAATATTTATTTTAAATATTTTTTAAATTGTTGATGGACCTTTGTTTTATTCATTTATTTTTATGTGGTGCTGGGAATTGAACCCAGTGCCTCACACATGTGAGGCAAGTGTTCTACAACTGAGCTACGATCTCAGCCCCCTTAACTAATTTTTGAAGTCTGAGTTTGTGCACATGATCCTAGATTAAAATAGTGTATTAAGTGAGGAGTATATGGGAGAAATAATTTTGCATTAGGTTTGTACAGATGAACCTTGTCTCCAAATTAATAGATCTTTTGTTTGTTTAGTTTCACTAATGTTGAGACATTAAGAATCTGGCATCCTAAGTTTTCTCCTACACCTACTTAAGAACCTTAAAGAATGTTTTTCTATATTGAACTGTGGGGTGGTAAAGCAAACTGTGGTCTTGTATTTAGAAGGCAGCAGTGATTATGTGCTTCGAAGGGCCTTGAGGTTAAGGGTCCCTGTAACAAGGCTGAGTGAGCCTCATGTTATCCCTGTTTTATAGGCAGGAAAACCAGTATGGAGCTGCAGGGCCTGAGCCTGAGCTGGAAGCTAGGTTTTCTGTTATACCTGGTGCCAAAAGTGGCTGCCCCATGGTGTTTCCCTAGCTGGCTGCCTGTTCGCCTGCTGGTTTCTAAGCAACCTCAACATGATGCACACTGGTGTATCTGCTTGAAGCCACAGATCACCAGTTGGCTGAACCTTTGACCTTCCAGTTGACCTCTGACTTGTGATACTTTACCAATTCCTTCCTCAAACTCCATGGCTGCAGTTAACATCTCAGTGTCCTGTATTTCCTGCCTCTCTTCTGCTCCTCACCCTCCTGTGTTGGCTCTTCAGCCCTTTCCCATGCTCACCTCCAGTTTCCTAAGGACTATGACCTTGGTTCTTCTGTTATGCTTGCTCTTGGGGGGGGTCTCATCCATCCCAGGACAATCACTGGTTACCTGAGCTGGAACTTGGACACCATCCTTGGGCTCACCCTTCACCTCCGGATTGGGCCTGTCACTAAGTCCTGTCCATCCTGCCTCCTAAATGCTTCTCCAGCAATGCAGCCATTCATTCCAGCTTACCTGGTGTCCTAATTGCTCTCCGAGCCTCCAGTTTTCCCTTTTCTTCACTCACTTTATAGCCAAAGTGTCTTTTTAAGAAGCGAGAGGCATGGTGGCACACCTCACTCAAGTGTTCAGGGTTCTGCATTGTTCTTGGCATAAAGTTCAGACTCCAACCTACACCAGCCTCACAGCTTGCTCCCACCCCCAACCCATTTGCTGGGCCTCCTGCTTCTGGCTCAAGTGTGATGCCCTCCACCTGAGTGATCTCTCCCCTCTCACCATCCAGGACAGTTTCATTTTGTTCCAGGATTCTATCACCTCTTCACCCCACCCCTGCAGTTTCTTTTCAGCCTCCTTTTAACACTTGTGTAAGCACCTTGTATAGGTTTCGCTAGTGCCACTTGTGCAGCTGCTGTTGGATCTGCCTGCCCGGACCTCTCATTCCCCTCGACTGTGTGTCCTCCTCTGTCTGCTGCATGGCCAGCATGGGCTTAGCCTGTGGTAGAAGTTTCTGTATTTATATGGAGTGATAGCCATGCCCTGAAGCACCCCGAGCAGAATCTCTAGCCCCATACGCATATTCAGTTATAAAGAACACACATCATTTAGCCATCTTGGTAGACATTGCCATCTGGATGGCCCACAGCCGTGTACCGGCAAGCTCAGAGCCGCACTTGATAATCTGCTTATTCTTTCCTTCTCTACCCTACTTAAAGGGACTGTCAGCCCTGTTAACCAAGCCAGAAACATAGTTATTTCTCTCAACTTCTGCATTTGACTGGCACTAGTCTTAACAGTCTACCTCTTAAACGTTCCTTGGATCCGTCTTCAACAGTGCTGCTTTGGCTGTTCCAGGCTCCCAGCCCCTCTGGCCAATCTAGCTGCTCCACCCAGTTCCAGCTTCGATTTTGCTTCCTTCTCTTCCCACTCACTTAACCCATTTTCAATTAGATTCCTCTTCCTAAGCACCGAGATGATCAACCTGCTTTCTAGTTGCTACCACCCTTCCATGGCTTCCAGTGATCTGAAGCTTCAGCACTGGCCATGGCCTGTCCAGTGCTGCCGGGTGGCTTTCTCTCTGCCTGACCCAGGCCACTTCACTCCCTCCTCCTCTCCGAGCTCCCTGGATTCAATGTGAATGACACATCTGATTTCTCTTACAAGCGTTAGTCCAAAGCCATCTCCTATTGGGCTTGACATCACCACAACATTTACCCATCTCTTCTTGGCAGCTCAAAGGTCTGTGTGCTCTTATGGTGTGGTGTCCCAGAGCTTTGGGCCGTTGCTAGGGCTGTTGCTTTCGAGCCAGCTGATCTGGCTGGTTGGCGTTTTTCCTTAGAAACTGGTTTACAGTGGTGTCCAACACTGTGGTGTTAGTAATACTATAAAATTCAGTTTGTCTGCATTTCTTGTGCCAAACAAACACAGCCTTTCGTAAGTTGGGGGAGGGAAGTCTGCATGGGATTTAAAACAAGCCTCTCCATATTTGGAAGTGGGAAGTTTTACTCAGCTGTGATTATCATTTCATTTCAAATGCAGAGCTTTCAAATATGGAGATCCAAATTTGCCCAACCTGTGGTTTGGGTAGTTGTCCCTTAAAAAATCTAGGCTGGAGTAGAGGGTAGGGATCAGTTTCCTATGACTGCTGCAACAAATTACCCCAAATGTGGTGACTTAAAGCAACACAAGTCTGTTCTTCCACAGTTCTGGAGGTGGGCGTTGAAGTCTTATCACCAGGCTG
Source organism: Marmota flaviventris (assembly GCF_047511675.1). Classification (NCBI taxonomy): domain Eukaryota; kingdom Metazoa; phylum Chordata; class Mammalia; order Rodentia; family Sciuridae; genus Marmota; species Marmota flaviventris. The sequence goes on along the minus strand of NC_092505.1, from coordinate 3,448,877 downwards.
AGGTCAAGGTGTCAGGGGGACCTTGTGGGGAGAGTCCATTGCCATCTCTTCCAGCTCTCGGAGCAGCTGGCATTCCTGGGCTGTGGTGGTGTCACTGCGTTCCCATGTCCATGGTTAACTGTTGCCTTCTTCTGTCTGCCTCTCATGGAAAGCTGAGAAGGCATTCTGAGCCCATGCAGATACTCTCCTCAGCTCAAGATTTTGAATTTAACCACATCTGCAAAGATCCCCGGGTTTCAGGGACCAGGACCTGGTATTCACAGGGTCATTCTTCAGCCTGCTGCAGATGAAAACGCTGTTCCTATATGTAAATAACTGGGAGTGACTTCTGCAAAGTAAATGACAGAAAAGGGAATGGAAAGTGGGGGAAATTAAGGAAGGTGGTAAGTGATAGAATGCTGTGAAAATGGCCTCTTCTGTGTGGCCACCACTTCAGACACAAGTAGGCCCCAAACTGGAAGGCTCTGGCCATGGTACTCTCAGCATGTGTGAAGTTGGGTTGTGTCAAGTGTTGATCTCACAACCAGGAAGCCCTGTCTTTAAAGATTACCATAAAAAAGGTAAGGGAGACTATTAAGCTGAGGACACCCCCCGCCCCAGCGGTGTGCTGGTGTTCTCTGAAGGGCCTTGCTTCCCACTTCTCACCACCAGTCCTCATAGCCTTACTCGTGGACCTTGGAGTCCCCAGCTCAGCACCTCGCTGATATAACCAAATAGCACCAACAACTCCACAGCAGTTTCTAGCAACCCTTTTGCCCTGAGGAAGATGGTGAGAGGACTTGGGTGTGTGTGAGTGTGTGAAATGGCAATAGTGATTCTATTTGATTACAAACTTTGTGCACAGTAAGAACATGGATTTAGATGCTCTTTCTTCTGTGCTGTTCTATAAGTTTCTATCATGAAAGGAAGTGAGGAATATAATTCCTTTAAAATTTGCACCACGGGATTTCTTTGGTAAAGAAAGATGGATGCTCCTGTCTCCAGTGTTTGGACTGGGGTGAAGAATGACAGCTACTGTTTAACAAGTGTCTGCTGTGTGCCCCTAACTGTGAACCCATCCTCCCAGCCACTTTGTTCCTTAGGAATAATGATTCCCACTTTACTTGCTGAGAAAGTGAGGCTCATAAAGACCAGAAAGAGGAAGAATGGAAGTCGGAACCTTCCAACAGCAATGCCTGTGACCGTCACTATGTCAAGCTGCTCTGAAATACTTCAGATATAGTTGGTTGAGTTCATTAACTGGTCAGCCCTTGATCTCATTTTCTTCTTAATGGGAAGGGGGGAATCCAGAGCACAGCACTTTGATTAGATGAGTTGGAAATGGAGAAATGTGTATATAACCTGGAGCAATTGGGAAGCAAAGGGCTCCCGCTGCAAGGCCTGTGTGTGATCAGGGAAGCCATTGATGAGCTAGTTATTCTGCAAAGAGGACAGTGTGGAGAGAGGGAACAGGTTCTCTCTTGTGCCTTTGCTGTGATTGTTCCCCTGAAGTGGCACCCCCTTTCTCCACAGAAAAGCCCTCTTCACCATGGCTGATTTTAGGACTGTCAGCAAAAGAGTCCAATGTAGATAAACTTCCTATTTTCATGTCGCCCTGTTTACTTGGCCACTGGCCTGGGAGATACCAGCACTCCAGGTGCTGGACACCCCTTACTAGCTTTTCACAAACATGTATCCAGTATAGTAGTTTGTAGAAATGTGCAAACAAGACCTCTGGCCTTGAGCTGGGCTTCACAGAGATGTCAACATTTCTAAGATAAGTTACAATTGGGCTCCATGGTAACAGCTGGCAGGGGGAGGAAAGAGAGGGGAGAAGAAGCTCTCCCCTTCTCAGGTGTGGTCCTTGAAGGGTTAATGTGCCCAGAACAGTGAGAGAAAAAGCTGCTTTTATGTGAACTTCTGCAGACTGTGAACTTCTGAGCCCCTCCCCTTACACGCTGGGCATAAAACTCTGAAACTCCCTGAACTCGGGGTTCAGGGGGATTGATTGATTACAGCAAAAGCTGTGCCCTCTGGACCTGGCTGTAGCCAAATAAAACTGTTTCCTGCTGTCTTCGGTACCTTGCCTCCTTTGTCCCTATAACACCCCCAGCAGGTTTTGGGAGAGATGATCTCTCCCCTCAAGGAATGGGCATCCTCTCCAGGGAAACAAATGGGAACTGTTGATGCAAGTGGTGAGTGCCGTGAGCCTCTTGTATTGAGGGTTCTGGGGCGGGGGGCGGGGGGGTGCCTGCTTCTCCCAGGCCCGACACTGAGCAGGACTGTGGCCAACAATGGCAATACCAGGACTTGTCCTTGCAGTGCGTGGAGTGCCCTGGCCAGGGCCTGATGGAGATGGGGTCATCAGCAACCCCTTTCTGTGCAATGGCAACAGCTCCAAGGGTCCAGCTTTCTCCCTGACAAAGGACCTCCTGACTCCTGGGCAGGTGGGGAGCCGGCAGTCGCTGCTCTGGATTTGAGGCTGAGATCCTAGGCTGTGGAGAAGACAATGAACTCACCAGAAAACGTTCATCCAGGCAGCTCTTGCTACATGTCTACAGGGGAAATGTCACTGTTCCTCCACTGTGGCATTTCAGAGCAGCGGAGTGTGTCTGTTGGGTTTGGACCCCGAGCTTCATGTGGTGCTGCACACATAACCAGTGGCTGGCCAAAATGCTGACTGAGTGATTGACCCCAGGCTTTTCTGAAACCACCAGAGATGGAAGTGGCCTTTGGTTTGGTTTTCTGTTTTTGCTCTTGGGTCATGGAGACTTTAGAGTTTACCCCTGCGCTGGTGAGAGTCAGCTTGTTGGCTCTGGTTCCGTGTCAGTCCCTCACTGAGAAGAGAAATGTGGCGCACACTTCTGACGTGTCTACTGCACTTCACCATCGCCAGAACTGTTTAGTGTACTTATAAATTCAATCCATGTTTACCCTCAAATTTTTCTTAAAGCATCCATTTTGGAGCAAGACTTTATAAAATATTGCAGAACTTCCACCTGAAGTGTGCTTACGGAGCACTTTCCTAAAAACTGGGCCCAGTGATCTCATCGGCTTTCTCAACTGAGAGCAGCCGCCCTTGTGCCCCACTCCCGGGGTGGAGGTGACTCAGTGGATTTGGTGCACTGTCTGTCTCCCATACCTGTGAAGTCACCACTTCTAAAAATAGGTGCTCTGCCCCCACTGTGCTTTTTTCTCAAGGTAGCTAATGATGGTTAAATTCCAGCACTTGGAAAGTTCTTGGGTGAGAATGGCCAGTGATGGAGAACCACCGAGTCGTCCCCCGTGGTTTTAGTCTCCTGTGGAATTCATTTTACATGCGGTTGGTTGTAGCAAGTCTAGAGTTTCCAAATAACACTTGGAAGTATGCCCAATACTTTACCTCGTAAAAATCAACTACATTTTAGAAATGAGGTAATAGCAGCATGTGCCAGGACAGTAGGGTGGCCCCGCTAGGCACCCCTGTGACGCCTGACGTCCCTCTCAGATCTAGTGCTCCCTTGGGATCAGTGCACTGGAGTGATTATTTGGTGCCATCATCTGCAGGAAAGTCAGACTTTGCTCTCTTCCCACTCTATCGTAGTGAATGCTCTTGATGCCAGATGTGCGGGGGTTTTCCACACACCAAGCAATCAGAGCTGCAGCAGTGGGCACAGCTGGATGTCCTCTAATTCAGTTCTGACACCAGCTACCTGGAAGTGGCGGTAGGTCCCACAGGTTGAGGGTTCTAGATGCAAGTCCCGGGGTTCTCACAACCTCTGCTTGCGTTGAACTGATCCGGTAGACGGGCTCACAGAACTCAGGGAAGTTACTTTCAGCTTATTGGAAAGGATATTCTGAAGGACCAGATGAATAACTGTGGAGGACGAGGTGCAGGGAGGGGTGTAGCACTTCCATCACTCCTGAGGTGCTGCCCCCAGGAGCCTGCCTGTGTTCATCTCCAACAGCTCTCCAAACCCTGTCCTTTGGGTTTTCATGGAGGCGTCATTACATAGGCATGACTGATAAACCATTGGCCCTTGGTGATCAACTTAACCTTCTGCCCAACCCCTCCCTAGTGGTTGGGGCTGAAAGTCCCTGCAATCCTACCTTCATCTTCCCCATGCCCACCCCCATCCTGAAGCCCTGGGGGCTGCCAGCCAGCAGTCAGCTCACTAGTACACAGATTTCACTTACCGCTTTTAAGATTCCAAGCATTTTAGGAGCTATGCACCAGCAAAGGGGGAGGAAGGTCACTTCACAATACCATGGTATGGATATCGAGATACTATTGTACTGTCTTATCAGCAGCATAATAATCTAAAATTAGGCCCTGTGTTCTCTCCCAGGTGTTTGAGGTCAGTCATCAGAATTGGATGCTAGAGCAGACCCTCCTCCCAGTGCTGCAAGGGAGAGGCCTCGCCACTTTCACGGTCTCATACCGGCCAGCACAGTGGTGGCCCACTAGGGGTTGAGGTGCCAAGAAAAATCAAGTGGCCACAAGACAACTCAGCCACAGTAGAGACATTAGTTGTTTTTGTTTGGGGCTGTGGGGATTAAACCCAGGGCTTCATACCAGCTAGGCACATGCTCTGCCACTGGGCTATGCCCGGCCCAGCAGGCATTGTATCAGCATGCCACTGACCTTCAAATGGGACCAAAGACACACTAAAATACAGAGAACACACAGAAGCAGACATTATGCCAGCGATTTGTCAGCAAGTGTAAGCTCGAACAGCAGACTGGCGCAGGTCTGGCTGTACCGCAGGGACACACTGCCTTCGGTGGAAGAGCCTTCTAACCCCAGGCCTGGAACTTGTCGTGAAGTAAAGAAGGTGCACCCGGAGCCTGAGAAGCACCATTTACTTCTGAAATGAAGAAGGAGGAACCAAGAAAGTGTCCTTGGTTAGAGTGAATGGAGAACGTGAGCTGTAGCGTAGGGACTTTTCTAGGCACAGCTAGTGTGTGTGGGACACAGCCATACAAGGGGCACCTAGAGGCAGATGTGCCATATTCAGAGCATGATGTGGGGTGGTGAGTCCTCAGGGGAAAGGCCAGCTCCCGGAGGTCCCTGCAGGTCTCTGTACCTGCTGGTCCTCATTGGTGAAGTGGGGACACTGCAGTCAACCTCTGTGGGCTGTGTGTGAGGACTGAGATGATAAAGCTAAGGAGCTAACACAGTCCCTGGCACAAGGAGGCTCTGAACAAGAGTTAGAGAGACTAGTGTTTCTTCTAATGGCCAGACAACGGCCTCGGGACTGAAACCATGTCAAAGGAAAGCCACCTGATGTGGAGAGCACACCACAAAGTGGACGTGTCCGGGCATGAAGAGTGAGGAGCCAGGGGCAAAGTGGAGCTGAGTCAGCCGTGCTCCAAGTCTGGGGAGACAGAAAACCACATCCAGACCCACAAAGAGGCCGTAAGACGAAGACAAACTGCTTGACTTGTATGATGACCAACTGATAGAATTTGCTCAAAATATCATATTTTCACATTTATAAAAGCTGGGGAAAGTGAAAATTAGTACTTATAGAAAGATTCAAAGAAATTCAATCCAAAGGTAGGATGTTTGTAGAGGCTGCTTGCTGAAGTGGTTTTAAATTTGGGCAGGTTAGAAATCTTAAATAAAAATTACAGGAGGCCATTGTTTTGGATTGGGCTCCTGCACTAGGCCCTACAGGCCAGGCTAAAAATCAAGATGGAGGCATTTATGCTAAAGTTCCAAATCACCAGCTGAAACTGGGAATAAGGGTCAGAGGGAAAACCACCAAGTTTCCCAAACAGGCCAGTTTCAACTGGTGTGATGATGAAGATCCCTCTGCCGTGATCATCACTCAAAAAAGGTGACCTGAGATGACCTGCTCCCTGCCCCTGCCTTCAGGGAAAGTGACTTTGCAATGACCAATCTGCTTTTGCTCTTTGCTTCTCCGCAAGCCCTCCCTGTCTGTAAAACCAGCCTCCCTCGCCTGGTCCCGCCGACCACTACTTCTCTCATATGGAATAAAGTGTTGCCCAATCCCAGGATCATTACACTAGTGATTTTATCCTTTGACAGAAGGACCCCAAAATTGACCACAGAGGGTAATAATGGGGCAAATGTAGAATCATTGATCATCAGGACTAAATTACCTTTCAGAGCTTGGCACTAACTACTCGGACAACCTTCCACAGGAAAACTGGAACTCTGTAGAAGAATTTCACGTTGCCAATAGACCTTACGGTTGTTCTCTGTTTGGGCACATGATCCCTGAGTGTAGCATTGTCCTGTCTGCAGGGCAGGTGATTGAAAAACCTCTGGTCCACCTTCAGAGGCCTCTGGTCAGCATGTGTGCTGCTTTGCAGTTTCTTCTTTGACCCTCCAACCAGAGCAGCACCCAGCAGCTCCCCGGGTGCAGGACAGACCTCTCACTGACCCACTATGTAGAGGTTCCTTATGAGCCTGTGCATACACTTAAGTTACGACAGCTTTCTGTCCCCGTGCCCACGCTGGTGTTCTCCCACCTGGCCCATGTTTACTCGTACAACCACATTGGGCTTCAAGGTGGGGGCCTGTATCACCAGCCCAACTCACAGAGACTCCAGAACTTGGGAGCTGATCCCCAGCAGGAAGCACCAAGCTGTTGGCTCTGGGTTTGGAGGAGGTGGGGAAATGGCTGGAGAATCAGGAAGCAGGAGACTCAGAATAAAACCTGGAGGGCAGGTGGAATTTCAACAGTGAAGCAGGAGTGTCCTCCTGCCTCTCTTGCATTAGCCAAGGGATGCAGGATGGGGCTGATCCAACTCACTTCAGGCTCTTTGACTGCCGTGGCTCACAGGGCAGGGCTAACTGCAGTTCAGGTGACTGGCACATCTCCTGCCCTGTGGTTTCACCCTGTCTGGAAACCCTTTTCTCTCAGGAAACTAATACAAGCAACATCTCTTGGTGCTTAATGGAGAGGTTGTGCACCAAACCAAGTCATCGTGGTCTCTCTGGGGATCCACTGCAAGAGCTTGACCTAGTGACCAGAGCAGAGGAAGTAAGCTGTGAGCACTCAGACACTTCTTTATGGTCTGACTTCTCGGGGTTCTTTCATTCATTTGTTCATTTGACAAATATTCGTCTCAGTCATTTGAATTCCAGGATCTATGGAAGCTGGACAGGGACGAGGACATGTCCGGTCCTGCTGTCATCTCCTGCCTGGGTGCTGGTTCTCCTCTGGGACTCTGTCTGCCAGTTTTAGCTCTGACCTGAAGCCCTGCCCAGCTGCCTTCTCCCTACTTCTCCCATGCTCTGCTCCAAGCCAAGGGGCTTCCTGTACCCTTTCTCCCGACCCTGCCAGCGTGGTCCTCCTCCCGGGAGGTAGGTGCATGCACACCTGAGCTTTCACTCGTGTTCTGGCTCCACACCCCAACTCTGGGCAGATGGGACAGCCATTCTCAGTGGGGTTCTTCTTTAGACATGCAGGCGGCCCTCTGTCCGTGAGCTCCATATCCTCAGATCCAATCAACTGCACATTGAAAATATTTGAAGAAAAATCTGTACTGAACAGATTTTTTGGTCATTATTCCCTAAATGATACGGTGTGGCAACTAGTGACCTAGTACTCATATCGCATTAGGTGTCATAAGAAACCCAGAGGTGGTCTAAAGCACACGGGAGGGTGAGTGTAAGTTACACGTAAACCTCATGCATTTCACTCAAGCATCCTGAGCTCTGTGGAATTTGGTATCCAAGAGGGTCCTGGAACCCATCCCATACAGAGATTGAGGGATGACTGTTGTCATGGTTTAGATGTGAGGTGTCCCCCCAAAGCTTACATGTGAGACGATTCAATTCACCTATTAGTGCATAAATCCCCTGATAGGGTTAATCAGCTGGAGACCCAGGCAAGTGTTGAAGTTTGGATGTTAACCGTAGGCAGGTGGTATCTGGCTGGAGAAGGTGGCTCATTGGGGCATGCCTTTGGGGGGTGGGTGTGCGTGTGTGTATGGTTTTTTGTTGTTGTTGTCGTTGGTACCAGGGATAGAACTCAGGGGCACTTACCATTGAGCAACACATCCCCAGCCCTTTTTTTTGTATTTTATTTAGAGACCGAATTGCTTAGGGCCTCACTAAGTCGCTGAGGCTGGCTTTGAAATTGCAATCCTCCTGCCTCAGCCTCCCAAGCTGCTGAGATTCCGGGAGTGTATATTTTGTCCCTGGTCAGCAGCGCTCTCTCTGCTTCCTGGTGCCATGTCCTGAGCTGCTTTCTTCCTCCCCACACTTCTGCCATGATGTTCTGCCTCACCTCAGCCCCAGGGAATGGAGTGGCCATCTATGGACTGAGCTCTGAAGCTATGAGCCCTCTTCAAATAAACTTTTTCTCCTGTAATTGATCTTGTCAGGTCTTTTGGTCACAGCAGCAAAAAAGCTGACTGAAACAACTGTAGTCCCTTATGGCAGTCGCTCAAGTTACCCATGCCCACAAGGCAATTCTGTTTCAAAGAAATTAAAAAAACATCACGAGGGGGAAGTAGCCAGTGTCATGTGAATAATGAAGCATCAGTCACTTAAAATTGCCAAGCCATTTTATAAGAAAAATAATACATATGGTGTATCTTTATATGTGTGCGTGGAGAGAGACTGATTTATTTTAAGGAATTTGCTTATGAGATATGGAACTTGGAAAATCTACAGGAGGCTGGCAGCTGGAGACCCAGGCAAGTGTTGAAGTTTGGTATGAATTCTTCTTCCTCAGGGAACCCCGATCTTTCTGTTAAGGCCCTCAACTGATTTGATGAGGCCCACCCACACAGTGGCAGGTCATCTCTTGTACTCAAAAGTCTGCTGATGCTACGCAGATCTCTTTAAAACTCACCTCTCCACAAACATCCAGAATCATGATTGACCAAATATCTAGGTACCGTGGTCCCATCAAGTCAACACATAAAGCTAACCATCGCATATAGTTAATCTGGCACAGGTACTGATTGGGCCCCTGATGGTCCGTGCCACGTGCCCACACCCACGTGGCCGCTAGTGTGGTCCCTGCCTCCTCACTTTGGCCCTTTCCTTTGCTTTCTCCCTGATGAAGATAAGGAGGAGAAGGAGGTGACGGTAACACCAGGCCACAATAGTAATGACTGGCCCCAGGCACGTGGGGCATGGAGCCAGTACCCGAGATGCCCCTGCTCCTCCCAAGTCCTTTTCTCGGTGACACTTGACTGTGCCCTGCTGTGCCCTGAGCTGTGTGCCCAGCGGGTGCATGTGAGAGGGCCTTGGCCACAAGATACTAATAGCGCCCCTCCCAGTCACAACAACCAGAGCTACCTACCTCTAGACATAGTCCAGCGACCCCAAGGGGTGCAGTATCCCCCCAGCTGAGAAGCACTGGCCTGGGGCATCTGGCTGTGAAGGAGCCCGGGTGGAGGTCACACCAGGCTCAAGCTAGGTGGCCATACCAGCTGCACAGAGAGCTGGGCAGAGGGCGTTAGAGGGTGTCAGGGGGCATCAGGGGGCGTCAGAGGGCGTCAGAGGGCAAGGCATGAGCCCAGGGCAGCAAGGCCTCAGTGGTGGGCCTGAGTGAGGCTGCTGCCATTGGCTGGGGTCCAGCCCTGCTCTTCGCCCAGCCCCGTGGGTGGCCTCTGCTGCCATCAGACTTGGTAAAGCCAGCTAAATGAGGCCACACCTAGCCCAGCTGCAGGCTCTGGGGACTCTAACGTGCAATTGTGTGGCACCAGGCTCTCCTCCACTCAGGACAGCCTGCAGTGAAGAACGCAGGTGACTTACCTGTCCCCCACTCAGGACAGCCTGCGGTGAAGAACGCAGGTGACTTACCTGTCCCCCACTCAGGACAGCCTGCGGTGCAGAACGCAGGTGACTTACCTGTCCCCCACTCAGGACAGCCTGCGGTGCAGAACGCAGGTGACTTACCTGTCCCCCACTCAGGACAGCCTGCGGTGCAGAACGCAGGTGACTTACACAGTCCTGCCTGCCACATCAACGGGGGCTTTTACACCCCTCACAGCACACCTGAGTGTGATCCACAAGAGTGCTGTCAACTGTCCCCAAGAGGCCTCCATAGGGTGGCTGTCATCCAACGTGTCCTACCGAGCTCAGCTCCTCCAGGGCAGCAGTGGAGAGGACGTCTCCTGTGAGCAGCTGGTGCGGGGAGAATACCTGTGAGAACAGGCTGCACAGTCACAGCGGCCAACTCGAGACACGATGGCAGTGAGCACAGAAGAGGCTGACGTCACTGGGGAAACGCACACTAAAGCAACAAGGAGACCCCCTGCACACCTGTAAGACTGGCGGGTCCAAGTTTGGCAACCCAGTGCCAAATGTTGGCAGGACGTGGAGCGGCTGGACTCTCATGTGGTGCTAGTGGGAAGGTCCAGTGGGGCAGGGGTTTTGGAAAACATCTGGGCGGATTCTTGCCAGCTGGACGTTCTGCATAAAAGCTGCCGGGACCCAGCAGGTCACTTCCAGGTGTTAATCCAGGAACAGCTTTAACCTCCAAATTGGAAACAGCCCAGAGGTCCTTCCCAGCTCTCTTGGGTAAGGAGACAGGCCCTCTCCACGTGGTGGACTACTGCCTGGTGAGGAATTGCCAACACAGGATGTGGCCACCTTCAGAGCTCTGCGCTGAGCACAGGAAGCCAGGCGCTGCAAGCGGCCTGGGCAGATAGCACGCACCTCGGACCAGAGGGCATTCTGGAAAGGCACGCCTCAGGGACGTGCACCAGGGGTGCCGAGGGAGGGAGCTGTCGGCAGCAGAGGCCAAAGGGCCTGGGGTGGGGGAGCAGCCTGTATCTCCGTGGTGCTGGCTGCCACAAGCCTGGCTCCTGTGTGGCTCTGCCCCTCCTGTTAGGGTCTGGATGGGAGGTGTCCCCAGAAGCTCATGTATGAGACAGCACGAGAAGGTGTGGCATGAAATGATTGGGGTGTGAGCATGTTGACTTACTCAGTGCATAAACCCCTGAGAGGGGCTCACTGGGTGGCACCTGTAGGTAGGTGGGGTGTGGCAGGAGAGCATGGGTCCTTGAGGTGTGTTTTGGGGTCCGTATTTTGTCAGTGGTGAGGGGACTCTCTCTGCTTCCTGGTGCCGTGTTTCCAGCGCTTCCCTCTGCCACACCTTTCTGCCGTGATGTTCTGCCACCTCGAGTCCCGAGAGGGGAGCCAGCTGTTTATGGACTAAGACTTCTGAAACCGTGAGCCCCCAAATAAGCCTTTCCTCCTTCAAATTGTACTTGTCAGGTCTTTTGGTCACAGCAGCAAAAAAGCTGACTAAAACAGGACCCAAGTGTCGGATCAGCCTCCCTGGGGTGGGGGTGAGGGTTCGGGATGTTTGTGGGGTAAGGAGGCAGGAGCCTGAGGCGGGGAAAGGTGAAGTGGCCGGTGGCCTGCACCCACTTTCAAAATGGCGGCATCAGTGTGACCTGAGTGTCAAAGAGTTGCCTGTCAGACACCTGAACAGGCCCCAGCAAAGAGTCATGGTTTTATCAAAATCGGCCCTGGATTCCCTGAAGAGTAGCCCTGGTGACCGTTACCATTATGACCCACAGGACAGAAGTGTCCTCTGCAGCAAAGCCTGCGGGACACTCGTGACAGGTTGCCTAACTGTGTGACTTCCAAAGCTGGTGAGTTTTGAAAAGCCAGCGGCCAGAGGGGAGCAGGGCCAGAGCCGGTCCAGGTGTCGGCTCCTCTCCCTCCTGCAGGACAGCGCTCAGCCAGGGCCCACCAGTGTAAGGACTGGGGCCTTGGGTTTTCCCCAATCTCTACCTCTTTGCAGCCACTGGTCCTGGGGCCACCTGTCGCCGAGGTCATGGGGGTACCCAGCACCCTCCATTGTCCTACAACGTCCCGTCTGTTTCCGGTCCTGTTGGTATGCACACAGGGGTCTGAGACCCCATGCTGGCAGCCTTTGGTTGCAGTCTCTGGGACTGCACCCGTCGGTTGTCATCCCGTTTGTGTCAATGGGAGGCCACATCCTGGTGGTCTCGGCTCAGGGAAACCAAGAAAGGAGTGAAACTGCACAGCCTACAGCTCCTTCCCCAGCAAGGAGGCAGACTGAAAGAGTGTTCTAGAATAGGTGGTCCCAGTGGAGCTCTGCGCTGCTCTCGGGATGACAGATTCCCTAAAATCAGCCTTTTGTTTTAGGAAACACCAGAGCTTGGTGGTGGAACACTCCATTGATGACGGCCTCTAGAGGCCCCTCTTCAGAGCAGGCCTAGGCTCCGGGCTCTGTGCAGCCGCCGAGGGGAGGAGACGCTGCGAAGACCCTGACGCGTGGCCCCGCAAGTCAGGAGCACCTGTTCCAACAGCACGAGGCCATTGCCGGCTTTGAGGGGCACCTCAGGCTGAGTGGTGCCCCCAGGTCACAGGTCGAGGTCCTCACTCTGGGGAGATAGGGTCTTTCAAGAGGTGATTAGTGTTAAACAAGGTCACTAAGGTGGCCCTAGTCCAATCTGACTCATGTCCTTAACAGGAAAAGATGACTAGGAACAGACAGGAACAGAAGGTGACCTGGGGACACAGAGAGATGACGCTGCCTGCGAGGGAGGAAGCAGCCCTGCGGCACTTTGAGCTGGGACCTTCGACCTACAGAACGCGAGACACGTCGGGTTTTAAGCCTCGGCTGTGGCTTCTTGTTATGGAAACCCTAGAAATAAACACGGTGGAGTCGTCAGAAGCATCCCCACCTTCAGTCTACGGCGAGCTCCAAGGGCAGGTCAAGGTGGGCTGTTGTGCAGGAAGTGTCATCAATCCCTGGCCACCGTGGGCAGCTCAGGAGCTGGGTGTGGATGTGGGAACTGCTCTGGGTTTGTGTGTGTGTGTGTGTGTGTGTCAGGGGGCTGGGGACAGAGCCCAGGCCTCAGGTATGCTGGCAAGTGCTCTGTCCACAGCCCACACCCTGGGAAACAGCGCTCTCAGCACCAGCTACAACTCGGACTCATCACACGGTAACTATGGAAACCAAGAAAGGGAACATCGATGATGAAGACTTTCCTTTGAACAGGATAAGATCCTGTGTCAGATTACTCGTGCCCACCCCAGCATCCACCTCCGCTCCCACTTCCTTCTTAGTAACAGAACTCAGTTTTATTTGGAGTGGTAATATGCCTGGCTAAAAGACCACATTTCCCAGTCTCCTGGCCTGCTTGTCCCCCAGCTGATATTCTGTCAGACAAATGTTCAGGGAAATGTACTCGGGGAATTCTGAAGTCTTCAAATGGATGGCACACTTCTCTTGCAAGCAGCTGCTTCTTTCTTTCTGTTTACTGGAATGCGAGTGCCAGGCTGGAGCCTCAGCAGCTATCTTGTTCTGTGGGTTGACTTTGAGAAGAGGAGCACATGTGACAGAACAGAAAAGCAGGAGCAGTGGTGTGTGGCGATCTCACTCAGCTGCCACACTGGCCCTCGAGGCCTGCTTCAGACCTGTCGTGCTGTGAGAATGGACCCTCCTGGGTCTGAGCTGTCAGTTGTACGCAACTGAATCAAATTACAACATTTTCTGTGGTTTGAGCAAGGAAGGCTTCTCCGTCCTCAGAGATCATGATAACGGCGTGTGTGCCTGTTTTGACACCTAGAAACGCCTCCCTCCTTTCTGGCCTCGCAGGGTGTGAGAACAGGTGGGTTTATGGGTCTGGTGAACTCAGATAAGTGCAGTGTCCTTTCTGTTCCCAAATTTGTGGCTGTCCTTCCTCAGCCCGTGACGGAGACGAAAGCCCTGAGCACTACTCTTCTGGCTGCTCCGAAGCCCCCAGCCAGGCAGAGGAAGCGCTTCTTCAGCAGACAGCCTCAGACCTCAGGAACAGGAAAGGGGACGCAGTGAGTAGCTTTCTCCTGCCCTCTGTGGTTTTGTTTTTGGCTTAACCGGATCTCAATCTATGTTAGCATCTACGGGGGGTTTTGTCTTTGAAGCAAGTGACTTAGGACGTCAGTTGGAGCTTTAAGAGTTGGAACAGAAATAGGGGTGAAGGAGAGTTGGGAACTGCGAGACCAGGTGGGGCCGTGGTCCAGGGCTCAGGCTGGGCCGTGGGCCAGGGGGTCTGAAGGCACCCTGGGGAGGCAGCAGCCCAGCTCCCTTGGCCACAAGGCAGAGGCTGCAGCAGGATCCTGGGACCCAGGAAGGGTGGTGCGGTCAGCACTGGGGCCCAGTGGGCAGGCTGAGGTGATGAGGTTGGGGGACCCGAGGGTTTGTGGCCAAGCTGGAAGACCCATCTCAAAGCAGCCGCCTGATGCTGTGTGCCTGGGCTTTTCATTCTAAGATGGTCTCCTGTCTCCAGGCTTAGGGATCAAGCCACTAGATGAGGTAATCTAGTGGCTTCCAGAGGCTCCTCTGGTCGGGTCCACAAAAGAGATGTGGTTGCAGGCTTGCAACCTCTTCTCTCGGGGTCCCCCCCAGGTGAGGTCGGCAGTGGGGCTCGACCCCATCTCTGGCTGCCCAGAGCTCCTCTCCTTAGCCAGCCCATGACACACTAGGTCCTGTGGCTTGTCCCAGGGCTGCTCCGTTGAGGAGCTCTGCTGGGACACTCTCTGACTCTCTGTATCCTGCTAGGTGTTGCCAGGCCTCCCTCGGAGAAGACCTGCCAGAACCCCCTTCCATCTCAAAGGAGGGAGTCTAGGGAGCCTCCTCATCCCGGCCCCTTCCTGGACCTGGGTTTTACTGCTCTGCTTAGGCTTGGCTTTTGGCTGAAAGTTCGTTTTAAAACAGGGAGTTCCACACCTGTGCCAAGAGGGGGCCAAATTTACCCTCTGCATAGAGCAGTCGCCTGGGGTGAGCTACGCCCTGGCAGAGCCGGGACAACTCGAAGCCAAGAGCAAACAGGGGGAGGTCGGTGCAGGTGCCCTGCCCAGAAGGTGGCTGGGGGTGACAGGGTCACCAGGGCCCCCATACCCGCCTCATGGATCTCCCTGTAAACTCCTGGGCCGTCCCTTGGCCCCAGGGCTCAGCCCAACGCCCATCGCTGGTTCTCCCTGGACAAGTAGAAAGAGAGGCCCGAGCCCCGCAGCAGATCTCAGGGCCCTGAGCCGTGCAGTGCATGGTTGAGAACACATGTGACAGAAGCGTAGATGTGCAACACGCCACATCACAGCTGGTGGCACTGGAGAGGACTCCACTTGCCAATGAGCTTCGTGCTCCCGACCTGACATCCAGCCCAGTCCGCCCTGGCTCTCGGTCCTTCTGCTCGGAGCCCCAGTCTTGGGATCCTGGAGGGTGGAAAAGCCCAACAGCTCCTGCTGCCCTCAGGTCCTGGAGTCCTGCCAGGTTCATGGTGATGAGGTGATGTGGTTGGTGGCTGCTCACACCAGGGCAGAGGGGAGTCATCCACGGTGAGGAAGATGGCCCTGCAGGTGGAGATGCCCCTCCAGAGTGTGCCAGGAATCCTGCCTCTGCTGAGCTGCAAAGCCCCGTCCTTGCTGGGGAGGGTTGGACACCTCCCACTGCATGCAGTTCCTGCCCGGCGTTCCCACGTTCCCACGCCCGCTGTCTGGGCTCCCCTTCCTGAGGACTTGCTTCCCTACACTCCTGCAGCCCCAGCCTTGGGGCCCCGCGAGCGCCCTGCTGTGCTCTGTCCCCTGCTGTCTGGAGCACAAGGACACAAATGCTTTTCATTCACAAATGCTGTGGCAGAGAATGGCCCCCTCCCAGGGATGTGTACACCCCTCTCTAGACCCAGGAGTATGAGACCTTATGTGGCAAAAGGGACTTTGCAGATGTGACCCAGTGAAGGGCCACTGCAGGGTCCCGATGAGGGAAAGAGAGAGCCAGGAGGAGCAGGGAAGGAGACACAGAAGCGGAGGTCAGAGTCAGGGCAGAAGGTGGGCAGCTGCTGCTTCCTGTGGCTCTGACCCCTGAGGGAGCCCCTCTGTCTGTGGGGTTCGCCTTGGTCCTCCAGCTGGATAAGGAGCTGGTCATCGCCTCACTGAGGCACGGCTTTGCCATTGGGCTCTGGGCTGATGTCTTGGCTGAGTTGCTGCTCGGCAATGGGCAGAGCCGGAACCTCTCCCTGGGCCAGCCTGGCCTTCCCCCAGCCAGGCCCAGCAGGCGTCTGCCCCTCCACACTTCAAAGCCAGCAGGCAAGGCCTTGCTTCCTGCTTGGCAGCTGCTTTGAGCTCTGGCTCACCTGGAGGCCCAGCTCTGATGGTGCCCTGTGCAGCCCTCCCTTCCGAGGCCCGGCTCATCCACCTCCTCAGTTCCATGGGACTCCTCCAGGCACTCACCAGGTGAGTGCTGAGTGTCAGCTTGGCGCCAGGGCCAGGGGTTCTGGGGGTCATTCTGGCCTTTGAAGAGTGTGGGGAAGACAGGCGATGACCAAATGCAAAATTCCAAACCTGCTCAATGCTGCGGCGATGGGTGTGTGAGGAGGACCAGGGCTTAGAGCAGGGCCTCCCCCAGCTCAGGCCAGGCTTGGCACAGACGGCCTGGTGCGGGGAGCAGTATGCACGGTGTGGTCTGAGTGGAGACGTGAACACAATGAGGAGGTGGCTGCTCACGTCAGGGCAGAGGTAAGGGAGTAGCCTGGGCCAGAGCGAGGGCCGGATGGAGAAGGGCTCAGAGGCTGAATCCCTAGGATGCAGACTGATGGAACGTGGGGACATCAAAGGTGCCCTGTGTCCAGCATAAACCACCAGAGAATTGCACCGTCCCCTAAGGAGACGGGCAGGAGTGGGGAAGAGGGCGTGGGGGGAGGGACTGTGAGTTCCTCCTGCAGGTGCCCCCTGCATCTGGGCTTGTGAGGAAGGGGGGTGAGATGGCGCTCAGCAGAGGGGAGAGAGCCTTTCCTGGGAACCTGGATGCAGCAGGTGCTTCAAAGCCACGCACAGCGAGAGCTCAGAGGAAGCTCACGGCTGGCAGGGGATGACACCCAATAGCGCCCACCCTGTGGCGCTGTGAGTGCCGGCCTCCGCCCTCCCTGGAGATCCTTGCTGCTCAGTGGGAACTGCAGGGCACCCCTGGGGTTCTGCCTGGCTCTCCCTGGAGAACGTCCTCCGGTTCTGCGGGTGGCTGAGCTGAGGGAGTGCAGGTGAGACTGGAGTGTCAGGAGCTGGAGGTGACGCTGCAGCCCCTCCTCCCACACAGTCGCCCTGGTCAGAGCCCTGGATGCCCTCTGCCGGACCTCTCAGCCAGCCCCGTGCGCCCGCGAGCTGCGGCTGCCCACAGTGAGGTGCTTCTCCTGCCTCACCCTGATCCACTTTTCTACCCAAATCCTTGTCTTGGGGTTTGAGAGGGAAGGAAACGAACAAAGGCATTGATGAGAGTTGTCCTTGTGTGCTGCGGCCCGTGGGCTCATTTAAATGAAAACATGGGTAAGTGGCCTCCGTTTTATAAGTGAAAACGTTTTATCCTGGCTGTGACGCCCTGCGGTAAGTTCCTTTCCGGTAAATAGACCAATGAATTTATTGTTGTCTTTGAGTAATTACAAAACCTTTGGAGCTGCACTTTTCTGACACGTTAAAACTTGTGTCTAAATTAATCTGCCCTACAAAATCAACCGGAAGCTCACCTTGCCATGGCCCTCAGCCTGAGGGGAGGAGAGGCAGGCCAGTCGGGATGGACGTTGGATGGGGTGGCCTTCTCATGCACCTTGGACCACGCTGTGGAGGCCCACGGGCTATGCCTGCACCTGAGGTCGATCCCCAGCTGTGTCCTGAGCAGACCTCTTCCATGACACCCATCAGGTCTCCCCGCAGGGTGAGATCTGAAATAGATAGAGGTACATTGAGCTGGAGGGGGGCAAGCAGGTGCCTGCAGGGGTCCTGTGCTCTTGGGCCTGTGACGGGGAACGCCTGTGCGATGGCCTCAGATTGCTTCACTGACGGCAGGGCTGAGTCATGAAGGCAGACACTGTGCCATGACTCAGTCCAGAGCCAGGGGCAGGAGGGGACTCTGCTCAGTCAACCTTCATCTAACGCTCCGGGCTTGTGACGTAACTGTAGCCCAGAGAAGAATTGGGCCTGAATTGCTCAACATGGTGTAACCACGTTCACTCTGCCTGTCACGGCCACTCGTTGGTGGGGGCTGACCAGCGGGCTCAGGTGGGCCGCAGGTCAGTCCCTACTGGTCCCTGGTAACAAGGCCGGAACCCTCACCCTAGGAGGCCCAGACAGGCTGTGTTGAGGTAGGTGCAGGGGAGGCCAGAGGACTCCAGATTCTCAACAGGGCCATTGTATTTGAGCCTCTGTTTACCTTCTGTTATGGACTGACCTTCCTGACCATGTCCCCTCCAAGAGAGACCCCTCTCTCATTTTGGCCTAAGGCCAGACCACCAGGGTGCTCATGACACCACTTGACAGCTGCGGCTGGGGAGAGAAGGACGCCCACCACATTGAGGGTGAGGCCCGGGGACATCGCCCTCGCCGGGTTTCTCCATGCCCCTGCCTCAGTGCCATTGATGGGTGCTTCCGACAAGATTGACAGTCATGACAGCGAAGAAGGCTTTTTACAAAGTACTTCTACATCGTGGCTTCCCTTGGTCCTGGCAGTAGCCGGTGACTAGACTTTGTTCTTCAGCCTCACTGCAGCCACAGGAAGCTGAGGCGCAGAGCGCTGGGCGCGGCCAGCCAGCTAGTGAGGGGCCAGGCCTGGGGCTGGGGAGCCTCGGGGCCTGTGGCTGCTGGCGAGGGTGGGGCTTCTCTGCATCTTGGGAGCTCAGGAGACAGTCAGGCTGCAGCCGCTCCCTCCCAGGCTATTCCTGGTCCCAGGGGGCCTAAGCCCTTGTCAGATGACCAACCAAGCTCCACGTGTGACCTCAGACCCCACCCCTAGGTCTCTACCTTACACCCCACACATGGCACACTTTGAGGACCCCGGGCCTGTGTGGTCCCATTCTTACCACCTGCCTGCTCAGCTGGGGTGTCTTCTGAAGTCCCTGCTCCAGCCTTGAGAGTGCTCCTGTCCCCAGAACAGGCCTCCCTGGGAGCCAGAGGCGACAGCACTGCATGTGCCCATTCCTGCAGTCACCCTGGGTTCTACTACCTGGTCGCACTCCAGCCTGGCAGCTGCTGCCTGGGCTTGGCAGGAGGGAGGAGGAAGAAGTTGATTTCGGGTGTTGATAACTCAGTACATGACATGGTGCTGTTTCCTTGTGCCCCTCTAGACTTTAGAACCCTGGGATGTTCACGAGGAGGTCCAGGCTCAACCTGTCTCAGGCTCGGCTGTCTTTCTGCCCAGTCCTGCTCCACATACTCCTCTGGTTCTGTTTAGTGCCTGCCATCAGGGGGCTGGGGACATAGCTCAGTTGGTAGAGTGCTTGCCTCGCATGCACAAGGCCCTGGATTCAATCCCCAGCACCACACACACACACACACACACACACACAAAATGTAGTTCCTCCCATTAGGGAGAGGGAACCCAGCCACACTGCCTCTGAGGGCCTGGCCCTGCCTGTAGGAGGATTTGTGGGTTCAGAGGCCTCTTAGAGACTGGCTGGGGTGGGGCAGTGGGAGGTGGCAGGGACAGAGTAAAGGAAATGTCCCAGAGCAGACCCTCAGGGCTGACCACCACCGTGCTCCAGGACCCGGACAGCTAGGTCCAGGCATGTCCACTGCCTTCTCCCTTTGCTGCTCCTCTGAGAGTTGGTGAGAGAGACAGAGGGGTTACTCACTCCCCACCTGAAGGCTTCCGACACTCTCCCTTGTGCTTTGGACACTCTCCCCTCCCCGCCCACTAGGGGAAAATCCATCTTGTGAAATCCCCTTAGAATAACTGAGCTCCAGGGTCCCTTGTGCCTGGTGTCTGTCACCATGCACCTGCATGCACAGGGGCCTGAGATGGGGGAAGGCCCAGAGGAGTCTAGTCAGTAGCCTTCCAATGCACCAGGTTTGGTGGCTGGGACTGGTGGTGCGGAGCACAGAGCGGCTGAAGTGGGGACATGTGCGTGCATGTACCCCTACGAGCTCTGCATGTGGTCAGGTCTGACTCAGCCTCGCATGACCCCTGCTGTCCTCCCCAGGACACATCCCATGGGAGCACGCAGGAGGCAGGAGGCTTGCTGCTCAGCCAGCAGCAAAGAGGGACAGGGCAGCATGAGCTCATTAGGAAGCAGAGGGCAGTCACCTCGAACAGCTCCATGGCCCTTGCTGTCCTCAGAGACCACCGTGGAGTGGAAGCTAATTGCTGTGGCTTGGATCTGGAATGTCCCCCCAAGGCCCAAGTGTTAAAGGCTTAGTGCCCAGTGTGGTGCTGTGGGAGGTGCTGGGAGCTTCGGGAGCTGGGGCATAGTCAATAGGTCATGGTGTGTCCTCTGCAAGGGATTGGGGGGCCCTGGCCTCTTCTACTTCCTTCCTTTTGCACCTGGCTGTGAGATGAACAGGGCTCCTCTGCTCCCATTGGTGGTATACTCTGCCACCTCGGTTCCCAAAGTAATAGGGCCTGTTAATTGTGAACTGAATGAAGCCTCCAGAACTGTCAGCCAAAATCAACCTTTCTCCTTTTTAAGTATATTTGTCTCAGGTATTGTTTTACAGTAATGAAAAGCTGACTGGCACATTAATTGATATGTAAGCTAAAGAAGACCAAGTAGAATTAGAAGCGTTTGCCTTCTACACAGCGCTTCATCTTGTTAGGTAATATCCCTCATCCTTGTCCTGACTTCCCAAAGGATCCAGATTCACCACTGCTTTGTGACTTGAGATAGTTTTGGGAGCCTTTTTACAGATACACCATTGCAATCTTCAAGCCCACCTTGGCTTAAACCACACGATGTCCTCTCCCTGTAAGCCTGAGGTGGCACCGCAGGCGCCTTTGGCTGAGCATCCCCCAGCCCCAAGTGCAGCAGCCCAGGCATTCACGCAGTGTCTCTGCTCAGCCTCCACCTGACTATCTTCCTTCTTTGCTTCTAAATGCAGATGCAAAAGACAAGCCATTTCGGCAGATTTGGGTCAAGGCTGGGTGGGGGTCATGGTCTCAAAAATTTGTCCTTAAAACAAAGGTCAGGAGTTGGAAACTGGCAACTGCTCATCCATGTTTACTTGAAGTGCGTTGGGACCTTGAATGGCACTGTTTACTCAGAGCCTGTGTCAGTGAGGACAATGTTTGGTTTCCCAGAGGCCCGGCTGGGAGGGAAGAATTCTGGGAAACCAGAATTGGGGCTAAATGCCTCTAGTCCAAACAGCAGAGGAGCTGCTGGCTCCCACATCTGCTGGGGCACTGTTGGCCTTCCAGGGCTCACTCCAGATGAGCGCACTGCAGGCTGGCTGGTGCTCCGAGGACTCTCGCCGTCTCTCACCTGCGGACAGACCTGTCATGCGTCCACAGACTCTCGGGCTAAGTGAAGCAAAGTCGAGCTCTGAGAAGAGACCTTGGGGAGTTCGGTTTGGCTGACTGGATTTCATTTTAAGATTCTGAAGTCATCACCGCTGCGCTGCATTTCCTGAGTACTGCGCTGTCTCAGTGACGCTCGGGAGGAAATGCCTCACCTCACTTTATTTAGGTCTTTACCACAAAGTCCAGATGCAGGCCAGGTGTGAGGTCACTGGCTGGCTCTGCCAGGGCAGATTTACAACCAGGCAAAGGACCACTCAGTGGCAGGTCCCCACCCCTGGCGGGGCAATTGCTCTTGGACTGCTCCGTGCTGATTCCGTGTGGCCTGCCAGTGCTGGACTGTCTGGGGGACACAGGCAGGGTGACAGGAGGCCTGCTCCCTGTGCGGGCTCTGGGATCACTCGGTGCAGTGCTTGCTCCCTTCCACGATTGCCTGAGGGCAAGCACCTCCTGGGCCAGGCAAGTCAGCCCCTGCCACAGCCCAGGGACAGATGGAGTGGGACATGCTATGGGTGTGTGTTGAGAACCTGTGTCTGAGCTTTTAGTAATTGCTCCCTGGGCCTAACACCTCGATAAAAACTTTTGCCCCTTTCTTCCCTTTCCTCTTTTTCCCATAGCAAATATCATGCTAAACCAATATTTCTTAAACATCAGTGGACATGGGAGTCCCCTAGAGGCCTTGACACTATGGATTTTGACTCAGCAGCATGGTGCACAAGCTCCGGGGGATGCTCAAATTGTGACCTGGGGCACTCCTGGAAGAGCCTGGCCCTCATTCTGCTTGACTCCAGGAGTAGCTTCTCGGCTCCGCCGCGTGCTGTACCCACAGGGCTCTGGACACAGTCATCACGGATCAGCATGGAGCCACAACCTGTCTGGTCTGGCAATGGCAAGGAGTGAGGGTACAGGGGGAGACATCTGTGAGAGGCTAAGACCGACTTACCCATCATCTAGGAAGGGGTGGCTAGGAGGCCGTCAGGCTGCAGAGAGGACACAGAGAGTGGGGCGCAGAGCGGGGGTGTCAGGGTACCAGGGTCTGATTCAAAAGAGAAGAGCCAAGGTTGGGGCAGGGCCGAGGGGCCTGGGTGTCTGCAGAGCCCTCATGTGTCCCTGTGAGTGGGCTGTTCACTCTGCCCACCTGCTTCCTGGAGCCCAAGGAGCCCCGAATGAACTGCGGCCACTCTACTGTGGGTCCAGCTCAACCACCTGGAGTGAAGGGGGTGGAAATCTGGTGGAATCAAGCACTGTGGGGCCTGAGGGTGCGTGACACCGGGTGAGCCACTGTGTCAGGGGAAGTACCTGTGGTGACAGTGGCTGATGTCTGCTTCCTCATCTCTGGTCCTGCTTCCGAGTGAGGTAGCTGTGGGCCTTCTGGTGGGGACAAGGAGGGGGAAGACACCCTCTGAGTCTGGGTGTCGCGGGGCTTGGTGCTGGCTCTGGCTACCACTGCACAACTCAGGGGAATGGTCCTGGGATTGAGGGGCCAGGCTGCACCCGGCCCAGAACCAGGTGACCACCAGTCTGGGTATACAAGTCCATGCACCTGGCCCTGAGCACATTCCTTCCTGCCGCATGACAGTCCCCTTGGGCCAGCTCCGATGACACCGGGTACGTGGTGTTACCATTGAAATGCTGCAGATTTTTTATTGTGGTATAAAATTGTGTCTTAGAAAATTGTTGCAAGAATAATACAAAGAAATTCCTTTACCTTCAGCAGATTTACCAGGTGCTAGCATCTCGCTCCATTTGCTCACATCTTCTCTCTAATACAATCTCTAAGCATATTTCTTTTCTTACATATGTAGTACCACCTCTGTCCATGTTCACACCTCTTCACACGTGTGTGTGCGTGTGTGCGTCCGTGTATGTGTATGTGTTGTGTTTAGATAAGAGGCGTCCCCCCAAAACTCATGTGTGAGACAATGCAAGAAAGTTTAGAGATGAAATGATCAGGTTGCGATACTTTTAACCTAATCAGTGCAATAATCCCTGATGGGGATTAGCTGGTGGTAACAGTAGGATGTGGCTGGAGGAGGCGGGCCAATGAGGTGTGCCTTTGGGGAATATATTTTGTCCCTGGAGTGTGGGGCGCTCTCTGCTTCTTGGTGGCCATGTTCTGGGCCACTTTTTTTCTGCCACACTCTTTTACCATGAAGTTCTACTTCATTTCAGTCCCAAAGAATGGAGTTAGCCATCTAAGGACTGAGACCTCTAACCCCATGAGCTCCCAAATAAAATCTTCCTCCTGTAATTGTTCTTGACAGGTCTTTTGGTCACAGCAGCAAGAAAGCTGACCAAAACAGTATGTGTGTCTGTGCCTAAATTTTGGGGAAAGAACAACTTGGAAAGAGGTTGCAGACATCTGGCTCTTATCTGCTGTTAGCTTTCTGTTGCTATGACAGAATACTGGGGAAAATAGACCCAGGGAGGGAGGATTGGCCTGGTTCCTGGCCTCAGAGCTCTCAGTGCATGGTCAGTTGGCTCCATTGCTCTGGAGGTGAGGCAGATTATCTTGGTGGAGCAAAGTTGCCCAACTCATGGTGACCACGAGAGAGAGAGAGAGAGAGAGAGAGAGAGAGAGAGAAAGAGAGAGAACGAGCAGAGACGGAGGGAGACCAAGGACCAGATGTCTTTCAAGGGCATATCCTGGTGACCTTATTCTCTGAACTAGGCCCCACCTCCTGAAGTGTCTAGCACCTCTCAATACTGCCATCATCTATGAGCCCATTAGTGGATTGATCCACCAGTGAGATCAGAGCCCTCATGGTCCGATCACTTCCTAAACCCACCTCTGAATACTGCCACACTGGGAACCAGCCTTGAAAACACAAGTCTTTGGGAGACATTTGAGATCCAGACCACCACCCCGCTCCATACTTTTGGCACATATATATCCAAGAACACTGATATTCTCCTACGTCACTAGCATGGCCACATCCCCAGGCCAATCCACCACTGTATCCAATACAATGCCCTTTATGACACCTTTTATCCTGCCAGGACCTTCCCCTGGACACAACAGTGCATTTGGCTGTCTTCACACAATGATATCAAGGGGAAGGATCATCTTTACTTTTTATTTAAAAAATTTTTTTAGTAAAGTGTAAAACCAGAGCCAATGGCATAAAGGTGACTTTTATTCAAAGGCCAAGAATCCACAAATCCTTCCCCTTCATCAGCAGGCAGAATCTGTGACAAGGCACCTCCCTGGCTGACCTCCTCACATGTCTGCCTCTAGGGCAAGTGGCCGCAGTGACCTGCTTTCGGGGTGTAGGCCACGGGGCCACGGGGCCACGGCATCCTGCACAGCCTGTTCCGCGTTTGGATTACGAAAAGGCGGCACCTGGCTCTCTGCTCTTGAGCCTGCCTTTAGGGCTGCTTCTGTGTTGAAGGGCAGATGTCTGGCCGGCTCCCTGATCAGAGGTGTAACTACAAATTTTGTTCTAACTCTGAAGAAATGAAAGCTTGCCAGCTAGGTTAAAGCTGTGAATTCCCAGGTTCTGACTTGATTTTTCTGTCCTTGCATACTGAATAGTAATTCTTTGTCCCAGAGTGGTGTCGGTCACTCCCTTAACGTCCTTTCGTGACGTGCCTTCGGCTCTCTGAAGGCCTGTGTGGTGCAGATAGAGTGAGAGGTGAGAAGGTGCTGGCTCCTGGCCACAATCTGCAGGCCCTGAGCCAGGCGCAGCGTCCTGACCGGCTCTCAGGCAATCTCCTGCGGCCCACCTCGGATGTGAGCCGGGGACCACAAGCAAAGGTAAGGTCATTTTAGCCTGCCTTTTGTGTTAAAAAACAAACCAAAAAAAAGAGGCAAAAGAAAAAGGAGACGTTTCAAAAAGCTTACTAAGTTCATTACATCTTTTACCAAGAGCAAAATGTCCAGCATGCTTTACAGGTAGGTAGGACACCCTTAAGGAACTACACGTGGCCTGGGTCACTCATGTGATTTTTCCATGGGACACTGGGGGAGGTGTTGCCTGCCTGAGTGCATTGATAGTGATGGTGTAATGACAATCTGGGACACTTGCCTTCATCTGCAGAAGAGGAGACTTTAGTGCACGGTGGTGTCAGTGACACAGCAGAGCCAGGCTGTCCAAGAGGTTGCCCTGAGGTCACACCTGGAGGCTGTCACTTCAGAGGTCCCCAGCACAGGGGTCACCGTGGTTCTACCACTGATGGCAGTACTGTCATTCATTGCCACCAGAGCTGTCTGTGGGCTGCAGCTGCTCTGGGTCAGCCTGGTGTTGTGCTTTTAGGTGTAGCCCTCCTGGACGCAGCTCAACACCTTCAGGAAACCAAAGGTGGACGTTCCCATCTCCTTAGGGGCCTTGTTAAGGCTTGTTCCACATCAGGAGCCAGTGCTCCAAAGCTTGTGCTGCTTCTAGATCCATCTTGGCCGCTGCTGGGCCCCTGCTGGTCCTCCTGCCCTTGGCCTCCAGACCTGTTTGCCTCTCAGGGGTCAGCTGTTCACGTGTTGCCATGAAGGAGCTTGCGGTGGGTTCACTTCTCTTAGGGGGAACTCTTGCCCTGGGAAAATGTGAACAAGAACTAATGTGCTTTGCCCTATCAATTACCTCACTTTCTCTAGTTCACTGATTTTCCTCCACGTTTTTTACTGGTGCATCTTAGCTGTCCCTAAGGTGGTGGGATTTGTTGTACACATTAGTACATGCTCACGATTTAACAATATGATTTGGCCAACATCACTCCCTAGTTCACCAATTTTCTATCAACAGATTAAAAAAAGAAAACTGAGGCCAAAGAGCTTTTGTTGCTTGAGGTCACAGAGTTGATCATCTCTGTAGCCCAGGTGTGAGCCCCCAGGATTCAGAGACTCCTCCTGTGAGACCTTGGGGCCCACTGGAAGTTAGCCCCAGGCTAACTTCAAGGAACACTTCTTGCCTCGGTCTCACGCAGCCTCTAAGCAATGTCCACAGTTGGAATGGTGCCACGGCAGCCAGGCAGCAACCCCCGGAGTGCACACAGAGAACTTGTGCCGTGGGCTGGCTCCTGGGCCCCTCTCACCTTCTTTATGACCCTGGACCAAAGGCTTCCAGATCAATGGGCTGGGGGCACCTCAGCCCATCCTAGCAGAAGTAGGGTGTGTGATGTCCCCCAGGCCCTGGCCTCTCCTTCAGGGGGAGTGCCACGTGAGCACAGCTTGGGTGTTGTGTTCTGAAGGATGCAGGTGCAGAGTGTCTGCTGCTGTCCCCGTCCCCGAGGCTTCCTTGCCCCCTGTGGTCAATTTCCTCTTCCCTTCTGGGATTTCTCCCATTTTCAGGGTCCATTCTGCTGCCCCCCAAAACCTCAGTTTGTGCGGTGCCAGCCTTCCTGATGCTCCAAACCCAGCTGTTGCTGCAGCGGCTTCAGGCCTGCTTGAATGCTCCTGCAGTCAGGCAGCTCACCACCACGTTCAGCTAAGAATCTTCCCCTCGGAGGACTGACTTAGGCCATCGTCCCCCAGGTAAGTGTTTGGATCTCTCCCAAATAAACAGGTACTGCGTCTGCACAGCGACCCCTCAACACTTGCCGTCGCCTTTCGTCTTCTCTGGGGAGCTGCTCCACGGGCAGCACCAAGTCCACTCCACCCTGCAGCCCCTGCCGCATGTGTCTTGTCCATCACCTGGGTAGACATCGGTCACAGTCCAGGCAGGTCCACCAGCGAGGACTTGCACTTTAGCTGGGGTTATCCTGAGGGGGAGGCTGCAGAGTGGGCAGCAGGGGGCCCAGGCCTTGCCCATGTCCCACCATGTCCCACCCTGTGCACATGGGTGTTTCCTGCTCCCTAGGGAGGAACCAGTGGGGAGAAGGAGGGGGTTGTGAGCCTGGGTGGCCAGAGGCCTCAGACAGGGGAAGGAGGAGCAAGGAGAGCCCAGAAAGAAACCATAGAGCACTGCCTGGTAGCAGGATGTCCATTGGGCCACAGGCACGACCCTGAAGTGTCGGGAGCAGGAAGACAAGTCAGGGCCTGGTGCTTGGGACGTCTGTGTGGGAATGCTGGGCAGCAAGCAGGCCAGATGCAGGTGGTGTGGGGACTCTGCCCTTCCTCCCCTGGGCATGGGTGCTACCTGCAACACTCTGGTGTTCCTAGGCATGAGGGCCAGCCACAGACGTCTCCACTGGAGTTCCCCGGTGCACAGACAGTGATAAGCTTGCAGGACAAGACCCCAGAGTTGGACCTGTGGTTAGAGGCAGCCGGGGAGCTCTGTGAGGGACAGACGGGAGGCACAGACTGGCCCAGCCTTCCAGTGGCCGACCACCACCCCTCATTTCCCCTCTTCCTTCCTCTCTCCCTTCCTTCCTTCCTTCCTTCCTCCCTTCCCCTCTCAATTCCTTCCTAGAAAGATACTGCATTCCCAAGAGGATACAGTGGATGACCAAAGGCCACCCATAAAATTAACCAAGGGAGAGACTGAATCAGGGTGTATCTTGCATCCCGAGGTTTCAGTTCTGGAAGGCTCCACAGAGCTCGCTAGGACCCTCCCTTGGTAGGGTGGAGGTCACCATGACTGCAGTCTTGGGGCTGGCACGAGCAGAGCTGACAGGGCCAGCTGCCTTCCTCCTGCATGCCATGATGAACCCAGGGAAGAGAGGCCGCAGGAAGACTCTCATCTGGGAGGCTGGACAGAATTTCAGACGGCCCGAGCTCACCTTCTTGCACCCCCAGGTTGCCCAACAGTGGCCTCAGAATAGTCTGGGTGATCTTGAGGGCGAGTTGCTTGATGCGTTTGTACGGGTTCTAGCATCCAGAGGTGTGGTCTTCCATGAACCAGATCTCGCTCTTGGCACGAGCATTGCTGCTCATGGTCCTGGGGGCTCCTTCTGGTCTCCTGGCTGCCAGTGGCCTTGGGTCCTTGGTGTGCAGTTGCCCACTCTCTGCCTGCTCCCTGGGCCCTTTCCACTCTCTTATCAGGACACTCACTGGGGGCAGGGCCCACCACAGTCCAGGATCACCATCCTTACCATAACCATCTCTGTGAAGCCACTTTCCCCACTTGGGATCTTACCATAATCCCTCTTTCCAAATAAGACCACATCCTGTGATTCTGGGTGGACATGAATGTGCAGGGGACACTCGTCCAACCCACTGCCGCCCTCGACTGCCTGTACTCTTCCTTCTCTCTTCCCCCCAGTCTGTTGGTCTTCTCTTTTCTGTTGAGTGAGTCCAGCAGGCTACCTGCCAGTCTCAGCTCGGGCATGTGACCCCTTCCTTTGGGGATGGAAAAGCATTCTCTTTGGCCTCGCCAGTCAGCCAGGCATTCCAAGCTGGTCTTTCCATTTGGGGCTTCTCATCAGTTGGTCTATTGTTTATACAAATCCCAAACCGTGGAACGCTCTTGGTAAACACTCTCCCACTTACTCTGAAAATGCTGGCCCTGGGGCCTGAGACCCCCCTTCCCCAGGAGAGCCGGGCTGGGCTTTCTTCACAGATTTCGGGGCTTTTGGAAAGGGCGTGTTTTTCCTAACTCACTTCAAATGCCTTTCTTAACAAAACCTCGGAACCTTTGGAAAATGGAAAAGCAGTAGCTCATCTGGAAGGAAATTCCAAGTTTTAAGAACCTGCAACCAAATCCTTGGCATCCGCGGCTGTCCTTGGCGGGCATCTCTGGCCGCCGGGTGCGTCTCCAGCCGAGACTTCTTCATCTTGTTCCGTTGGTGGTCTATGTTTAAATTCCTGCTCAGAATTTTTCCAGTGGGCCTTCTTCTCCTCCAGAAAAAGTCCATGTGTGGTGCCAGCCCTGCGTCCGGTCCTGGTTCTCTGACGTCTGACCGTTCCGCGTGGCTGGAAACTCAGAGCAGGCGGTGGAGGGGAAGGCGGGCAGTGGCAGAGGCCGGGTTTGAGTGAGTCATTGCCAGTCTTCATGGCGTAACGGGGAGTCATTCCAGGTTAGCGGTTTGTAAAGTGGTCAGCTCCAAGGGGAATAGCCACCCCCGAGGAATTTTAAATATATAACATGACATCAAAGACCAAAGGTGCCCCAGGGCATGGGTTTCTCAGCAGGGACCAGCAGGCTCACACTCGGATGCCCTCAGAAAGCAGGTGAAGAGACCTGCTAAGAGCCACTTTCCCCACTTGGGATCTCCATTGGATGGACACGAAGCCTGTGTGAGCTGTCACTGCCTGTCCCTCTGGCCACACTTGTCCTGGGTGGCCCCGCTGTGGTTCAGCTGAGAACTCTGCTTCCTGAGGATGAGGAGAGTGGGAGAAGCTGTCTGGGAGACACTTTTATGTGTTCCTGTCTCTGGGGATCCCCTAATGTGCCTGTGAACTGACCCCAACTATTTATGCAACATTTTTTGAGCACCTGGTGCATACCAGGAGATGATCTTGGGTCATGATTCCTTTTCCTGTGTTGTCCCATCCGTCAGGGCAAGGTTGTTGTAAAGGACAAAGGACAAAGGGGACAAAGGGGACAAGGACGTGAGGAGGTGAGGAGCCACGTGCCTTGGGTGTGGGGAAGGAGCACCCTGTGGCGAAGACAGGTGGGCAGTGGGGAGGAGTCAGTGTTGGAACTGGGTTGATTGGATCAGCACTTGTCCCCTGTTGGTCTGACCCTGACTGACAGCCTGAAGTCCTCCGTGAGTGTTAGCCTCAGGTCGGGCCCTAATGTGAAGCCTGAACTTGGCCTCTGACCTCAGCTGGCCGTGGACCTGGACCAGTCCCTGTGGCTCAGCTCTGCCTCAGCTCTGGCTCTGTGAATCTGCCCCTTACCCAAAGATCCCTGGATGACCCTTGCCACTCAGCCTTCCAGGCTCGGGGTTCCTGCCCCACCACCCTGGAGGACCTCCCCGAGGCCGGCTCCTAACCCAGCCCTGCTTTCCCTCCATGCATCTGTGCTCTGAGATCCACACTGTCACCCACTCACCACCGCTGGGCCACTGTGAGCACCAACCTAGCTCAGGCCTAGTGTCCCCTGCTGTAGTCCCTGTGGAAACAGCTCCTGCAGTGCTAGCCCGCTCTGCTCTGGGTCCAGCGTGGCTCACCCTCGACCCCTCCTGCCTGTCTTCCTGAAAGTTAGCTAATGGCAAGGCGTCTTTGGCTGGGGCCTCACACTTGGCTGGTGACTGGCATTGCACATGTCATAAGGTAAGCACGATCATAGGAGGGAGAAAGAAGCTGCTCCTCCGGGGAGCAGGGATGACACCAGGGTCCATGAATGATGGCTCCCAGTGCCAGCTGCCAGTAAGCCTCATGGTGACTTGTTGCAGACTAGGACTCAGGCTAAGACCTTCCAAGGCCACTCAGAACGTGAGAGGTGGTCAGGTTAGACCTGCATCCATGGGGTTGGCTGGTCCTGCTCTGTCCACATACCGTGGCCCTGCTGTGCTTCTCAGAGCTGGGTGATCACTTGTCCACCTGCTGCTGAAGTCATCAGGTCCTGGAGGAACTGCCCTTCCTCTGAAGCTACCGTCTCAGGTGCAGAGGTTGGGGACCTTGGAGGGCTTCCCCGGGCAGCGTCCCTTGTCACAGCTTCTGGGCAAGGCAGTCCAGGGCTTAACAGTCCTCGCCATCTGACCTGAATTCCTCCTGCTGTAATTTAAGTCAACCTTCTCTGACTCGGCCCCGAGTGACACCGAGGCCTCGGTCCTTTGTCACTGCCCCCCACCCCCTGCCCCTAAATGCAGCACCTGTGCACAGGCACTGGAGGTGACTGAGGCCTGCTATTGCTGGTACTCTGCCTCAATGTCCACTTCAAGAACGGTGCAGCTCTCAGACGCCACATGGTCCTGGGGACCTGGTGGGAGGTGGGGGAGGGCCGGTCTGGCTTGGTAGTCGGCAGCTGCATGAGAGCCTTGTGGTCCGGGCTCCAGCTCCATTTGTTACTGTGTGGACCAGGCTCCCAGCCCCAGGGCCTTTGAGGCTGTCTCTCAGGAAGGCCCTGCTGACCCCGTTCCTGGAGGTCCCAGCTTTTGTGCCATGGGCTCTTGGGCACGTTGGTTTGGAATTATGTTCATTGTCAGTCTTTCCCCTGGGACAGCCATAGCAAAGTTCCAGAAACTGGGACCCAAATAACAGGGAGTTATTCTCTCACAGTTCTGGAGGCTGTTTTCAGGGCTCTGCTCCCTCTAAAGGTGCGAGGGGATCCTTTTGCCCCCAGCTCCTCTGGTTGCTGGCCATTCTGCACCCCTTGGCTCTCAGGGCCCTGCTCCAGGCTCCTCCGGTTGTCACACAGCCTTCTGTCTGGGTGCTGTGTCCCTACTTCCCTCTTCTATAGGAACCCAAGCCACACTGCCAGAGGGCCACCCTACTCCAGTGTGGCCTCATCATAACTTGATCATATCTGAAGAGACCCTGAACTCAAGGAAGGCCACGTTCACAGGTATGGAGGTCAGGTCACACACATATCTTTTGGGAGCCACAGTTTGATCACCAAAGGCTTCCGGGGACTTAGTGAGCCCGCCCACGGCCGACTGCCCAGGAGTGCCCAAGGAAGGCGGGCTGAATGCTGAGGAAGGCGTGAGCCCCTGGGCAGAGCGCTGACCCCCCCACAGGTGGCAAATGAGCTCCTCATCCAAGAGAAGTCCCACAGGTGCCGCCATCGCCCCTTTTCTGGTATATTCGATCTTCCAATGTGGGTGTTCTGCATCATGGTCTCCCCACCACCACCCTTCCTCCTGCTCTCGCTTCCTGTTTTCTGCCTCTCCTCTGAGCTGTTCCAGAAGTTGAAACTGCCGGGGCTGAGCCCGACTTGAGAAGGTGTGCTTTCTTCTTCGAGTGAGAATCAGCGACGGAGCAGTCTCCTCGCTCCATCCCACACGCCCTGCAGCTTGCACAGGGCGCAGCCCCTGACCACTGCGGGGGCGGGCGGTGCCACGGCGCCTTCTCCTGCCGGGCCCCCTTCACTGTGGGCAGGACCAACCCTTCCCAGCTGCACCTCCAAGGCGGCTCTGGGCTCGTCGCAGCAGATCCACAGGATTGGTGTCACTTTAACCACATCAGCTTAGGCTCCCTGCACGGCTGTTTTGCAGGACCAGTTGCCTCTGCCCACGTGGGGCCATGGCACGCAGTGGGCAGACGGGGCAGATCTGGCTCTGGATTACCCCCAGAGCTGGGCTTCTGGCATTTTCTCTGGCCTGCTGAGGCTGCTGACCCAAACTCTGGGACCACACAACAGGGATAAAGGCTTTCAGACTCAACTAATGTTCCCCAAACCACTCACTGTTGACGTTACAAGAGGCAGACTGTGAGAGACTGTCCAGATGGAAGTGGGGAAGGTCTCGCAAACAAGGGGGCAGGGCTGTGTTCAGCACCGCAGGGACCCTGAGCCAGAGTGGCCGGGACGGTGCTCCAAGCCCCATACACACCTGTCCTCGCAGGCCAGAGGAGGGCAGACACCCTGGATCAAAGGGAGGACCTCACAGTGTGGCTGGCAGAGAGAGGAGAGCTGGGCAGTCAGAGACTCCAGGGATCGACTCTCTGATAGCCCGTGGAGATCTCTGCTGGGACAGCCTGCCACGCACACCACAGCCCCAGCAACCCCAGGCCCAAGGCCACGGCCAGGTTATTTCAGATCAACACGGGTCCCAATACACCTGTCAGCCCGCAAGTCCCACATGCACTGAGCATCTCCCATTGTTCACCCCAAGTGAACTGTCCTGGACTGGGGGCTGGCCCCATGTGGAAGAGGGGAGGCGGGGCTGAGCAAGAGGTCATGGTGGGAAGACGCCATCCCAGGGTACCAGGACTGAGAGGAGGCCACGCCTCTGACCAACAGGGAAGCGTCCTGGGGCCCCATAACAAAGCACCACAGAGGCTTCAACAACGGAGCTCTGTTCTCTCGCAGGCCTGAGACCAAGGTGTGGGCAGCGCTGGTGCCCCTGGAGGCGCCAAGTGCATTTGTCCCTTGTGTCCCCTGCCTTCTGGAGTTGCCGACCCTCCCTGCCTTTCATGGACTGCGGACGCACCTCCACTCCCTGCCTCCTGTCCCTTGTGCATCTCGTCTCCCTCTCCTTTCTCCTAGGAAGACATCCGTCATTGGATTTAGGGTCCACCTTAATCTGGGATGGCTCACAAAGACCCTGTTTCTAAATAAACTCGTGTTCACAGGTGCCAGGAGCTAGGGCTTGGACATTTTTTGTAGGAACTATTGTTCATCTTGCTACTTAAGTGACCTTGACCAAGGGCGTCTCCCATTTTCCCTTGCCTGGGTTGACTGGGCAAGGGCTCTCAACTTGCAGGCCTCTGGAGACCCCCAGATGCCACCCTGAGATCCCCAGGGCTGGGGCTGGGCATTGGTATTTCCTAGAAAGCTTCTCAGTTGTGACGGATCCATCCTGGTGTCCACAAGACTCTCTGGTGTAGGTGGTGAAGGCTCTTCATTCTAAGAGACGCCTGAGTCCAAGGCGAAGTGGGACAGTCACCAAATCCCATCAATCCCCAGGGCAGGTGGATGGAAGCTTTTGGACCTGACCCCCGTGGAGATATTCGTACCTCTCAGACCAGAGGCTGGGGCTTGGTGAGCCTGCTTTCTATTGCTATAGCAAAATACTGGAGGTTGAGTTAAAAAAAAAAAAAAAGGAGGTTTATTTAGCTTATAGTTTGGAAACTGAAATTCCAAGGCCAGAAGCTCCAGGTATTGGGCCTCTGGTGAGGATCCTGAGCTCCAGCACAGGAACCTCTGGAGGCACAGCTGGGCTGAACCACTCCATAGACTCCGTGATTCCCGCCTGGCCGCTCGCTCCCCCTCCCTGCAGCCGCAGGGTGGCATTGCCCAGGTGGAGGGTGTGCGCCCAGCTGTGTCTCAGAGCTACAACCAGAGAAGGAGGGTCTTTCAGAAGCTGTGGGGCACCCCAGCCTCCTCAGGGCAGAGGAGAGCATCTAGAGAAAGTCGTCTTACCCTCCCGTGGCGTGGGACACCTGCTCCAGACCGCCTTGCCTTGCCCTCCTCCCCCAGGTGTCTGGGCCTCTCCCTGAGTGGCTCTGAGGGTGCAGGTTCCCTCAAGAGCCTCTGGAGGACACAGCAAGGGCAGGTGCCACAGCTGTCACACCAGGGCCCGGGCTGGCATCTGTCCCCCACTCCCTGCATAGGGGATAGGGACAAGAGGTCAGGAAAGAGGCAAGCTGACCCAGGAGGGAGCCTGCGTTGAAAGGAGGATCCCCAGGAAATCTGTGACAGCCTTGCGGAGGAGCTGGAGGCTACCTCCTCGGGGGCCCCCATTGTACTCCAAGAAGCCCTATCTTGGTGCCTGTGATCGCCAGGGAGCTGCCTGCAGTGGGCAGGAAGCCGGCTCAGCTTAGTCCAGGCCTCTTCCGAATCCAGACTTTTCCAGTTTCACGAATCTGCTGTCTGGCTCATCACTGCCACTGTCCTATCCTGCTAGTGCTTCATGGAAATGAGCCTCGACTGCTGAGCTCTGCATCTCCCCTGCTCCCGGACTCCAGTGGGACAAGGGCCTCTGCAGTCAGGACAGTGCAGGTGTCTCCAAGTCCCCACTTCCACCAGGACAGCTCCCTCGCATGGAGCTGCTGCCGGCCATTCCTCCTTCCCTCCGGGCTGGCGTCCCCCACCTCGGCAGCCCTCCCTCCTCTCCCAAGGGAAGGTGGCTGTGTGGTTGCCTGGGGACAGGATCCCAGAGGAGGCTGCAGGCTATTAGTGGTGCCTCCTCACCCTCCCAGCCCGGACCAGTGGGAGGACTTCACGTTGGTGTGCTCGTCTGTCTCTGGGACACGACTGCCATGATGTGGAACCACCATCAGGGCGGACACACTTGAGCCACAGGGTGGCGACAGATGTGCCATTTTGCATTGGTGTGTGCAACCTCTGTGAGCACACACAGGTCGCAGGACTCAGACCCCAAGTGAGGAAGGGCCGTCAGGGGGGGACCCATGCTCTCCCTGTAATGGAGGAGATGAACCATGGCAGCTTCTGCTGAGGCTGTCCAGGCGGCAGGCCCTTCCTCACCTTATGTCTGTGCGTGTGTGCAGATGTGAGCGAGCAGGCATGTGTGTAAACGTGCACGAGCTAGCATGAGTGCTGAGTGTGAACAGGTGTGAGAGCTGCATGTATGTGAACATTGGTGGGTGTGAAAGTGAATTGTGAGCATGTGTCAGTGTGTGAGGGAGCTGGTGGGACCGAGCCTGTGTGTGTGCATGGGTGTGTGTGAACCCTTCAACTGCACCCCGTGGCTTCCCCTGTTCTCCTGCGTGTGGACACTGGGTCAGCAGGACGCTGGTCTGTCTGATGGACATGCTGCTCTCTGATGGACACATCCTGGCCGTGCTGACTCTGAACAAGACCATCCTTCCCTGCTGGCCACAGGGTGAAGCTGCTTCGCCTAACAAGGCAAAGTGGAAAGTCCCCGCGGTCATCTGTGCCTGAGCATGGACTCACCGAGCACAATCACACCCTCACTCACACACGCTCACTCACATACCCACACCTTGCACCTGCACACACACTCAAACATGCTTACACTCATGTATACTCACACACTCACGAACACACACCCATACAGTCACACACGCACTCTCATGCTCACTCACACCCACTCACTCACAATAACACTCTCACGAATAACACTCACTCAGTCACACACACACCCAACACATGTGCACACACACCCAACACATGTGCACGCGCGTGCACGCGCGCACACACACACACACACACACACACACACACCTTTTGCTGTACCTTTATGGAGGAGTGATTGACAGGAAGACCTGTTAGTCAACAGCTAGAAACTGTTAACTTGGTTCTTTTTTGACGACAGGCGTTTAACGATAGAGAAAGCATGAGGACATTCCAGACTCCACCAAGTCCTCAGTGCGACGTCCTGCCCTCCCTGTGCTGGGCTGGAGGGTGCAGTGCTCTCTCCAGAGGGACCGGCAGGCCGTGGAGTGGAGTGGGAGGCAGGGGCCAGGCTGGGGTCCCCTCCCTCACCACATGCCTTCCTGAACCGCGGCCCCCTTCCTGGAACCCACCTGGTGAAGGACCTGCGCTGTAGGGCGGTAGAGAATTGCAGGGAAAAGAAGTTTTAAACTTTAATGTTGTCCCTGATTCACCTCCACATGCTATGGAAACTTCCTGTATTGTACAAACTTCCCGAGAGAGGGTAAATGTGGTATTATAAAGAAGATTCAGCTTGCATTTTAAATGTCTAAATTTACTCAAATTTTAATTAATTTTCATTTTCTTTTTTTTTTTAAAGATAGAGAGAGGGAGAGAAGAGAGAGAGAGAATTTCTTAATATTTATTTTTCAGTTTTTGGTGGACACAACATCTTTTATTTTATTTTTATGTGGTGCTGAGGATCGAACCCAGCGCCCTGCGCACGCCAGGCGAGCGCATTACCGCTTGAGCCACATCCCCAGCCCTAATTTTCTATTTATTCTTCTAATGCTAATCAAATTAATTTCCTCGAACATGAGAGTTTTAGAATCGATTCTTTCCTTATTAAACTCTTTCTTTTTAACCTGTATTACAGCACAGTTATGGGTCGGTCCTCACGAAACTCGGGTCTTCTGTAAAGGGTCTTGCTGTCCTCCAGGGCACCCCTGTGCAGGGCCCTTGGCTGTGGTTATTTCCAGCTTCTCTTTAAAGTTCTTGCCATGGCATCTGACACTCAGCCATTAGCCATGCAAGCGCAGCAGTGAGTCGTTGGGGAGATGAACCTGCAGAGAATAGAAGACATGGCAACGTGGGCATGGGCATCGGGTGGAAGGCCCCTGGGAGAGAACAGCTCTGTATTTAGGACACAAGGGGATTACTGAGCTGGACAGCCAGGGGGCCCCTGTACCTACCCTGTGGTCTTCTCCGAGAAGCCAACAGCTTTCAATACCAAGTTACAAAAAGCGCAAAGGCTTTGTGGGCTAGAGAGGGTTTGACATGAAATCTAAAAATCCATCTCACATGTAACATGACAGTTACTGAAATAAAAACGCCTCCTACAATTCCACCACCTCAACAGGCTTTCTCTTCTTCCCTTGATCTTCTCCGGGTTTCATCCACTTTCATATAAGGTTGGGGTTGATTTCTTTCTGTAGGCAGCTGTATGAACTTTTGTTTTGAGTTCACAGTGCTCATTTTTTCTTAATGCTGGTAAAACATCTTCATGGTGGGCATTTCCCGATTCTTTAATATTCCATCCTCTGCAATAATTCATTTCCCCCCCACTTGTGGCTGTTCCACTGGTGATTTTCCATTCCAATCACGGGTAGTGAGCGTCTCTGTGAGCACAGCCCAGTGATCCCCAGGAGAAGGGTCTGGTGGGGCTGGTGAAGTCCCACTCATGACTTCTGAGCTGTATTGTGGAGCTGTGTGAAGGGTACCTTTCTGAGTCTGATGTACCACTTTGATTTGACGCTGTTTTCTCCTGCCAGTTTGCAGTGATAGGGTAAGAGAATACTTTGCACTTGGTGGGGGGACACAGATTTGGGTTTGCAATGCATTTTCTGGGTAACAATGAGATGGAACTCAGCGATGAGACTGGAGATGTTGGCCGCTCACCTTTCCTAAAAGATGCCATCTGCTTGGAGCAAGAATAGTCTGTGACATGCAGGAGCCCCCAGGGAAACAGCGGTAGCAGGCGGGCATTGATGAGCAGGCATAAGGGACTGCTCCCAGCAGATGCTCCCTCTGAAGCCATTGCCATCACCAGCAGCACAGGGGACAGAGGGCCTTTTCTTGGGGCCCAGGCGACGCAGGCCCTTCGTGCCCCTCCAAAGACTCAGACTGCTGCGTTGGAAGCCCTGGGTCCTGCGTGGCCCCTGCCCCCAAGGATGCCCGTGACCCTGGGGCTGGTCCTGCTGGCTTTGACCAGTGCGGTGGGTCAGAGCCAGGCCAGCAGCTTTACAGGTGAGGCATCTGGGCTCAGCGTGGGTGGTTCTTGAGGAAGGGGCTCCTTGGGAGAGGGTCTCATGAGGATGGCACCTATGGGGACACTGTGTCTTCTATGAGGGGTGGACCTGCTCCTGGATGGCCAAGCTGCATAAGTAGGGGAGCACCCTGCAAGCTTCCAGAAAGAGGGCTCCTTCAGTGCCAGTGTGCCTCTGGGGGTCCCGGGGATCCATGGGGTTAAAATGCAGATTCAGAGCTGGCAGGGGGCAGGGTGGGGCCTGAAACTGCATTTGTGCGGGTGATGAAGGTGTGGTAGATCCTTGGACCCCGCTGGGACAGCAAGCTCTTAGAGCAAGCTCTTAGAGATTATCCTGGACCTCAGGGTATTGAAGTCCTTGATCATAGGTCAGGACCCAGGAACCAGAGATGTTAGGGCTTGCCCTTCGCCACCCAGCTCCTAA
This sequence comes from Marmota flaviventris, assembly GCF_047511675.1. NCBI lineage: Eukaryota > Metazoa > Chordata > Mammalia > Rodentia > Sciuridae > Marmota > Marmota flaviventris. Next base: position 3,410,450 of record NC_092505.1, on the reverse strand, counting down.
GTGCCATGGAGTGAGGGGTGGGTGAGGGCACCGGCAGGAGCCTCAGGAGACACAGGGTTTGTAGAGCTGCAGGGCTGGGGTGTAGCTCAGGGCAGAGTTCACAGTTAGCACACTGGGTTCCATGCCCAGCACCGCAAACAGACAGAAACCCGTGGATTTCTGAAACCACAGATTGCAAGAAATTGAGATTCCAAGCCTTAAAATTATTTCCTCTTAAAACTCTCTCACTCAGTTGGGAGTCTAAAGAGACCCACGCTGTCTCCAAATCAACTACAGCTTCTCTGCAGACAGGAGCGGGCGCGCGTGTGTGTGTGCATGGTGAGAATGAGAGCCTGTGATCGTATGCGAGTGTGTGCACGTGTATGAGCTTGTGTGAGCATGTGCATGTGCACACACATGTGCCGGCTGAAGGGCCCTCCTGGCCATTAGCTGGGACCCATAAAGAGCAGGTGGAGCCCGGGGGCTCTCTAAACACTACATACTGTGGCCTCGGTGGACATCTCACTTTAGGTGAAGGTGAAACCCTCTATAGCCACCTGATGCTGGGCACCTGGGGCTTCGTCCTGCTCAGCATGGCCACTAAGTTTAAGCTGGGTTCGTTCTGCCACTCTCTCACCCTCTCCTAGTCATATCTGAGTTTTTGGCCAACCCCCCCACCCCCATGACCCCAACTTCTCCTGTCCCATCCCATGTCACCAAGGCTCTGTGCTCTCCAGAGCAGACTGGACCTACATTTGGCAGAGGAGCAACCAGGTCGCCCCCGACCCACAGAGTCCCCTGAGGAGGGTGACTGGGATGCAGCATCCCCCAGGAAGGTGGCCGCTTGTCCTCTGTGGCTGGAGAGTCTTGTTCTCCGCCCTGGGGCTCTGCCCAGAATAAGGCTGCACCCCTTCCATCAGCCAGTCCATGGCTGGCTCTGTCCAGTTTCTTACTGGTTCTTACTATCTGCATGTTTGTGAGTCACCCAAAAGTTCAGGGCAGGTGTCTTCAGAGGTGCCATCCTGGGGTGGGGACAAAGGCAGTTGCTCTTCTTAGGATTATTTCTGCCCCTGTCTATGAGTTCCTCCCAGCAACCCACCGAGTTGCTCTTGGAGGGAAATAAGTGGTGGCATTGGCCCTGCCCGCAGGCTGTAGTCTAGTGGGGTGGAGAGCTTGAGGCTGAGCATCTGAAGATGCGGGCACCGGCCAGCCACTCCTTCAGCCCATACCCGAGTCCAGCACACAGAGCCCCTGCTGGGTGCTATGGGAGTTGAGGGGAGTCCATCTCCAGTTAGGGTCACCTCTTGAGCTTTTGGGGGTTAGCACCTGAACATATTTTGGAGGAACACAATCCCCCCTAAGCAGCTTCAGTGACATGAGGTGACAGAGTCTCCCTGGGAAGAGGGGAAGCCCCAGGAGCCACCTGGGGGAGACAATGACAAAGGGGCAGAGGGCTGGCAGATGTCACCTGTGCCTAAGTCTCAAGAACAGAGTACTCGTATTGACAAAGGATCAATGGGCGTCACGTAGGAGCCAGGCTCCAGGGCAGAGATGCTTAGGACCTGACCAGGTTAGCGGGAGGCTCCGTCTAGAACAGGGTGACGTGATCTCCGTCCTCCATGACAATAGTGACAGTTGCAGTGAACTTCATCATCTGTGCACCTTTCACATGTGGCTACATATTTGTTATTTATCTGATTGGATTTTACTGCACAAAAGTTGTCACTGTCTTCTGCCTGGCCCGAGCAGGCCCCTGGCAGGAGGGAGGGAGTCGCTGCCTATCCGTGTTCCACATGCCCAGTCTGAGGCTCACGAGTCAGGTGTGCACGAGATTCTACACTGCAGAACCAGAAACGTGCAGTAGACAACGGGACGGGACCTCCTGGTTTTGCTCCTTCAGCATCTTCACTGTCGGAGCCCTGGCTGCAAGGAGGTGGGAGTGGCCTGGGTGGCGGCTCACTCTAAGGAGGGTTTTTTAGCCTGCAGACAGATGTTGATGCACCATTCCTTTCAGTCTGGTGCAAACCCCATGACTCTCGGTGCACAGAGGCCAAGGCTGTGGTTGGGCAGGCGGCGGGCATGAGCGGCCCTAGTGAGGCGATCCTGTCGCTGGCTGTGGCAGAGGTGGCCATCCATGAACCCACGTTGATCTGACGCTTTGGTCCCACCTCTTTGCCCACTCCCTCATAGAAAAAGGCCTGTCCTTGCTGAGCTACCAGCTGTGCAGCTACCTGGAGCCCCGAAGTGTCCCGAGGGTGGAGGCTGTCCAGATTTCCCACGTTGTCCACACGTCCTGCGGGGGCTGGATCCCATGGAGGTGGTGCCCCAAGACTGTTTACAGGACACGGTACCTGATGGTGGAGGTCCCCGAGTACAGGAACGTGACTGACTGCTGCAAGGACTACGAGCAGCTCGGCTTCTACTGCGTCCTGTGTGAGTCCAGGGTGCAAGGGGCTGGCAGGGGCAGAGGGGGGGTCTCTGGGACTGTCATGTGCCTGCTGTCAGCACTGAACTGTTTAGGTCTTGTGCATTAGGGTCATCTGAAGGGGGTCACAGGCCCCAACCCCAGAGCTCCGAGTCTGTGGGTCATGATGAAAGGCAAGAGTTGGCCTTCCCGGCCTGTTCCCAGGTGGTACGGAGGCTCTGTGGCCCTCAGCCTGGACGGGCGGCACACCCAGGGCCCAGGAGCTGTAGACCTGCCTGAGCTCGGAGGCTGTGCAGGCTCCTCCCCAGCAGCACAGTCCTCTCCTTTTAAAGGTCATGGTTAGGTGATGTGAGTTCCAGCTCACGTCCTAGCCTGAACCCTACGGTGGCCCGGAGGGCCAGCCTCCCCCATCACTGCCCAGAGGCCACGTCCTCCTGCCTCCACCCTGCAGTGTGAAGCTGCTGCTGTGAGCAGAGGTGGCTGTTGCCAAGGTGACCAGTGTGGCTGCCAGGGCCACAGCAGGGCCAGGCAAGGCTCAGATGACCTCTTCCGGGAGGGAGAGTGAGAGGCAGGGTGCGTGGGTGGTGCTGCTCGCTCTGAGTCAGGATCAGATCAGAGTGAGCCTCCGTACAGTCAGAAGGTCCTCTCCCACCCTGGGGAGGGCAAGTGGGAAGGGGTGCCGGCTAGGTGTCAGCAGGGCCACCCAGGACACGAGGGCAGCAGCCCAGGGCAGAAAGCACTAGCTGTGGGGGCCCCGAGAAGGGCCCCAAGGGACCAACTCCTGTGGCCCAGGCCAGTATGCCAGCAGGCTGGGAGCCCCCCAATTCCCCAATGCAACATCATCAAGGATGGGTGGTGGACACTTCCCGATTGTCCTGTTCAGAGGGCCAGGTGTAGAGAGGGCTGAAGGTTCTGGACTGATGCCTGTTGAACAGGAACCACCATCAGGCTCCTCTGCAGAAGAAACAGGGCCAGCTGACTCAGGGCCAGCACCGGACAGTGACAGGGTGTCCCTGTCCATTCACTAAGTGATGGGGTCTAAGGAGTCCCTTTGTGCCCAGACCCCAGCCCTATTTCCATGTTCCTATCTCCAGGGCTCCTGGGCAACTGTGGCCAGCCAGTCCCACCGCAGTTGCTCCTGCACCACCTCCCGGGGCTGGGGTCCCCTTGCGTTCCCAGCCTGTTGCTGTGAAGGCCTCGTGGCTCAGAGCATCATGGCATGGAGCTCGTGATCTGGCCATTGAAGGCTGGCACAGGGCTGCCCCATCCCATCTCAGTGTGACAGCTACACTTCTTCTGACTCGTTATTGCTGTCAGGACTAGTGAGGCGACACAGCTGAAGGGAGGGAGGCAGCCCCAAGGGAGGCCGATCCTCAGCCCCTTCCCACCTCCAGCCCTGCCTAGGGCACCTGTGGCCCTGCTCTGCTCCACACGCTAATCCCCATGGAAGGGAAGACTGGCGGCTGGTGGCCCTCCCCACCACCTGCCCCCACCTTCCCTCAGCAAACCAGCATCTGGAAGGGCCTCCTGTGGGGCCTTGGCCCCCTTTTAAGAGCATTTGGACCTTTAGTTAGGACTCACCAGGGTGAGGGGAGGGTACAAGTGTTCTAGTTAGAGAGTCTCGGGTGGGCGCAGTGCTGCTCTGGGGAGCTGCAGGTGACCCTGTGGCAGGTGCAGGCAGGGTGAGGCAGGTAAGGGATGGCTGAGGGAGAGGGAGAGAGGCGCTGTGAGGCAGGACAGTTCATGGTCCCCTTGATTCCTAGAAGTGCTGCTCTAGTAGCGGGGGACCCAGAAAGGCAGACAGGACCCTGGAAAGGAAGGAGAGGAAATGGGCATTGGTCAGTGGTGTTGGAGGGACGGGCCAGATAGGAGATCCTTGCTCCTCTGTCACTCAGGAGGAGCTCTGCCTGGTGTGAACCCAGCCAGAGAGAGGACCTGACCAGGACTGGCCGCTAGTGGGCAGGCTGGGGACGGGGCCCAAGTCTCTGACCTCACACCATCGTTTTCTGGTTCCCCAAGCTGCACTTGCTGTTGGGGAGCATTTGAGGCCAGTGGCCATGTGATGGTGGGAGGGGAACATTTCAGGGCACCAAGGACACTGGGCTGTCCCCTGGGAAGGTCCCTGCTGGTGCCAGGGCTTGTCGTATAGCATAACCCATGTGGCCGCCGTGGCTCCCTCTCTCTGTGAGGGACCATCGTAAGCACTGATCTCTACCCAGCTCTTGTTCAAAAGCAGGCCCTGCTGGCCTGAGGCTGCCGGTGGGCACCACATCTACACCATGGATGTGGATGGGCAGCCCAGCCTTGCCCAGCATTCTGGGTCACTCCATGACTGTTTTGTGAATGCCCATTTGGAGCCACCCATGGTGGGTTGGCGGTGTAGAGCTCAAGCAGTGGACGAGGCCTCAGTCAGCCCAGAGACGAGCAGCCCAGCCAAGACCTGCAGCTCGGGTTTGCCAGGATGAAGCTGGTGTAGAGCTGGACCCCACAGGTGGATGGTGGGAGGGACAAAGAAGCCCAAAGACATTTTTTTCTCTGGCAAAGCCTCTTGCCCTGGTGCCTTTGCATCAGTACCTTGTCCCCAGGCGGCAGCAAGATGCCACTTTCCCTTCTCTTCTCTGCCCTGGAAGCCGGCATCCAAAAAGTCATCAGCACATGGGATGCGACCTCCACCTGAATGCCTCTTCCACCTGTGGGCCCAGCACTGCTAGGAAATGAGGAGTCACATTTTTTATTTAAATTTTAAAAGATGAAATAACAAAAATGAGTGCACGGCCATTGGCCATTCATCAAAAATGAATGCACAAATAATTTGGAAGCACAGAGAACAGACGGAAATTACCCCAAAGCCCGCCACCCGAGAATAACCCCAGTTAGATTTCTTCTGGTCTATATCCAGGGAGGGCATCTTATGGAGGATGGTGGCCCCAGACAGGGATTTCTGAAGAACACCCTCACCCCTGGCTAGGCCGCCCAGGCGTCCTCATGTCAATAAGTATCATCTGCTGCCTGACTCAATGGCTCCCGCACACCACCTCCATGGACGTAGCAGTGCTTCTTATGCATCTCTTGTTGCTTCACATTTAGTTGTTCCCAATGTTTTTATCATCATAAGTAATGCTGAAAATCATAAGGGACGCACACTGCCCCCACAGTAGGATCACGTATCAGGGTACCTCCTGAGAAGTGGGACCAAGCATCTTGCCAAAGCTCACCATGTCCAGGGGCTCCTGGCTTCCTCACGGCTCACTCTATGGGTTCAAGGCCTTGGCAAGCTCCCCTCCTTGGGCAAGCCAGGGCCCCACTGGACGAGGAGACGCCGTAACTCCCATCCCTCCCTGATGATGGCCAGGGCCCTGGAGGAACAAGGCAGGAAAGGATGCAACACACGGCAACGGCTCCACAGCCCCTGGGATGTGGCTGCCTGGATGGAAATCGCAGCGTCATCTCGCTGAGTCAGGTGCCCCGTTTCATGGTTCGCCTTGAGTTAGGGAAGGAGAAGGAGATTCTTGACTTCTGACCAAGTTGGAGTCATTGGTGTTTCTCTGATGGCACGGGGTGAGCCACCAATGGAGGCAGGGAGGGGATTCCCAGTAGTCAAACGGAGGCGCAGAGCCTGGACCTAAATGCCGCTGTCGTGATCAGGCGGCCGTGGCTGGAAGCCAGTTTTGGCGGGTGGGCTGTATTTTCTTTAAATTTAAATAAACATGTTAGCTTAGGACAGTTTTAGGTTGATGGAAGAGGGGCAAAGAAGGCACATGGCTCCCTGCCACGCCTCTGAGCTTCCTCGTGTCACTGGGGTGGTTTGTCCCAGTCAAGGGTCTGGGCATGGGACTCCATGTTTGCCTGGATTGGTTGCCCACCTTGCCTCGCCCCTCTTCTGTCCCAGGAGCCCACCTCACACTCAGACCTGGCTTCTGTGGGCCTTGAGGCCCTTGCCACTCACCGCAGGGATGAAGCAGGGAGCCCGCTCTCCCTCCTTGGCCTGTGCAGACAGCCATTTCTATTTTCTTTTTTTTTTTTTAATATTTATTTTTCAGTTTTCGGTGGACACAACATCTTGATTTTTTTTTATGTGGTGCTGAGGATCGAATCCAGTGCCTCGCGCATGCCAGGCGAGCGCGCTACCACTTGAGCCACAACCCCAGCCCCCAGACATCCATTTCTTATACCCCAGAGCCATTGCTGGCCTAGCCCTCTCTCTGGGACCTGGAGACATTAGTGCACTCACCTGGATGCCAAGGACACCAAGGTACAGCCAAGGACGACTCAGAAAGCAGGGAGTTACTTAGCCATGGGAATCCCACAGCAAGACGCGGCTACAGCAGCTTCCTGGGTACAGAGAGCCAGGGGACCCTCATACGTTAAGAGCTTCAGCTGCCCCTGTTCTGCCTTGGCAGACACAGCCACCCTCGGAGAGGTGTTCCCAACAGAAGAGGGGAACAGGGTCTTCTGTTCTGCAAAACATCTTTGGAGCCCCAGGAGAATGGGCCTGGGCCACAGCCCCTCGAGGCCTCCCTTAGGCTTGGCCCATCGCCTGCCTCCCACCTTCATGGGGACAGCTGCAGAGCCTGGTTACCAGTGCGACTCGCGGAGCTTCGTGGCCCTTGAGGGGCTCATGACAGTCCTGTGGGCCACTGGCGAAGACACACACCTTCTAGTGCCTCCAGGCTTGAGCCGTGTGGGTTGGGGCCGCACCTGCAGAGGGCATGGCCCCTGCCCTCGGCTGCTGGGTGGGAGGCCGAGCTCCCAGCCCTCCTGGCACTGACACTGCCCCTCTCCTGCCTTCTGCTGCCCTCCCTCTGCCCTTTTCCTCCTCGGGCTCCCATCTCAGTTTTACTCCTCCTGGGAATGAGACGGCTGCCCCCCAGTCTGGCCCACCTTCCGGGCTGGCTGGGGACATCTGTCCTGCTGCATGTCCAGCTCTCCTGGACATCAGTGCGTGCTCCACTGTCTCCCTGCAGCGTCTCCTGGAGCTCAGCCCCTGGGCTCCAGATTCTCCTCGCCTCCCTCTCCTGCTTTCCTGTGGCTGGAACGCCATCTCCCTGGACTCCTGGCCCTTGCTAGGACCCCGAGAAGCCCACCATGGCCACCCCACCCCATTACTGAGCTCCTGGTCACTAGGATCACCATCCTTGCAGGTGGCTCCCTCTGTCCCTGGCCTCACATCACCTGTGTCCCCACAGCAGCTCCCTCCGTCCTGGCGATCCCACGTCTGCCAGGAGTGACTCCCAGGCCGTGTTCACAGCACACGCTGTGCTAACAGGCCCTGGGCTCTGCAGCCACCAGCCTCAGCTGACCCTCGTGTTGATGGGGTGGGGTGTGCACTGCTAGGTACATCTCCACACAGGTGTCCAGTAACTTGTCAGACTTCACATGGACAAGGCTGGACTCTGAGGTTCTGGCCACTCTTCCTGCAGCATCCCCAGCTAAGGACCAGAGACAGGTGGGTGCCCAGGTCCGCAGCTTCGGAGGCTCCCTGAGGCTCCTCTTTCTCTTGCACCCCACCTTCCGCCCTGTCTGTTGGCACATCCTGGAGATGCTTGTAGCTGATAACTCTGGTCTGACTCCTCACCTTCTCTGCCACCTGGCCTCCACATCCCTCCTGAATCATCGTGACAGCCTTCCTCCCTTCTGAGGCTGCTCCCCAGCAGGCAGAAGGGCCGCCACAATGTGGACCAGACGAGCATGTGCCCTGTGCCCCCAGGAAGCAGGAGGACAAAGGGAAGGTGCAGCACACCTTCACGGCATTGGCCATAGGCGGAGAAGTTGGCTGTTGGATCTCCAGGCACCTCAGGTTTTCACTGAAGCCAGGCAGCTCTAGCCTCCAGGGCAAACTGAGGGTCACAGGAGATGGGGTACAGATCAGGCCAGAGCAATTAGAGGGACTGGGAGTATCAATAGTGTCCCCATCATCACTAGATGGCTCAAATCTCCAGGGCCCCCACTCATGCATAGGGTCTCTGCCCCTGCTGCGCCTCCTGCCGGGCCACAGACAGACCCTCTGAGGGTCCAACACTCCCTCGCCTCCTGGCAACAGGGCTGGAATCACTCTACCGGGCTCCTTTGGCTTGCCAGATGGAGGCACTGCATCTCCCCCCAGAGCCTTCCCTGACACCCCCCCCCCCCCCCGCCTACCTTATCCCAGGCTCTGCTCCTATGTGACCTTCTGTAGGTTCACCTGCAGATTCCGTCCCCCTGGAACACAGTCTCAAGGGTAGATTGTCTGGGGCCACAGCTGGGCCAGGCACTGAGCACCGTGCCTGGCCACAGTAAGTGCTCGGTAGATGTTCAGTGGCTGAATGAGCGAGCGAGTGGAGCTGTTGGGACAGGAAGCCATATGGGGTCCTGGAAGAGGGTGTAGAGCCACTGTCCCCAGACTCTGCAGGTCAGAGGAAAAGGAGGCCCCAGGACCTCCACCAAATCTGCCCTGGTAGCCCTATGGCCAGGCAATGGTAGAACCAACAGGGCTGGAGGTCCTGCCACAGGACGATGTCCTGCCTCGCCTCGTGAACCACAGGAGGGGCTCACCTCTGCATGCAGCGCCCACAGCTCACCAAGGACTTTCTTTTTTTTGAGATTCCAGATCATTAATTGTCTCTGTTCTCCTTTCCCCTTAGCCCTGAATCGGTCTGGGGAGTTTGCATCAAGACCTGGTGTCTGCCCAACAGCAGGGCCACAGCTACCCACCTCACAGTGCAGCTCGGACACTGAGTGCCCTGGGCTTCAGAAGTGCTGTCCCTGGTCAGGGGGCCACCACTGTGTGGCTCCCACACCTCACGGTACGGCTGCTAGGAGGAGGGTCTCACGAGGAGGGGTGGGTGGGTAGGCACCTAGCAGCAGCAGCCCCAGTGCAGGCAGGGTGGGCTCCTCCCCTGATCTGCTTGCTGGAGCACTGGGCAGAGCTGGGCTCTCAGTGCCCTGGAGTGGCGAGGCACTCCTGTTGGGCAGAGACCTAGGTCTCCTGGCAGCTGCAGGTGGGCTCCTGCATGGGAAGCTAGGGCTGGATGCTCAGCAGATGTTTCAGCAACCCAACACCAAGAGCAGGTGCTGACTGGCCATGTCTGCTGGTCTGGAAAGTTCTGTCCTAACCACAGGTTATACCTAGAAGCATGGGTGGGCCAGTGTTCAGAGCTAGGGAAACATGTGAAATAAATGTATATAAGAATCACATACAATATATAGCCATATTAGTAAGTATATAGCCATAAAGGAATAGTATAAAAGGTATCAAGTATTATTAAATACTTTGTGTTCACTATACTATTCAACTATATATTGTGGTATTTATAATATGGTTTACATACAGTATTATATAGTATATTATGTAATATATAATTATGTATTATGCTGGTTGATATTAATAGTATAAATAGAATCCATAAAATCATGGCCCAGTGTATAATAACTTGATACATCAGTGCAAAATTATACTAGTGAGGATCGCAGCATACACTTGCATCTTGCATCTCTTTTCAAATTCCACTGCTTTGGCTCCCAGGCCTTCTGACCTGTCAGCCCCTCACAGGTTGGGGCCAGTGGTCTTCATGGCCAACGGGAGGGAGAGGAGCTGTGGGCAGGTGATTTATTGAGGGAGGGGTGGGCAAAGGTTGGCCTCCTGCCTTCTGGCCTTCCGTCCTCACCCTACCTGTTTAGTCAGCTATTGTGATGCTACGAGTCAAAGACTTGACCAGAATAGCTGCAGAGAAGGAAAAGTTTATTTAGGGGCTCACGGTTTCAGAGGTCTCAGTCCATAGAAGGCCAGCTCCATTCCTCGGGCTTGAGGCGAGGCAGGACATTGTGGGGGAAGAGTGGGGCAGAGGGAAGCAGCTCACATGATGATCAGAAACAGAGAGAAAGTCTCCACTGGTCAGATACAGACTATATACCCCAAAGACACGCCCCCAATGCCCACCTCCTCCAGCCACACCCACCTGCCTCCAGCCACCACTCACTTAATCCCATCAGGAATCGATTCACTGATGAGTTTAAGGCTCTTGCAACCTGATCATTTCCCCTCTGAACCCTCTTGTATTGTCTTATGTGTGAGCTTTTGGGAGACACCTCACATACAAACCCCAACACCACCCCACAGTGGCCTCTGGTGGCCAGCCCTGCCCTGGTCCTAACTCACAGGCATTCACCCTCCAGATGCAGGTGCAGCTCCAGAGAGGAGCAGTGTGAGCTGGTACAACGTGACCATGCTGGTGAAGGTGGACTTTGAGGATCTGCAGCCTGTGGACCCTGGGCTGCAGAACCACACGCGCCTTCTGTGCTCCTTGGTGGGTGGTAGGTGGAGAGGAGCTGAGGGTGGGACAGGGAGGGGGATGTCTCATGAGTGGTTCCCAAATGACTGGCTTGAACCAGACTGGAATTCTCAGTTTAAAGGTACCAGCTTCCAGCTGGGCTTCGTGGTGCACGCCTGTAACCCCAATGGCTCGGGAGGCTGAGGCCGGAGGATCACAAGATGAAAGGCAGCCTCAGCAACTTAGTGAGGCCCTAAGTAACTAAGTGAGACCTAAATAAAAATAAAATAAAGGGCTGGGGATGTGGCTCAGTGGTTAAGTACTCCTGAGTTCAATTCCTGGTACCAAAAACAACAACAACAAAATACCAGCTTCAGAGAGATACAACCCACCTGCCATCAAAGGTCTATCGAGAAGCAAAAGGGGTCCCACCATTCTAGGGGCTGGAAGTCCAGAATCAGAGTGTTGGGGATCCGGTTCCCTCTGGGCACTGCAAGGGCTCCAGGCCCTTCCTGGGCTCTGTGGCGTCCTCTCCAGTGTTCCTCGGCACCGCCTTCCCTCTGTGTCTGGCTCTGGGCTCAAGTTTCCACTGTTGATGAGGACATCAGACTTACGGCGGGATGGGGCCTGCCCTGATGAGCTCACCTTCACAAGTGACATCTGCAGCAAAACCATCTCCAAATAAGGGCACAGTCAGGGGCCAGGGGTGCAAGTTGGAGGGCACCATTCAGCTCACCACCACTGCTGTTGCGAAGGCCGTGTGAGTCTGGTCTGCAGGGCTTTCACTGGGAGGGGCACAGGTACAGAAGTCCTGCCGCAGCGCTCTCTGTGGAGCAGAACGGGGTGTGTGTGTGTGCACGTGGTTCCAGCTCCTCCCACCTCGGGCTCCCTGTCGGGCTGAAGAGGATGTCCTCTCTGATGCTCTGATTCCAGGTCACCAGTGCCTTGCAGCCACTGGACCCCGCTGTGCACTACCTGAGCTCAGCCAGGCAGGACCCCTCCACCACACTGTCATGGCTGCTGCTGGGTCTGCCTCGGCTGCTGCCGGTGGCCAAGGTCTCCTCTATGCTGAATGACATTGTGAAGCGTGTCTATGAAGTGGTCAGCATCCAGGTGCAAGGTTGGTCTTCTTGCCCTAGTGGCCCAAATACAGGCTAGCTAAGGTCAGAACCAGTCCTGCGCACTGGCAGGCAGGGATCCCCATGCCCAGTGTGTTCCTCCTGCAGGGGCGGTGGTGGGTGGAGGTGGGCGGTGGTGGGCGGTGGTGGGCGGTGGGGCCCATCTGAACTCCTTCTGCCTAAGCCAAGCTTAAACTCAGGTCCCAAGCACAGGTTCTGAGACCTTCCCTCCCCTCTCTAAGCCTTCCTCCTCCCTGGGAGGCTTCTGCTTCCGTCCAGGGGCCCCTGAGTGCAAAGCCTAGAGCACACTCCAGGAGTGTGCTCCTCCAGTTCTTGGGCTCCTAAGTCTCCCTCTGGCCTCCTTCCCACCTTTGACAAGGACATCTTTCCCCCAGGAGGCTCTATCAGCAGAATTTGTGCACAGTTGAATTTTCACTTGCTGAGGCCCTCAGCTGTGGCCTCGATTCCAGGAGCAATGACAGGGTGCTTTTTAGTTGATGACAGAGGCTGGCAAAGTGTTTTCCTGAAAAGGGACACAGAGTCAATATTTTTGGCCTCGTGGGCCACATGGTCTCTGTCTCAGCTGCCCAGCTCTGGCCCTACAGCATGAGCAGCCGCCAAGGCACAGAAGCAAAAGGCGGGGCCAGCCCAACCCTTTCTGAGGCGGGAGCAGGCGGCAGGGCCCAGCTCACAGGTCCTGGGCGGGGCTGCTCCCCTCGAGGAAGCTTGGTCTGGGACGCCAAAGGTCAGCCTGAAGGAGCCATGAACACTCCGGGGATTGCATTACCTTTCTTTGCAGTAATGGCAAAAGGCACGGATGTTCTTGGAAACCAAGCCAGGCTGGCGCAGGGCCAACGATCCGAGTGCTGGGGTGTCATGCCCACACCCTCAGCTAGTGGTCACGGGAGCACACCTGGCGAGCAAGTGGTTTACCCCGCGAGGCTGCAAACCTACTGCAGGATGTGGATTTGACTGGGTGGTTTGGGGAGGGTGTAAGGAAGCAAGGTTTGTTCTAGACTGAAGTGGAACAGTTGTACGACTGGGTCGCTCAGTAAATCTCATCTATGGGATGTGAAGAAACTGCACAAAGATGAGCCTTAGAGGGGAAGAACTAATGATCCCACAATGTGGCCGAGAGAGGGGGGTCTGAGCTTTCTGGGTGATGCGTGAGCTAATTCCTGTTGGTGCTTAGAGACTCCAGTGAAGGGGCCCAGCTCTGCCTGGCTTTGTCCTGGGCACAGAGCGGCCTTGCCCTGAGGTCAGTGTTCCGGGGGATGGTGTCTGCCTGATGGGAGGATGACAGGGCCACCGTGAGTGCCAGGCCCACTCAGAACATCCAGGGTGGCTTCAATTTTCTTTCTCTTTCAGAAAACTGCCTAGGCACGTGGTTTATTCTGGGGCCCATCATTTCATGACCACTCACTCAGACTCAGCCCAACCCTGAAGCCTTGTGCTCAGGCCACAGGGGCTGCCCAGGGCGTGAGGTGCCTGGTGAGGGTGTGCAAGCCCTGCCTGCAGTGGGCAGCTGGGAGGACACGTGTGGAGCCCCGCGGGAGGGCGGAGGTATGTGACGGGCCGTCCTGACCCCTCTTTCTCAGACGTGGACGAGTGCTCCCACGATGGGCTCCATGCCTGCTCTGGAGAGGAGCTGTGTGTGAACGGGGAGGGCTCCTACCAGTGCGTCTACCCACAGGACTCCTCGGCCCCGGCTCCGCAGAAGCTGAATGGCACAGGCAAAGGTAAGATGGGGCTCCCCAGATGGCGTGCGCAAGGCTGGGGTCTAGGGGAGGGCTGAACCCTCCCTGTGCTCTCTCACCTGCCCAGGTCTCCTGGCAGTCACTCTCACAATCATTCCTTGATCTAGCAGATAACTGTCCAGTGCCATCCACTGCCCCGTTGCTGGTGAAAGGAGCAGGCACCAGCAGGCAGTGGTCACCCTGGGGAACCTCCCGAGGTTGGCAGGCGTGGGCTGGTGTAAGTAGGATGGTCTTGAGTCCCTGGAGAGGGAGGGCATGATGAGGCTTAGGCTGGACCACAGGCAAGATCTGGCACTGACCCTGGCTTTGCATGGGCGATCTAGGGGCAGAAAGTGTGTTGGGTGCTGGCAGAGACACTGAGAAGGGACAGCCTGGCTCTGTCCTGTTGGGGACATCGGAGGCTGGGGTGTCCCAGGTGCTGTGTATGTGACTGGCTTCTGCCAACCCAGGGCTTATAGTAAGAAATAACTGTACACAGTGGTTTCCCCTTATCCTTGGTTTCACTTTCAAGGGTTTGCATTCACCTGTGATCAGCCACATTCTGAAAATATTAAGCAATTCATAAATTTTAAATTATGAGCCTTTCTGAGTAGCACGATGAGCCATCCGTCCCACTCCATCCCACCCAGGACGCAAAGTGCCTCTGTCCTGTGTAGCCACACTCTATGCGCTACCCACCCATGAGTCACTTGGTGGTCCTCTCAGTTCTCAGACCGCCTGTCACAGTACTGCAGTGTTTGTGCTCAAGGGATCCTCATGTAACAGTCGAGTGACATCACAACGCCAATGTCACTCTCCCCCGTTCATCCCATGTGGCTCTGTGCCATCTCACATCATTTCAAGAAGGGCAAATATGATAAGTCAGATATTTTGATGAGACAGAGAAAACATCCCAGGATTTTATTATAGTGTGTTGTTAGGGTTGTTCCATTTTATTAGTTGATCTTACTATGTTGGCTCTGGAGCAGGAACCCCCTTCTACTGTGCCTGGACTCCTTTGTCCCTGTCATTTCCCTCTCCCTGCGGGCTGGGTGGTCATATCACTCCATACCAGTCACGGAGGGACACCAAGTGTCCCTTGGGGTTCCAGAGGGCTGCTTAGAGAGTGTCCCCTGTAAGAACATGCCACACATGGCCAAGGCCCTGAGGCCTGGCTGACCTCCTGCTGGCTAGGGAAGGAGGAGCAGAGATGAGCCTGGCTCTGAGATGGGCCCCAGGGCTGCTCGCCATGGCTGTCGTCCCTGTGAAGAATGACCCGAGGGGCTAAGTGCCTCTGGCCTGACCTTCCCCGGGCTGCATGGCTGGAGAGTGTCCCTGAGACTGTGGCCTGTCTATTTCTGTCTTTAGCCACCACTCTGCAGTCCTGTAGGGGCTGATGCTTATCATGGAGGGGTCCAGGGTCAGTCCTCTTGAGCTGGAATGTTCTACCCACTGACAGGAGGGAGTGCAGGGGAACAGACCTGTGCCCTCTTCATTGCTGGAAGTGTCCTGGTGCAGGGGTGGGCACTGCAGTAGTTCTGTGCCACTGCGTTCTAGTAGCATCGTCAGGCGATGGCTTCAGGGTGAGGCCCTCACACAGCCCTCAGCTGGGCAGCTACATACCCTGTGGTACAGCCCCTGAAGTAGGTGTGGACGGTGTTGACCCAAATGGTGATATGAGGGCACAGCTGCATTGGCTGTTTCAATTAAAGGAAATTTGGAGTGGTAGCCAATCCTGGCTCTCCAGGTATTAGAAAGAAAGAAAGAGAGAGAGAAAGAAAGAAAGAGCCGACCAGCCCAAGTATGGTAATCAATCACTCCTCCGCCACCACAGCTCACGACTTTGGGGGTCCCATTAGAGCTGCACCCCACACAGATGCACCCCATGCCTTATGTGGAACCACAGACTCCGCAGACTTCCCGGTTGTGGACCCCAGGTCAAGAATCCCCCCTTTAGTGAGAACACGAGTTGGGATACTGTTATTTTTACTCTGGACAGTAATCTGGAAAAATATTAGGCTCTATTTACAGTTAGCAACGCCGCCAGCCCAGCTCCGCCGAGCCCGCCAGCGTAGAGCGTTGCCAGAAGGCCGCCAGCCCCGCTTGCCTTCCAACGGGGCAGGACAGACAGCTCCAGCACGTCCAGACCAGAGTTGGGGGAGTTCCACTCGCACACTGCTAAGGAAACAGCATGTGTTTTAAATTTAGACGCTAATCTGAATGAGCAATCCCCTGGAATGGCTAAGAGGTACAGTCCCTGGAAAATACAGCACAAATCTCAGATATTTTTTCTTGTGAAATTCGTCACTCGATTAATGACACAGGGCAGCTGTATTCTTGAACTTACCGAAACCCGTGAGGAATGGCCACAGTCCACACTTAATGTTCCAGGAGCGTGGTCCACCTTGGGGAAGGCACCGGTCCCTCTCCCATTGGCCTCCATCCTCAACTGGAGGCCCCCAGCTGTCCAGCTCCCTGAGGAGGGGCTCTCCTGAACCTGGGCTTGGCGGGCAGGGGTGTCAGTGGCAGCAGCAGCAGAGCTGGTGAGGAGCGGCCGCCCAGGCTTGCTCCAGCCAGGCTCTTGACTCCAGTCAGCTTTCCGTGGCGTGCTCAGGATTTCAGCCCTGATCCATCCCCCCTGGTTCTGTATTCATGAGGGTCGGGTGCCAGGCGGGCGGCCCAGGGGGACGGGAACTGAGTCTGACACACACCATGACAGCTGTGTCCCAGCACGATTTCCTGAACAGCTGGAGGGTAGGGCTGCTGGGAGCAACGAGAGCCCAGGCCCACAGACAGGAGTCTGAGGTGCCCCACTGAGAGGAGGGTCAGGGCCAGGATATGCCCCCAGCTGTGGGGTGGGAGAGCCCTGCAGCAGGGACCTCGCTGCCTGCAGTCGCGGGATCCAGGTTGCCCCTGCCCACAGACCATGCCCGGAGTCAAGGACTGAGTGGTGACATTTGGGGTCACATTTTAAGAAGGAAAAACTGGGATAAGCAGAGGAGGGTGTTCTGGCTAATGAGGGACCTCAAACCCAGTTCCAGGGGCTTATCCCGGAAGACAGAAGGCCAGGTGCAGAAGGAGTAGCCTTAGGGGAGAGCGCAGAAGCGCGTTAGCTCAGGAAGTCAGGAGTTGGTCATTTTATAGCAAAATGAGGAACTTTCTCCTGTGTGCTGTGCCAGTCACGGGACAGCGGCCTCAAACACTACTGGAAGCAGAGTCAGCAGGTTCCTGAGTGTCCTGTGGCTGCTGTGACAAAGTACCACAAGCTAGGTGGCTTACGCAGCAGGAACGAGGTCTCCCCCACTTCTGGAGGCCTGAGGTCCCAAACAGGTACCATGGAGCCCAAGCAGGGCTGGGCGACTGTGCTCCTGGGGAGTATCTCTGCCTGCCCTCCCACCTCCTCCTGCTGCGGCCAGCATTCCTGGCCTGTGGCCACGTCACCAGCCTTCAGGGCCACTGTCTTCAGGTCTTTCTCTGCTCTTCTGTCAAATCTCCCTCTACCTCTCGTAAGGACACTTGCGGTTGCATTTATCACCACCCTGGGCCATCCAGGACACTCTCCCCATCTCAAGACCCTCAGCTTACATCCACCTGCAAAGACCCTTTTTTCAGAGAGCCGGCAGTTCCTCAGTCATTATCTGGCAACCGTGGCCAATGGCTCAGGAGTCAGCAGGGAGCTGTCAAGTCAACAGCTCTGCCACTTAGGGCTTGACCTTTTTGGTCACCTCTGTGAGATGGTGTCACAGAAGAGCTTCTTAGCTGGGATGGTGGCAAGAGGTACATGGGGCACCATGTCTGGCCCAGTGACAGCTTAGACCGAGTGTGGCATGCCTGTGTTGTTCTACCTCACAGCCTTGCAACTGGAGTGAACTCCCAGCTCCATGGCAGTGTCCCTGCACCCCTGGAGGCTGCCTGGGGAGGACCCTTCCTTGTGCCTGTCAGGCATTGCTGTGGCATCACGTAGCTCTCCCCGTGTCTGTGTCAGTGTGGGTGCATAGTAGATGCTCAACAAACCTCGAGCCTCTGAAACTGCCTCTGTTGCTGGTGGAAAGCATTTGAACGGGGGGAATTGCAAGTTTCCCAAGGCAATAAATTGGAGAAGGAGCTGCACAAATATTCAGAGGTAGCATTAGCCTTAGGGGCTGCATTTCTTTGGGTGGGAAGGGATTCTCTTTCTCCTAATGCTCATTTGCACACAGGAACACAGAAGCTGCCATCTGTGGACGCCTTGAGGTCTCACAGCCTTCAAGGTTCCAGGTTTGCAGCCTCAAACCAACAGTCCAAGAACCCATTGGCTTTTCATTGAAAGACTGAGCGTATGTTATTAGAAGAGGCGCCATGTGCATGGTCTTCCCAGGCCTCTTCCCAACACCACCCTCTGAGTCCTTTGCAAATGTTCACGTCATCTTCATTCCACCCTGCACGGAGACACTCTCAGAAGACACTCTAGGGTGGCCCTCAGTACAGATAAGTCATCTTCTGTTGCACGTCAGTTGTGATTTCCAAGCAGCAACAAGGAGACAGGGACTGTGTGCTGCTGCTCAAGCTTCCAGACTGGCCCTGGGCCCCCACTTTCCTGTTATCAGGTCTCATGCCGCACCTGGTCCCCCAACCACGTGGAGGAACAAGTGCTTGGTGCCGCCTGTCTTGACTGTACCGTCAGAATGTGCAGCAGATTTTCAGAAAAGAAGTCGTGGCCCTTCCCCGTCTCTGAGTGAGACACGTGCTCCCAGGGCACAGACTGATGTGCAGTGCACTTGCTGGAGGCTGGGCCGGGGCTCCAGGGACCGTGGAGCTGGGGGGAGGCCTACACTGTCAGGACCCAGATTGCAGGGAAGCAGTCAGGACCCTGCCCTGGGGGAAGCCTGCCCCGCGTCTCCTGCTGCAAAGGAAGACGTCGTCAAGGGTGAACCTCAGTGTCTACGTCGACTTCTGTGACCAAAATGCAGAAAACCACTGGGTGGTCCAGTAAAAGAAGAGTCAGGTCTTTTAAAAAATATGCTTCCTGAATCTAGGAATGTCATGAGGAAGCAGTAAGAGTCTGGGAGGATTCACTGATCCTGACCCCAGGCACAGGGAAGGGAGGCCTCTCAGCCATCTGTGCCCACGACTTGGAGGAGGGTCTGTGAGGCTGGCTGAGGGGAAGGACACACACACGCGGGATTATGAAAGGCAGCCTGGTGCTTGGCTGGAAGGAGGCAGCAGGGCCATGTCACAGGACTATGACGGGGCACTAAGCTTGGTTCTGGGCTTCTTGGCAGCCAAGGCAAAAAGGGGAACTGGGTTGTATTGGTTTGTTGTTTTTGTTGAGAAGAAGCGTATGTCTGTGTTGGGAAGGACAGAATTTTTTCACGATACTAGAAAGTGTGTATTCTATGAGTCCTTACACAAAGGGCTTTGAGGAATCGCATAGCTTGAAAATTCATTTTCTTTACTGTGGTTTTACAAAAAAATTTTTTTCCAAGTGTCCTCATTGATGCTTTTTATAGAACTAAAATTCTGACCTGAAGACGCTGCTGCCTGCCTTTAGGCCACCTACTTTAGATGCAGTTCCCACTCCCAGATGGCTGCTAGAGAGCCAGGCTTTTCCCACCCAAAATAGAGCTTTAATTCTAGCTGAGGACCAGAATAGATGTCGGGCGGTACGTTGGCGTTTTGCTCCCTGAAGCTTGGATTTCGACAGGAAAGCACCAAGGGGTATGGAGCAGACTCCGCTGGCCCCCTGGGGCTGTGTCCTGTTGGGTCCGTGGTCCAGTGGATGACTGGCTGGAAGCAGAAGTCCTGTGCAAGCCAACAGGCTCGCGGGAGTCCATGTGGCCCGCAGCCCTGGGTGGGTGGAGGCAGGGTTCCGGCCACAGCCCTGCAGCCTAGCCTGGCAGTGGCCTCAATGAAGATGGTTTCTGTCTGTGCCACAGTCCCCACGGTGCTCTGCCTCCTGGTAACCACCAATTCTGAATCACACTCAAGCCACACGCGCAGAGCCGTGGTGTAGACTGCGAGCACTGGGTCGGGGGCTCTCTAGCTTGGCTCAGTGACATGGGGGCTGCGACGTGAACCTCAGGCTTCTGTTGGCGTTCTCCCTCCTTCCTCTCAATACCTAGCATCACGTAGCCATCCAGAACTACTTTCCAAAATCCCTGGCAGGGCCTGGGCCCTTCGTGGGATGTTTCCAAGGGAGAGGGTTGCTGCCTCTCTTTTGAACTAACAGGTTTGATTCAAAGTTGGGAAAAATGCCACGGTGGTCCTGCGTTGGCCCACTGGACTCGGCCCTGGGCTGAATGGAGGTGGGGCTTCTTGCCTGCACGGAAGGTGGACCACCCTCCCTGAGGCTTGTGCACACCCATGCCGCCCTAGATTGTCCTCCGATCCGTGACTACGTGGCCCTCAACGTCACCAGCAGCAGTTTCCGGGTGTCCTGGGGTTTGAATTCCACCCAGAACCACACCTTCCACGTCCAGCTCCAGCGGGGTGAGCTGGTGCTCAGACGCGCCTGGACCAGCGACCTGGGCCTGGAGGTGGCTGGGCTGGAGGCCGGGGTGCTGTACGGTGTGAAGACCAGCTACCAGGGCTGCGGGGCCAGCGTCTCCGCCTGGCTGACCGTCAAGACAGGTAAGGCCGGGCCAGAACTCCAGGTGACCCTGCGGACTTGTCTTGCTATCCCAGTTCCGCAGTCCCCGCACATGGTGTTGTTCTTCCTGCAATCAGGCCACCAGAGGTCACTGCCTAACCGCAGCCTCCCTGTCCCCCTGAGCTTCCTAGAGCTTGGCAGGCTGCCTCACCGGCCCTCCACAGCCTCCCCTGCTCCCTGAGTGTCTCCTCCAGGGCTCACTCTGACGTCTGAGGGGACGGCCTGGGGCTCTCTGGGGCCACCTTTGTGGCACATGCAGGGTCGTTGAGTGGACAGGCCAAATGCAGTAACACGAGGATGGTGGCCGTGGGGAAGCAGGCAGCTGTCCCCACACTCGCTCCCACAGGGCTGTCTACATGTCTCCCCACCATCAGAGCCGAGCTGCACGCTCAAGTCTCCACAACCACATGTGCCCCGCTTCCCATGTGACACACGTGTGCTGACACAGTGCACACCCCTGTGCCTGGAGGCCACTTTCCCCATACCTAGGTGACACCCTCACAGCTAGAACTCAGGGTTGGGAGGTGGCTGGTGTGGCTGTCCAGTCTACCAGGTGGCCTGCCCAGCTCTGCCTGCTCGTCCTCACCCCGGGGGGTCACGGTAGTATGCAGACCTTCGTCTGGCTAGGTATCAGGGTGGGCGCTCTCCCCAAGGCTGGCCTTTGTGGCTGTGGGTTGTGAGGTGAGGAGTGCATCCGAGACATTCTACTCCTGTGTCCCATGTGTGTGCCCTCAACCTGGAGCAATGGGGGCCCCAGGCTGGGGGTCAGGCTCAGAGCATGGTGAGCACTGAAATGGCTTCATAAAGAGGCTGCTGGGGTCTGTCCAGTGCACAGAGATCCGTGCAGCGACAACAGCTATGACTGTGGGTGAACGAGTGGCCCTGATGACTCGGCCTATGCCCCTGATGAACAGATTCAGGGCCAACCCCATGCAAAGTCATCCCAGCACACAGGGTGGGCACCCAGAGACCCCCAAACCCCAGCATGCCAAGCCTTGACTTGGCGCAGGGTCTCCAGTTTCCCAGGACCCCCCTCCATCTCTCCAGGGACAAGGGGAGGGGCCTTTTTTCCCCTGGAGGAAACCGAGGCCTGAGAGATGGTCACTGACCAGGGAATCTTCTCATACCCATCTGTTATTCACACTCCTTCCAGTTCACCTGGGATGCGCCACTCATGGCCGCCCTCTGTGATGCCAGAGCTCTCTCCACTGGGGCAGATGGTAGGAATTTGCAGCTCCACCCTCCACCCCAGGCCCTCATGAAAAAATATCCATGTTCCCATGCTAGGGAAGGGTGATTCAGAAGGTTCTAGAAGACTTCTGAAGAGTCAGCCTCTTCCACTCTCCGGCCTTGATTTCTTTCTTTCTTTATGTCGCAAAATGCCTTTTGTCAGTAGAGGCCTTCTAGAGTGCTCTCTTCGCTTAACATTGCATTTCCAATGTGGCCTCTATGCCATCTGCACGTTGGGTGGGTGAGACTGCAGCAGCGGTCACCCAGAGCCTCTGGATGCAATCTGGCTTCCAAGGCCCTGGGGAGGCTGAACGTCCTCAGGGCTCAGCAACTGCATCTTGTGATGCTGACCAGGCAGAGGTAGGAGGGGCTCGCATCAAGGCCCGAAAGCCAGGGCCAAGCATGGGGGTCTCTTGCTAAGAGGGGGGGCCCAGCCTGGAAGTATCTGGGGTTTCACATTCTGGGTTTCAGTTACCTGCAATCAACTGTGGTGTAAAAACATGAGAGGGGAAAATTCTACAAATAATTTGCAAATGTTGAATAACTTCTATTACAGCGTGTTGTTATGATTCTATTTTATTATTAGTCATTGTTCCAGTTCTTCCTGTGCCTGATTTGTAGCCTAAAGTTTATCCTAGGAGTGTGTGTGTGCTTCGGGGGTGCACTGGGCATCCTGGGAGGTCTTGTTTGGGTCAGGAGTCTGTGATGACCTCCTTGGTCCTAAAGCTTGCTAACCGAGCTGAGCCAGGGCGGGGTCAGCTAGCTGCTGTCCACACTCAGCAGCATCCAGAGAGGCAGCAGGGCCTGTTTCCGATGCTCCTGACCTTTTGACTGTGCACGTGATGAAAGTGACATGAGTCACCCTGTCCCATTTGGAGTATTTTTCCCAGCATCAGAGTAACAGCAACCTTTATGGCTGATGATAGTTTGCACAGGACAGAGGCAGGGCTCTCAGCACTGAAACCGGGAAGATTCCAGCAACCGGGGCCAATTTGTCACCCTAATTTGGGGGGCCTGGGTTGGGCCTTGTGTTCTGAAGAGGCAAAGGGAAGCAGCAGCCCCCTGGGGAAGGACAGTTGAAGGGACCTTCCTACCCCACAGGAGCTGGTTGACAGTTCCTGTTGGAGTGGACTGTGGGGTTTGCACCTGGCTCCTCAGTGTTCCTGTCCTGGCCATAAGTGTGGCTTATGTTAATCAGTCCTTTCACTCCATTGCAGGTATAAACATGGTAAATCGGATTTCCCAGTTTGAGCTCAATCTAAGGTTCATGCCTTGATCTATTTAAAAAAAAATCTTTCCTCATCAAAAAATAGACTTTCTAGAAAACTGTCAGAGCAGCAGGTGACTTTGAATCCCAGGATTTCAGCTATTCTGCACCACTGTCTGTCTCAGATGCCCAGGTTTTTGGACTTACAATAAGGATCGTGAACTGCAACCTGACGGAGCAGCTACTCAACTGTAGCAGTGTGGAACACAGGGACTTCTCCCGACAGCTGCTGCAAGAGGTAAAGCCAGATGTGGCCCCAGACTCCTCACCTTGGGTCCTCTGGGCAAGGACTACCCATGGGAGGGCAATATGCCCAGCTCCTCCCCTGTGGTCATGGCAAAGTCACATGTCACTGCAGCCTTAGGCAGGCCAAGCCCAAATCACACAGTAATGGCTTACCCCACCCAACCCTGTCCCTGAACAATCTGTCTTCAGAATTTGTGTTTGATTGCAAGGTCTACACCACTTGAACACACAGCTGGATCTGCTGTTGAACCATCTGCTTGGGAACCTGTCTTTCTACAATGGCGTAGCTTCACCAGTGAAGCATTTACCAATCATCTCAGCATCCCTTCCTCCTTGTGGCTAACAGGAGACGTCCAGTGCGCAGCCTGGGAGTCAAAGCCAGTGTTAAATACCATCTATCCATAGATTTTGAGCTGGAGAGGAAGTGGCTTACTAAATCACCAAGAATTATGAAAGGACTGAGCTTTTACCTTTGTTGTGAATGAATAGGCTGCTGCCACAGTGTCGTAAATGTGGCAAAAGACAAGAGATCGCTAGGTCAGAGACAGAGCCCTTGTCATTCCCAGAACTGCAAGTGGCCTGAGCATGATGTTGGGCCCTTTTGGCTCTGTTGGGTGTACAGGTGGATGGATGATGCCCATAAAGGGGGTCCAGGTCACAGCTGAGGAACCCCACATTTAGGGAACCCAAATCTTTTATAATAGGCTGCAGGCAAAAATGCCTAAGCCTTTCTTCAGAAGGAGATGTTATCTTTGTTATACTGGACAGTAAACAGGGCGGTCTTTGCTCTAGAGGGAGCCACCATTACTGTCTCCCAAGGCTGTTCATAATATAAACACCCTTGGAAAGACAGTCTGGAACAAAAGGGCAGTTAGTGCCTCTGTTTGCAGGATGTGTGGAAATGCAAGAGCCTCACAGAATGTTGCTTCCCAGCATTCATCTACAGGGGGAAATTAGCTTTTGAGGGTTCTTGGAAAACTCTTTTCCAATGTTAATTTCTTTGAGCTCACAGGAACTGAGTGGCAGAAGGTAGGAGGTAAGGCTGGTGTTTGATAGAACATAGGTGACCCTGAGCCCTGGGCTCTGTCTGTGTATTTTCTGGAGACACAGCCCAGTAATGAGGGGAACAGCTCCAAATAGCCATGGAGACTGTTCCTTGGTATTCTTCTCTGTCAATCGATCAGTCCCTCAATAAATCCAACAGTCTATCTGACTCTCACCCACATATACAAATTACCTGCATGCCCAACTTCAGAACATCCAGAGTGGATTGTTCATCTGATGCTGCAGGTCTGGAAGCTTGACTGTAGAGGTCACTCTGGGTTCTCCAACAAGACCAGGTCAGGCTCGACTGACTCAGGGAAAAACATGATTTGAGAGGTGTCTCTGCTGCCATGTCTGAGCCCTGTCGCCTCTTCTTGGCTAGGTCGAGAACTCCTTCCCACCAGCAGTTTGTGACCTTTACCGACGTGGGAAGCTGAGGATGCAGGTGGCGTCTCTCCAGGTGGGGAGCGTGGTGGTGAAGCTGAGGATCACAGTGCAAGACCCCGAGTTTCCAGTGGGTGTCTCCACTCTGGCCCCCCTGCTCCAGCTGCTGCCTTCAAGCACAGTGTTCCAGATTGACCAGCAGGGGACGGCTGTGCAAGGTACGCACGGGACTGTGCCACCAGGATGTCCCTCTAGTGGTTGTGGTCTAGGAGACTTTATTTTGAGTCAATCTTTCTTTATCCAAAAGGAAATAAAGTAAAGGAAAGCAAATTTTTATCTGTTTTTCTCCATAAGAACCAGGGGCCAGGGTCAGGCCCCCCACTCTGCACCCCACTCCTCATGGCTCCAGGTAGGAGGAGGTGCCCGGGGAAGGCACTCTGAGACAGGGCTTATTCCCTCTGGATGGTGCCTCTTGTTAATTGCAGGCCCAGAATATTGAGGAAAATAGGGCCAGGGGTCCACCTGGGGACAGGGAATGGGCATTCCCTGTGTCTGGTCAGGGCCCGCGCTGCAGGTGTCTGTGGAAGTTTACCCGTGGGCCTGTTTGATTAGCTCACATGCCATTTCATTTTACTGATGTTGCCTTGAAGCAAGAGAGACAGACACACAAAAAAAGTGTCATAAAGAGAGATGAAGACAGACAGAGACATAGAGCCTCACAGAGAGAGAGAGAGAGACAAAGATAGTGGTAGAGACAGAGAGAGACAGAGACAGGGAGAGACGAAGACGTAGACATGGAGCCAGGGACATGGAGACTGGAAGTGGAGGCAGACACAGAGACACAGTCAGAGACACACAGAGAGAGACAGGGCAGAGACAGGGTGTCCACTGTGAGGCCAGCTTTGCTGTTTCCCAGCAGGGCCTGGCTTTGACCCCACAGTGGGACACAGACTCTGCACCCTGGGTCTCAGCTGGGAGCCAACCACGGAATGGTACCCCCCGGTGGCGCTGGGCCTAGGAGGAGCAACATTACCCCCTTGAGCTCAGTGGTGTGCTGGCCGCCCCAACTTTGCCCTGCCCAGGAGTGCAGGGGGCCATGGCACATGTACTTGAAGCCACTCCTGGTGTCCTGTGCTTAGTCTGGGGGTCACTCGGTTCACTTGGTGCCCTCAGAGATGGATGTGCTGCAGGGTCCTGCCTGGCTGGGCTGTGGGGCTGAGGGCCAGCAGGAGCAGGAGTCCCGTGGCAGGGTCCTCAGTGCCTGCCCTGCCCCGCCCCTCCCTGAGACCAAACCTTCAGCTGATCCAGCCCTGCCTCCCCTGACTTAGGCACCAGGGCCAGGCTACTCCAGATCTTGGTCAAATGGACCTTGGGTGTGAGGGACACAGTGGTCTGAACCATGCCCCCAGGAGTCATGGCTGTTGGAACTTCAGAATGTGACCTTGTTTAGAATAATTGTTTA
Organism: Marmota flaviventris; assembly: GCF_047511675.1. Taxonomy (NCBI): domain Eukaryota; kingdom Metazoa; phylum Chordata; class Mammalia; order Rodentia; family Sciuridae; genus Marmota; species Marmota flaviventris. Next base: position 3,384,685 of record NC_092505.1, on the reverse strand, counting down.
CAGACGGCATTAAGGCAAGGAGCTCAGAATAAGATCATCCTGAGGTTAGATTTAGGGTGGGCCCTGAATTAAAGAACAAGTGTCCTCAAAGGAGACAGAAAGCAGAGACCCACGCAGGCCGGAAGGGGGCCAGGGGAGGACGAAGGCTGGAGGGATGCCCCCCGGGTGAGGGGGACTCCTGGAGCCAGGAGAAGCTGTGCCAGGCAGCAGGAGGGTCCCGCAAAGCCTAGAGTTCGCTTGGCCCTTGCTGACGCCTGGATTGCAGGCTTCTGGCCTCCAGAGTGGAGAGATGAACTGGAGGTGCCCAATCGGTGATCGCTGTTATGGTGGCCACAGGACACAGGTGGGAAGAAGACGGGCCTTGTGTTTCTGATATCCCCTAAGTCCGTAGAGAGTGCCCCCCCAACTGTTCCCTAGAAGTTCCAGAAGCCCCTGGACGTTGCTAAGTGCCCATGACAGCAGGCTGCTGAGCAGCATTTCCTGCTGAGGGGTCACTGCGGGGTGCCCCCCCAGTTGGCTCTTTGGTCTACGGATGACGAGCCCTCAGGCTGTCTTTCGTCAGGGGAGGTGGCCCTGCCTTGGACAGAGTCTTCTGACTCAGGAATCGGTGGCTTCCCTGGACACCAGAGCAGCAGAACAACTAGAGGACATAGTCTCCTCCCCAGGGAGGCCAGAGCCCACTGTGGGGGTCGGTCTCCCCACCCTGAGAGAGCCCCACCTCAGGCCAGGAGGGGCACAGACCATGCCTTCTGTGACAAGACCTGGCACTCCTGGGAGGAAGGAACGGTGTCTGCTCAGGTTCACCAGGAAGTGATCCTGGTGGAGTGGCCGGAACGTTCCAGGTCATTTTGGGGCACTTGCTGCCCGTGGGTCAGCGTGTCCCAATCCTGACACTGAAGGCTCACAGGAGCCTACGTGGGGCCATTGGATGTCAGGACCTCTTCTTTGCCCTTAGCCTGTCTGTCCTGAGTCTGCCATGTCCTGGGCAGGGCGACGGAGGGGAACAGAGTGCTGCCCCTGCTCGGGCTCCTGCCCCGTCCTCACCTGCCCAGCCCACGGGTGCAGAGCCCCCACAGCTCCTTCTGCAGCACACCCCGCCTTCTCCTCTGTGCCGGGAGCCGGCTGGCTTGGCTTCGGTATGACACTGAGTAACACTGCCCACGCGTTGCTCTGGGCTTCCTGTGAGCCGCCAGCAGCGGGCAGCCGTGCTAGGTGAGTCCCTGCACACTAAACATAGATCCAGGTGCTCGGTGGTCTGTCTGGACTGGGCCTCCGCTCCCCTCCATGGCCTGCTCCCGTCCAGCCTGGCCCCGACCCCAGCCTGGTGGCTCAGGACATTAGCCCTTCGGGTAGGCATGTGGCTCTGGCTGTGCTGTGATGGCAAAGTCACCCAGAAGGCCACATGTACGTGGTCTGTAGCTGTGGCGGCAGGTAACCACCTGGCTGACCTCTGTGAAGACAGCATGAGGCAGACCTGAGACGCCGCAGCTGGGCTTCCCAGCCGCACAGCTGCCAGGAGCAAACAGTGCCTTTTCTTGGCTTCAGTCCCTGCCAAGTCGGAGCTCTGGCAGGTTGGGCTGGGTCGCTGCATTCCTGGGAAACTCCACCTGCAGCTCCATAAGCATGCACAGACATGGGGCAGCCTGGCCCTCCCTGACCTCTGCTCAGCCCACCTCCACCGCGGGGAACCGCATACTTCCTGGTCTGGCTGCCCTTCTAGTAGAGGTGGCTCCTCTCAGAGCCCTCCCTGGCCAGCAGGCCCCATCCCCAGCTGAACTCTCAGCCCAGAGGTTTCCCTGTGGGCAGTGACCCACAGAGAGGCTTCTGGACTGAAGGACAGACTTGTAGGGTTATGGGAAACTGCCCTTGACCCCAGCTCTTCCTGGCCAGAAATCCAGGTGAGGGGTCTGCTCCTTAAGATCTCCTTCGTGTCCGTCTGGGCTTGTGTTAAAGAGCACGGGACCAGCACATTCTTTACTAGAGCAGGTGGAAGATGGGGTGGCAGTCCCCGGGGTGGAAAGGAGGAGGTGGGAGAAAGAGGAAGGAATGGAGATCCCAAAGGGATATCTAAGAGCAATGCATTCACACCTACCTGAAAGAGCCACCATTCCCTGACCCCTCCCCAGAGAGCCAGCCCAGGTGAAGGCCAGCAAGGCGTCCATCTGTCGGTCTGCTCGTCAGGTTGGAGGTCAGGCTTCCAGGAGGGGCTCTTGCTCCTGGGTGCTGGACTCCGTGGTGTTTGGCAGACTCTGCCTCTCCCCCAGGAGAACAGTCCGGAAGTGTCTGGCCCGTGTCCTCCTGTTTTCTGGGCTCTCTCTGGCCCTCTTCTCACTGGCTCTGTCTTTTCTGTCCCCGGCAGACTGGGACGAGTGTGCAGACAGCTCGGAGCACGACTGCTCCCCCGCCGCCGACTGCATCAACATCGAGGGCTCCTACGCCTGCCAGTGCCGCACAACCAGGGATGCCAACCCCTCCCGGGCTGGCCGGGCCTGTGAGGGTGCGTGTCCCCAGCCCCGCTCTGGGACCTGGGGGAGGAGGGCAAGCTATGCAAGTGTCCATGGAAATGTTTTAATTTTCTTTTAAAACCAGAAGAAAGAGAATAATATGATGCTAAATATATACAACAACAAATTCAGCCTGTTCTGTCCACTTTTATGCCAGTGTAGTTGTAAAATTTAATTTTAATAGATTTTTTAAAGGAAGGGGTACAGGAACCCACCAGTCACCATGAGCCCCTGGGAAGGCAGAGTCTTTCCTGGGAGGCCTCAGACTGGAGAGGGAGTAGAAGCCCAGGTGAGCTGGACGAAGGCCTGTGGGGCCTCTGAGCCCTGCTCCTCCACCTCTCGGCCCCAAGTCTTAGTGCAGAGGCCACTAGAGTGCTGCTCAGGGAGCAGAGGGAGCCACCTGCAGACCCTAGATGCTGTGGTGATTTGCCACGTCTGCCCTGGACAAGGGTGTGGGCAGTGGAGGGGCCAGCCACGCCTGACATCCATGCTGAGGCCTGTGTGGCAGGAAGGAGGAGTAGGAAAAACCCTGCATTTTTAGCAGACTTGGGACACCAGGCTCTGGCTTGGTCACCTGAACACACATGGGCTGCCAAGTTCCCACTGGGGTCTCCATCCTCAGACAACTCACCACAGACAGGGGGCTCCAGGGGTGCAGGAATGGGGGTGGACGCCAGGTCTAGCCAGGGGAAGCTCTCCTGGGACATTCAGTGTCCATCCTGCCTTCCGAGGTGTCCACTGCTTGTCTCCCACTTCTCTTTCTTATCTAATGTGGACATTAGAGTTGAGAGCAACTAGCACCAAGTCCTACTCTGAGTACAAACTGGGCAAACTGTCCCTTTCCCCTGGGGGTCAGAGCCCTGGGGGTCCATCTGAGGCCTGTGAGCACTAGGCCCTGCCTCCGGCCCTGGGTCTGCAGCCCCCAGGTGGGTTCCTGTCTGCTTTGGGGGGGTCTCAGCTTCCTCTTTGCGGGCAGAAAACCCCATCTTGCTGACCCGGCCCATTAAACGCCACAGAGCCTGCCTGTGTCCCTTTGGGGTCCCTGGGGAGGCAGGGCAGTCCTGTTGGATGGCCGTGTCTTCCCGCAGGGAGGACTCGGGTTGTGGGAGGAACTGGGGGGGGCTTTGCTCAGATGTTCCTGGTGTCAGATGGCGGACGTGTCTTGCAGGTGATGTGGTGAGCCCCACGGGAGGTGAACTATCTGCAGCAACAGGGGTGACAGCTTCAGCCCTCGGCACAGGGACAACCACCCTGTCCCTCAGATCCAGGCATCCATGGGACACCCTGTCAGAAAGCCAGGCCCAGACCCCAAGACCCCCACCCAGGAGAGGGGGCAGTGGCACAGTCGGGAACAACAGGAACAGCACAGGGCAAGGCGTGGAGAAGGAGGCGCCCAGTATGGCCCTGGGCCTGGGGACCAGCCAAGGGAGCACCAGCGTGGTGGCCAGCACCTCTTCCTTCAGGGGTCCTGGGCCAACCCATGTCTCCCCTCAGGGGGACACGGACAGCCCACTGGACCCCCCTGGACAGTTACGGGGGAGCCCCACCATGGATCCACTCTTCTGGCCTGTGCCTGCGGAGCACCCCACGGGCCACAGTGTGTGGCACACCAGCCTTCCCACTCAAAAGACATCTCTGAACGCCACAAGACTGCAGGACAAGGACCCTGGGCCTTCTCCCTGGCTAGACCTGGTGTCCACCCCCATTCCTGCCCCCCTGGAGCCCCCTGCCTGTGGTGAGTTGTCTGAGGATGGAGACCCCAGTGGGAACTTGGCAGCTCGTGTGTTCAGGTGACCAAGCCAGAGCCTGGTGTCCCAAGTCTGCTAAAAATGCGGGGCCATCTCTCTCATCTTGTGCAGGAGGAGACCCAGGCCCAGAGCAGTGGGACCTCAGTGGTAGTGTCTGGTCCAGCCTTCCCCTCCCCTCTCCTCTCCTCTGCCTGAGGGCCCCCGTGTGCAGCAGCTGGGGCAGAAGTCAGCCAGGGAAAGAGCCTCTGCGGCGTGTGTAGCCCTCCAGTTGCTGGAGCGACCCTGAGTGTTGGGTGCCAGCAGTACCACCATCCCCAGTGTTCTGCTCCCTGGCTGGCTAGAGCCCTCGGTGTGTCACAGCACACCTCACTCTGCACCCCGCCTTTCCTTCACCCCACACTGTATGTGCCCCAGTCCTGTGGAGCCTCCTAGCAGTTCTGCACCCCCAGCTCTTCCTCACCTGGCCATGCTGAGCCCCAGCTCTCCCATACCCCCAGCTGCCTGTACCACCCACCAGCTGTGCTACCCCCCCCCCCCCCCCAGCAGATCCACTCTGTGAGTAGAGGGTTCAGTCATCACAAAGCCCAGGGGACAGCCCGGGAGAGAAGTTGCTCCCTGCAGTGAACAGGCCTGGGTGGTGACAGCCCCCCAGAGGCTACCCTGGCATCTGCGTCGTGGGTGTGCAGAGCTGGTTCAGCCCTGGGCCCCAGCAAACTGGACTAACTGCTGAGTGTGCGCTCTGCCAGGTGTTTCCTCCGCCCTGCCACCTGAGCTGCTGGTGGAGCTCTCTCTCAGGCTCACATGGGCCAGGATTGTCCCATCAGGAGCCACAGGCTCCCTGTTGGATCAGCTCTCAAGGTCAGCAATGCCTCCAGGGATGTCCACCTGGGGTCAGGTGTGGGCAGCCCTGCTGAGGAGCTGTCCAGCACCTACTGAAGAGGCCTCATTGGGGCAGTTACAGACCAAGGGCTGTGGCTGAACCTGGCTCTGGAACAGAGCGGCGCCAGGACCTGTTTCCTATCATCCCAGGGGGCAGGGGTGCAGTTCTAGGGAGCCAGGCTAGGGGGCCCCGCGAGGACGCCCCAAGGGGTGCTGGGGTGGTGCTGGGACGGCCAGCACTCCCCCTGCTGGCTCTCAGGGGACAAGCGTCAAGCATGGAGAAGAGGAGGTGCTCCACAGATATTCAGAGAAGGACTGAACGAGGTCGGAGGCGGGACTTGGTCCTCGGTGTCGGGAGTCCTCCTCTCTAAGAACACCTGGATTGATTCCACTTTGGCCTCTATATTCCACTGCCTAGCCCCTGTTCCTATCGAGAGGGTCACGGTCTCCAATGTGACCAGCACCAGCTTCCACCTGGCATGGGTGGCGAACCTTACCTTGCACCCCACCTTCCGGCTCTCCCTGGCCTCCCCACGGAGCCCTGCCGTGGGCCTGGAGACCCGAGGCACAAGCATGACTGTGTCGGGGCTGGAGCCTGGCATCCTGCACCTGGTGGAGATTGTGGCCAAAGTGTGTGGGGAAGAAGGTGCCCGAGCACACCTGAAAGTGAGGACAGGTAAGGGCTTCAGATCGCCTGCCGCCAGGTGTTTTCACCAGGGCACGTCATCGTCGGGGTAGTGGGCCCAGCCGTCACCATTTGTCCTAAAGGGAGGGTCAGAAAAGGGTGAAGCAATGGCAGGAGCCCAAGGCCGGCGAGAGCCCGGTGGACTAGTGGGCCGTTGGGTTTCCACGTCCCTCTCACTGCACTCAGTCAGCAGGACAGGAGTGGCGCCTCAGGGGCAGTTGGCCTGACCGTGGCAGGGAGGTGGCTCTGCAGAACGTGCCCAGTGCTGCCCATCTGTGCCCTCTGGTACATAGCAGGGAAGTGCTCATGGTGCTGGTCTGTCCCCTCCCTCGACTCTGTGCGCTTGGCTTTTGGAGAGGTGCCAGTCACCTACCAGTGGTCCCCCGAGCCCAGTGCCATAGGCGGAGGGATGGGGATAGAACTGAGTTGTGCCCAGCACGGACTCCAACATGCGGGAGCAGGTCCCTATCCATAAGCACACAGTCAGATGACCTTCTTCTCTGTTCCTCATTAGCCTGTCACCTGGATATTTTCGGAGCATGTGACTCACCTGTGTGAAACTGCAGGCAGTCCTCAAGTCTCAGGGAGCTTCCCAAGCATTGATGTGGGGTCTCCAGGGTGGGGGTCCCATCTTTGGGGGTGCTAGAGATGACCTACTGCGGTGCAATTAGAACAGCTTAGCACTTTTTTTGGTCTAATTCAAAATGCTAATCAGCCTTGGGCTGGGAAGTGAGAGAGCAGCATGTGGGAGTTCATGGCCAGCAGGAGAGGGAGGTCAGTGTTGGTTGGATGGCCAGGCAGGGTGGCCTCTGAGTCCGAGAGCTGAAGCTGGGTCCGTAAGGTTCTCCCTTTCTCTGGAGGGACAAAATGTACATGGGCCTGTGACCCCGTGCCTGAGGCTAGGTCTACATCCATTTTCACCTGTGTCCTTGTCCTGCGTCAGATCAGCTTGCATATGCCACCTGTCACAGCTCTGGATTCATGGCCTTCAGGTGCAGTGACAGCAATGGCCCCAGGACATGGGGCTTGGGGTTCATCGAGGAATGTGCAGCTGGACAGCTTTGTGGTGTGTATAAAGACGGAGAAGTTCTCAGGGGACACACTTTAAGCCCCCAAGAGGAGAAGCTTGTCCTTCTCTCTCACTGCCCACTCACCCTGGCGTGTAGCGAGTGCTTCACAAGTATGTGGTGATGGCCTGAACAAGGAGGGATGCGTCTGAGTGCTGTCCGGTGTACTAGAAGGCCCACGGAGGGCAGAGATTCAGATGGCACCACAGTGGGACTGCCACACACCCTGGAGCCAAGGGGCTGTGAGGGAGGGGACACTGACCAAACCAGACCTCGGCTCCCTGCCACGGTGCAGGCTGTCATCAGAGGCCTAGCAGAGCCCTGTGTCCTGGTTCCCTGGGACACCCATCTACAGAGTAGCCCTGGCCTAATTATTTGCTGGAGTCTCCCTTTGCTCTCAAAGCTGTCCTGGCTTGCAGGTGACAGCCCTGAGGGAGACAGCTGTGCAGGAAGAGTGGCAGGGCTGAGCAGGTCCTGCAGCCCCGGGAGGCTCTCCCCTTGTCCCTCGTACTCTGGAGCCCCGTGGGCTGTGTCTGTGGTGTCGGGCTGGTTCTTTCTTTGTGGAGCACAGCTTGGCCTTGGCTTGGTGTTCTGGCCAACATGGAAATATGGCCACGGGACGGAAATGACAGTCTGTGACCTGCAGCATTGCTGTTCCAAATATGTCTTTTCTCCATCCTGCAGCCGCCCAGAAACTCAGTGGCAGAGTCAGACTAGCAAACGTCAGGTTTTCAGAATCCTTGTGCAATTCAAGCAGCATTGAGCACCAGCGCTTCCTGGAGCTCTTCTTCAGAAGGGTGAGTGGGCGGCAGGCCCTTCAGTCCTTTTGGGAGGCCAAGGGCGCTCCAGCCTCATCCAACCAGGAGTCAGACTTGCAGGCTAGGGGACTCCTGTTATATGAAGGTGGCTGGGACTACAAGCTTTGGCATGGCCCTGGTGTCCACCAGAGCAGCACAGGCCCATCTGGAGAAGGGAGACACACTTTGTCCCCTGCACACCCTGGCTTCACACGGTTTGCTATTCATTGTAGGACCCCGTGAAGCAGAAAGGCCCTCCCCTGCTTAAAAAGAGCCACACAAACAAAAAACTTTAAACATTGAGATCTATTTCACATACTTAAAATTCACATTTTATGTTTTTTATTTTTTAATTTTTTTGTGAGAGAATATATTTATTAATGATTTCATACATACATGCCTACTTTTTGTAATAAATTCATAAAACACTACATAAAATATGATATTAAAATAATGCATTTAAGATAAGTTTATAAGGAATATTTTTAAAAGGAAAACATACTTTTTGTAAATAATTACTTTTTCTACCTGAACGGTAAATCCAGATTTTCTTTTTTTTTTTGGGGGGGGACTACATTTTTTTTATTGGTTGTTCAAAACATTACAAAGCTCTTGACATATCATATTTCATACATTAGATTCAAGTGGGTTATGAACTCCCATTTTTACCCGTATACAGATTGCAGAATCACATCGGTTACACATCCACATCTTTACATAATGCCATATTAGTGTCTGTTGTATTCTGCTGCCCTTCCTATCCTCTACTACCCCCTCCCCTCCCCTCCCATTTTCTCTCTCTACCCCATCTACTTTTTTAATTCATTTCTCTCCTTGTTTTTTTCCCATTCCCCTCACAATCTCTTATATGTAATTTTGTTTAACAATGAGGGTCTCCTTCCATTTCCATGCAATTTCCCTTTTCTCTCCCTTTCCCTCCCACCTCATGTCTCTGTTTAATGTTAATTTTTTCAAGTGCACACCTTAACCATATTTGCAACATTACACCGCCATCACGACTATCTAATTCCACATCATTTTAACATCCTTAAGAGAAACGCTCTACCACTGTGAGTCACTCCCCTCTGCCTCCCCCTGCCTCTGGACACCACTCCTGGGCTTTCGGTCTCTGGACTGCCTGCTCTGGACTGTCTTGGAATGGAAGCTCACAACCTGTGGCGTCTGTGTCTGCTCCTTCCCCTTAGCGCCACGTCTCCAAGGTTCATTCTTGGAACTCCTTTCTGTGGCTATATTGTCCCATTGCATGGAAGGACCACATCCTGTTTGTGCAGACACCACGTGGTAGACCTTGGCTGGCTTCCACGTCTTGCCTGTTATGACTAATGCTGCTGTGGCGCTAGGTCACCTGCATTTACAAAAATTATTTCTCCTACTCTTTCTTGTGCTTCATCCCTGCCACCCCCAGAGTGTTCTTTTTTAAGGGCATATTGTTCCCACTTAGCAAGGGAGAAATCTCCATAGTTTTGGTTAGGGTTACATTGGTTTGAAGGGATGGTGCAGGCGCTCACCCTTCCACCCGTCTCCTCCCTCTAGTGGCAATTGGATGGGAGTAGAGAGGGGTTGGCAGCGCCACCCAGTGGTGGGTGTGACAGGTGATTTGGTTCAACCCCTCAGCACCCCAGCTGGTAATGAGTGCTGCTGCCTCTGGGAGCTGGCCCTGTGGAGCTGTGTGGACCTGGGGTCCTGCCTCCGCTATTCCGGGATTCCAGCTCCTGTGGTGGCTCCATGGTGAGCGTCACCACCTCCTCTAGGTACACTGACCTTCCAGGTGGCCTGGTGGCCCAAGGAGGGACAGGCAGCCACATCTCCACCCTAGGTTTCTTGGTTCATCTTTCCCCGTTAAACTCTTTCCTTCTTTGCCTGTGTTTGAGGATAATTGTTTTTTTTTTTTAATCTGGAATCTTAGGATAGCAAATAATTGTATGACAAGATGTATGCAGAACATGGAGACCATGGGTTAAAGAGGCACCCGACTCATCATCCTCTCCTGGGAGGGCCTGAGATCCGTTTGGCATGGTCACAATGACTCAGGACTAAGCAGACCTCCCCACGGAAGCCAGGGGCCGGAAGAAGCCGACTGTTACATCCGTATCGATAGTGACAGCAGCTATCCGTGTCACCACAGGCAGATGTGGGGATGGGCTTTCTGGGGGAGTTGGCCTCTGACAGGTGACAGTGGTTGGTGGCTCCTATGACCTCTCACTCACGCTCCTGCTCTCTGTGTCTCTGAGCTGAGTTGTAGGTTTCTGTGTCACCTTTAACCCCCATGTTACAGGCAGGGTCCTCTCATGTGTTCCTGCTCCGTGCTTGACCTGTCCGCCTGGTCTGGGGGAGTAGCAGGACCCTTCTCAGTAGCACAGACTCTCCCAGGTGTTGGGGCTGGCTTGGGGACTTGCAGACAGGAAAGGAGCGCAGAACCAACCTGTGGCCTTGACAGTTTTGCAGAGAGCTGGCCGTGCAGCCGGGCAGGACCCCAGGAGGAGCTGTCCTTAGGACCAGTGACCCATGTCCTCAGCAGGCCACTTTTCTCACATGGCTTTTAAATCTCAAGGTGAGGGACCGCTTGCCAACCACCCTGCGTCAACACATGGACTCCGGCGGGATCCGAGTGGACGTCACGAGCATCACCAACGGCAGCGTCGTGGTGGAGTTTGATTTGCTGGTGACCGTGGACCTGGATGTCAGGGAGGTGTCTGTGGCGTTCCTCTGTGCCCTACAGAACGCGTCTCTGCTGGAAGCCAGCAGGGACAGTGCCTCCATATGGGGTATGTGAAGACTAGGCGGTGGGGACCTCCCCCAGGTTCAGAACTGGAGCAGCAACAGCCCAGCTGCTGCCTTTGGTTTGGGGGGATGTGCCCATGAGCCTCCTCTGTGGTCTTTCTGACAAACCAGCGGGGAGTGTGGGATAGACGGGCCCCTCCTCATCTCTCTCAATGCCTCCATGACTGCTAAGGCTCAAGGGTTGGAAACATCCTCAGGTGAACCTGCAGAGACCCAGGGATGTGCTACCTTCAGAAGTCGCTCTGCCCTGCCCCTGCTGCCCATTTTGGTGGACCGAGGGAGGTGCGTCCCCCTGAGCAAGCCAGATTCCTCCCAGGCAGTCTCCCAGAAGATCCTAGTGGGGGCAGAGGGCAAGAAGAGCAGAGAGAAGAGACAAGAGGTTCTTTCCTCAGATCATGCTTGAGAAGAAATGATAAGCTGGTGGCGGGGGTTCATGCCTATAATCCCGTGGCTCTGGAGGCTGAGGTTCAAAGCCAGCCTCAGCAATTTAGCAATATCTTATCAAATATTGGATAAATAAAATATAAAAAAAGGGCTGGGGATGTGGCTCAGTGGTTAAGCTCCCCTGGGCTCAATCTCTGGTACCAAAAAAAAAAAAAAAAAAAGAAATGTTAAGTGGCTATGAGTTACATGTATGAAAAATTGAAGACTTCTTAATTGAGGATTAATATTTTCTGACTTTTTGGAATGAGAAGAATTTACCAAAGAAAACTGGATTTCCAGAAGAGAGGCTGAAATCCTTGACTACATAAATACACAATTCTTTTCCGTCAGGTGCTGGGGGTTGAACCCAGGGCCTTGTGCATGCTGAGCCAGGCTGTATCAGTCAGTCAGGCCCCAGCCCTGAAGACCCAAATCTTCTACATCAAACAAAATAAAGGCACCTTTATAAAGTGAGCAAAAAATGTTCAGTAATCTGATGAGGAATAATATCCTAAGTTCAGGGAGATCACACAAGTAGACGATAAATAGCAAGAACCCTGTAGATAGGTGCCCCAGGGACCCAAAGAGAAAATAGAGAAGAAGATGCAAGCGACGGACAAAGAGGGTCACCTTCAATGACACGTAAAGAATCTTCATGTTGTAATGTGTGAGTTCCAATGAAGGCTCCATGAGCAGGGGCGTGAGGGGTTGCTGGGGGTGGAATTTGCTCCCCCTTCTCAGAAATCAGTCAGCTGTAGACACCAAGTGCTGCACGGGGGTCCCTCCACCTTGGCGTCTGAGCATCACTTCTAGGACTCTCAGGGCTCAGTTGGGACCATGTTTTTGATGTTTTTTTTGGTGCTGGGGATTGAACCCAGGGCCTGGTGCATGTGAGGCAAGCCCTCTACCAACTGGGCCAGGTCCCCAGCCCTCATTTTTTTTACAACACATTCATCTTCAGGGTCACTTTAAAAGCCAAAGAGCTGGAACTGCAGCAGTCCTGGGGTAGGAAGTGTACTAAATCATGTCCCTGGCACATGCCGCCGTCCATGATGAAAACGAGGCTTGCTGGGGTGGAAGGTGCTGGAAAGACAGGGGAAGGAAAGAGGCGGAACATGCTTGGTGTCGGTGGAGGCTGCGACCCAGGGCCTCTCCCAGGCCAGGCAAGTGCTCTACCACTGGGCTGCGCGGGGCCTGGAGTCTGTCTTAAGAGACCAGGTGGAAATAAGCCAGCTCGCAGAATTGGGGGCGCTGGGTCTGTGCTCTGCTTTCCTGTTTCCCCCCATCTTCTGCAGCAGGCCTGCTGCTGAGTCGCTAAGTGGCCAAGTGTGAGGAGGAAGGGCCGGAGGCACAGGCCTGGGGCGCAGGGAGATCGGGGGCTTGGCTGCTGGCTCTCTCCAGAGGTTGGGGGACGACCCTGCCTTGCTGGCACCCTCGCCCTTGCACGGCAGCCTCTGCAGACGCCCCGACAGCAGCTCCCCGCCATCCCAGCAGCCCGTGCCCTCCAGAGCTGGCCACATGCAGGTGGTGTGCTCTCCTGGGGTCGTTTCAGTTTTGCCTCCGAGGACCTGCTCTCCCCTCGGGGCCGTGGTGAGCCATCAGCCTGGTGATGCCTCTCCTACTGCCACCCGCGGGCCCCACGATGTTTCCTGTTCTGTTCTCTAAACTCTGGCAGATTATGACGAGTGTGAGAGGCAGGAGGACGATTGTGTGCTGGGGACATCCTGCCGGAACACCCTCGGGTCTTTCACCTGCAGCTGCCAGGGAGACACCCCGGACTTCCATGTGGAATATTCTGGAAGACCCTGCAAAGGTGACAGTGTCATGATCCCCGTTCCAGAACACCGTCCCACAATCTGTTCTTTCAAGGACTCTCATGAGTGGGCTTGTTGTCCTGGGGCAAGTTTCCTGTGTGCACTTGGGGCGTGTGTGCAACATGCTCTGCTTAGGGTAGAAGCAGGAGGCACAGAGACCGAGTTGTCTCTGACCAGAGCCTGTTCAGGGAGGGCTTGCGGAAGAGAGTCTTGGGGCTGGTCTTAAGGAGCAGCTAAGGAGGCACATGACAAGGAGGGCAGCGTGGCAGGGTGTGTTGGGGGGTCACTGAGCAAGAGAGGCTGTTGAAGGTGGTCAAGGTCCAAGCACATAGTCGGGTGGCTGCAGGATGAGGTGCTGGGGTGTGTGTGGGGCTGCTGGAGAAACCGCAGCAGTTTCTCCACATCCCGGGGGAGAAGCTGCAGAGCACCAGGTGAGCCCCACCGAGGTGAAGGAAGGTCGCCCCCAGGCCAGCAGGGGCCAGAAGGGCCGGGAAGGAGGATGTGAGGCCCACTGACCGGAGCCCGGGGCCTGGGGTCCACGTGAGCACAGGGCACCTGAGAACGGAGGCACGCCCTGGAGGCCTGACGTGATTCCTGGTTCTCGTGGGTGTTCCAGTGGAGTGTTTGGGGCAAGAGGGAATCCAGGCAGGGGTGGGGGCATGGGGTCCTGAAGGGAGGCTTCATGGCCCATGAGTGGCCAGCCTCCAGCCTCCGGGGACAGGTGATTTACCCTGCCCACAGCTTGGCACATCCCTGCATTATCCCCTGAGGTCCCCAGCCACAGGTGCCCCTTGTGCAAAGTGCAAAGCTGGCTGGCACAGCATGCCGTGTGCCACTGTGGCTCAGCCGGCTGTTCCCTGTGTGGCTGCTGCAGGGTGTAGTGACTCCCCAGCTATGTGCCCACCCAGGTCAGCCCCACAGAAGCCCACCCCTTCCCTTGGTCTCCTTGTGTCTGCAGGAAGCTCTCCTGGCAACTTGACCCAGGCCCCCAGCCCAGAGCAGCTCCCCACACCAGTAGGGACCAGGGCTGCGCTCAGGCCAGGTGACAGGCCCACCCCCCAGGACCTGCGCCCGCGGCTGAACCTGACCGGTGCAGTCAGGGTGCTCTGTGAGATTGAGAAGGTGGCCATCGCCATCCAGAGACGCTTCCTACAGCAGGAGGCCATCCCCGAGTCCTCCCTGTACCTGGGACAGCCCTCCTGCAACGTGAGCAGCAGCAACAGCACCCACGTGCTCCTGGTGGCCGGCTGGGGAGAGTGCGGGACCCTTGTGCAAAGTGTAAGTTCGGACATGGAATGCACACTTGGGTGCAGGGTCTGTGAGTCAGCGGGTCCTCAATATGGGGAGGGTTGGCGTCTGGTCTGGGGGGCCAGGCAAGACCCTGGCTGCTGAGCTGTCTGACTCTAAGCAAGGGAACCCAGCAATGGAGGTCAGGATCAGCCCAGCCTGCACCAAAGAAATAGGAAGGAGATGTGAGCTCCATCCTGCAGGGTTCTGGTGCAAAGGGCCTAGGGTCCATCTGAGTCAGGGTTCAGAGAGTTGTCCCACTGAAGGCAGAAGGGAGAGGCAGGAGTAGAAGAGGCAGGACATCCAGGTGTCTTGTGGGAATGTGAGTGTGGACAAGTGCCCGTGGGTCTGAATACACCTATGTATATATGTGAGCATACAAGAGTGTACATATGCACACAGTGAATGTGCCTATACACATGCACAGATACACGTGTGCATGCATGTGCATGTGTGCAAATATGCCTGTGTATATGTGTGAGCATACAAGCACATGCGAGTGCACATACAGTGAACACACCTATGCATGAATGTGCCAAGCATGTGCACGTGTAAGAATATGCCTGTGCATGTGTGTTTGTGTACATGAGTGCACACATGTGTGCATACATGTGAATATGCCTACACATATGAATGAACATCCCTGTGTGCAGGTGTGTGCACGTGTGTGGATGAGCCTGTGTGTAGTGGGAACATTCACGAGTGTACATGTGCATATGAATGAGCCTATGGACATGTATGAATGAGTGTATGTGTATTAGTCAGATTTCCTTCACTGTGACAAAATACACGAGATAAATCAACTTAAAAGAGGAAAGGATTACTTTGGCTCACGGTTTTGGAGGTTTCAGTTTGTTGGCCGTTGTTCTTGGGCGTGTGGCGAGGCAGAACACTATGGCGGGGGCGCATGGTGGGGCAAAGCTGCCTCGTGGCAGCTGGGAAGCAAAGGAAGAGAGAGGAAGGGGCTGGGTGCTAACACCTCCTTGGAGGGCACGCCCCAAGTCCTGCCTGGGGGCCCACCTCCTCAAGGTCCCACCCCTTCAGGTGGCACCGTGGGCTGGCACCAGGCCTTCAACACATGGACGTTCCAATCCAAAATGTAGCAATGTGTGCAGGCACTGACTGTGTGTGTGAGAGTGTGTGCACGTGTGTAGATGTGTTTGATACATCTGTGGGTGTGCACAGTTGTGCCTGTGTGTGAGTGGCTGAGTGTGTGTGTGTGTGTCTGAACACATCCATATGTGAGCATGTATCTGTGTGCATGTATGTAAATTTGCATAGCTGTGTATGTGTGTGTGCAAATGGGCATGTGTGTGAATGTAGGAGTGTGTTTTGTGTGTGATGTTTTACATGTACATGCATGTAAACATCACAAGTGTGCATGTCTGTAGTGCATGGCTGTATGTGTCAAGGGTGTGTGTAAATGTGTTCATGAATCTGAGCATGAATGGGAAGATAGGTGTAGGTGGGCCCACGTACAATTATGTGTGTGTGAGTTGAACATGTCAGAGTGTGTTGCTAACATGTGAGTGTGTGTGTGGTTTGTGTGTGGATGTATCTGTACACATGTATGAGTGTGAGCGTGGGCAAGCAAGCTGAGCTTGTCAGTGAGTGTGTGAGTATATGGGTGAGTGTGCATGGCCACTGCGTGGGTGGGGATGTGGTGGCATTTGTCAGAGTGACTCTGTCAGAGGAACATGGCTCCAGGTCTTCCGGGGACCTCAAGGCTCTGGACTGGGACGTGGCCTGGGAAAGTGTCCTCCTGGGCTGCAGACCTTCGCATCCCTGTGCACATTGCCCCTTGGGTGACTCTGGGCCAGGAGGTCCTGGGGTCCACGTGGGCACCTCTGGGCCCAGGTCCTGCTTCCTGGAAGGCGGTCTCCATGTTCACGTGGGCCCCACTTTCTCCCTCCTCTCTCCGTTTGAATCCCTGTTTTGGGGAAGGGCTGGGTCCTCCTGAGTCCAACCGAGGGCCAAGCCCCAGGCGCGGGGTTGTCCCCCTGGAGGAATGTGCCATCTGTGGCAGGATCTTGGCCACTGAGAGAAGATGCAGTGGTGCAGGGACGCTCTCGGGGGGGCTGGGGTACAGGGTCATGCCTAAGCCCTGGGGAGGGCCACCGTCTTCACTGGGAGCCTGTGTTGGCTTTGGGTGGGAAAGGGGCCTCTGGCAGGGAGGGCACTGGACAAGGGGAGCCCTTTGGGAAGGGTCTCCTCTTAGAAAGGGAAGGCCCAGGTAGTCCCATGGGGTGAGGGGAGGTGGCCGCGGTGGCATTAAGGAGACAGAAAACTCTCAGGGGAGTTCAGCTGTGGTTCAGACCAGCGGCTGCTGGGCCTGGTGGCAGCATGCCTGGCAGGGTGGACGGCCCCGCAGGCCTGGGACGGCTGTGTGAGGGATGGGACGGAAGGGACGGTTGGCAGGGGTGCGGCAGCTGATGGAGGAGCTGAGGGCTGTAAGGACGTCCTTGCCAGGGAAGCCAGACGAGAGATGGCAGTTCCTGACATCAGGGCAGGAACCCAGGGGCCTGGGCTTTGTCCTTGGAGGCCTGGAAAGCAATGCAAGGTCTTGTTTTCTAGAAGAAAGGGTGGGGAGGGCCACATGCCCTGATCCTCCCAACACCTGAGCAGACTGGGTGTCGCAGGTGCAAATGACACTTAGTCCCCTGACTCTGGGCCCAGGAGTGTTAGCCAGTTTAGGGCTGAGGCTGGTGGCTCAGCAGGTCTGTGGGTCCAGTGAGGTGCGGTGCCCTGTGCTCAGCCTCAGGCCCTGGAGGGCCATGAGGTTGGTGGGACCCTCACCCTCAGGCACTGCCGGTTGGAGCTGGGCAAGCTTGCTCAGAGGGATAGGTGGGCTGCTGGTGAAACCAAGAGCCACAGGCACGGGGGTGACTGGTGGAGGTTGACAGGGTGACTCCTGAGGAGAGCCTCAGACTCTGGCCTTGGGGCTGAGCAAGGAGCCCAACCCTGGGGAGGGGAAGCAGGGAGACCCTGGAGGCCGGGCGGGGACAAAGACAGGAGAGGTAGACTCAAGGGACAACATGGTGGTGGGTGTGGAGTGGGCTGGAGGGGCAGGAAGGCGCGGTCAGCTGAGAGAGTGGAGGCCATTGCGGAGTGTGCATGTATGCAGGCTCGGTGTCTGTCCAGCACGACTGTTTTCTCAAAGCCCCCAGTAAGGAGCCACCTGCAGGATCCCAGTGGCTGCAGAGACCACCCCCCACGCCCCCTCCAGCCCTCAACTCACACACTCAAGAAGACTCATCTGGGCTTTGTTCATTTTCCTCCAGATGCTGGGGGGTCTCAGAGGGAGGCGAGCAGCAGCCTCAGCCTCAGGGCTGCTGTGGGGAGTGGGCCGCTGAGGGGAGCCCGGCAGCTCTCGGCAGCCCCGTCCTGAGCCAGGACTCTGCGTCCTGTGAGCGGGGGGCCCTGGCAGATGGCGGCCGGGTTCTCAGGCCCAAGCTAGCACTGGCCACAGAGCAGGCATTAAGGTGCCGCCAGCAGAGGTCTGCGTCCACCAAGGTGCGTGGGTGTGCTTTATATGCCAGCTGGTGTCCCCCAAGTCAGTGTCTCCTACAGGGACAGAGGAGGGGCCTGGAGATGGAGGCCTGAGTTCTCAGTCGGCTGAGCACCTGGTGTGACAGCTGCATTCAGCAGGTTCAGGGCCCGCTGAGGAGGGGAAATCCATCAGCCCTGCGTGCTCCAAGCTCAGGACCTCTCAAGAGGTTTTGAGGGTTTTCAGGAGCCAAGGTTTCCCTGGGGACTTCTCTGCACCAATGCAAAGGACTGTGTGCCGTTGGCGGGTCGTGCCTCCTTCTGGGGGGACGCGGCTGGGGGCAGAAGCCAAGGCTTCCTGCTCTCTTTGGCAATCTACATCGGGAAACGGTCATCAGGGGTTTTACCCTTTGGGGGGTAAGCTTTAAAAAGAACCCCCAGCACCCAGAGCCGAGGCCTACAGCTCAGTCAGGAGCCTTCTGGACCCTGGGAGCTCACTTACGTCCCTGTTTGTACCCAGAATGTGACAAACACTGTAGTGAGGACCATGCTGAGGAATGACCTGTCCCCAGAGGGAATCATCCACCACCTGAAGATCCTCAGCCCCATCCACTGTGCCTTCCAGAATGACCTCCTGACTTCCTTGGGCTACGCCCCAGAGTGGGGGTGAGTGTCAGGCCGCTCTGGCCACTCCACGGCGCCAGTTCCTCCCTAGCACCTTGATCTTAGGGGTCTTTATGGTTTCCACCATTTGAGACCCTTTCTTTGAGGTTGACTATATAAATAAACAGTGGCTGGGGCCTGATTCATAC
Source organism: Marmota flaviventris (assembly GCF_047511675.1). NCBI lineage: Eukaryota > Metazoa > Chordata > Mammalia > Rodentia > Sciuridae > Marmota > Marmota flaviventris. The sequence goes on along the minus strand of NC_092505.1, from coordinate 3,366,381 downwards.
TGTCAGCTTCCCCAATCCTGTCTCAGTCCAATTTAGGATTGACCAGAGGAGCTAAGTATGCACCCCTCGTCAAGCAGCAAGGAGGCCCAGCCTCCCCGAGGCACCCCTGGGGCTCCATTCCTGTGAGGCTCTCTGCCCGCTGCACCTGCCCAGGAGTCTCTGCCAACACAGGTGGGGGCTGACCCAGGTGGCCAATCTGTGCCCACAGCCCCCATCTGCTCTACTGAGGGGTTCTCATCGATTTCCACACTTCTTTGGAGTTGCTTTTGGAGGCGGCATGGGTCAGGGTGTGGCAGAAGGACCCTCCTGAGTGCCGCTCCCTCCTGCAGCGTTCACACCATCCTCGAGGACCTCCAAGGCGCTGGGAATTTTGTCACCGAAATGCAGCTGTTCATCGGAGATTCTCCCATCCCTCCAAACCACAGTGTGCCCGCCAGCGAAGACATCACCATCGAGGTGGGGCTCTGCAGACAGAACAGCAAGCTCAAGGTGGTCCTCACGGAGTGCTGGGCCACCCCCTCCAGCAACGCCCGGGACCCCGTCACTTTCAGCTTCATCAACAACAGGTAGGGCTCAGGGGGTGCTGCACCCGCTGCCCGCCTGGCCTGTCGCCTGCTGGGGACTCCTGGAATTCCCAGGCCAACACTGATGTCGACCTGGTTCAGAGGACCTGGTGACTCCCACGGGGCCTGGGGGACGCAGACAGACACAGTCACGAGGGAGCCACCTGAGAGGCCAGCAGGGCCTGCGTGTGCTGAGACGCCCTGTTTCCCCCTCAGCTGCCCCGTCCCCAACACCTACACCAGTGTGATCGAGAACGGCAACTCCAGCAAGGCCCAGTTTAAGCTGAGAATCTTCTCCTTCATCAATAACTCCGTGGTCTACCTGCACTGCAGGCTGCGTGTCTGTGTGGAGTCCCCCAGAGCCACGTGCAAGATAGTAAGTGTCTGTGCTCCTTGACTTACGGTTGGCACAAGTTCGAATTGTTATGAGGAAGCAGCTCTGTTAATAAGAGCTGGGACTCAGGGGCATCTGACTGGGGACACTGGGCTCTGCAGGTTGGTATTGGAAGGAGGCAGTGCAGCAGAGGCCCAGGGAGAGCTGGGGCACCTCGGGTATGTGGCTGGCTGGACAACCTTGAGGCTGTGCTGTTCACCTAGCTGTCCCAGCAGCCCAAGCCCCTCCCCCAGGTGGCCAGGTGAACACTTAGGCGCAGAAGTGCTACTTAGCCTGGTGTGGACTCTCAACATTGACGAACATTACCAAATATCAGACGCGGTGGTAGATTTTTCCTTTCCTGTGCCCAACATTCTCGCAGGGAGTGTGAATAGCTTTACGTCTCCCTTCCTCACACCATTGAATTTGCAAGGTGCTCTGCAATCCTGAGTTTCAGAGCTGTTCTCTAGCCCGGTCATAGGCAAAGTGACCCACGTGTGGTCACTCGATGTCCGAGGAGGAGCTGGCTCTGCGGGCCTTTTGTTCAGACGACGTGCGGGGGTGTCTCTCCTCTGGAGGATGTGCTTGCTCCTGGGCTCCACCCATGCCTGTTGGCAGGTCGTGGATAAGAGAAGAAGCACCATGTGGCCAACTGAGTTAATGTCACCTTTTCTCAAATAGTAGACTGTCCTACGGGGAACAGATGATTCCCTGTGACAGGTGCTGGGGGTACACTCATGTGCCCACCTGGACCATTCAGTCCTCAAAAATCATGAGAAGGTCACAGCCACAAGTTTCCCTCGGCAGGAAATGCCAGTCCTGTGCTCTGTGTGGTCTGACCTTGACATAGGTCTCCCCTAGCTCCTCAGAAGGGCATCCATTCATTTCCAGGGGTGCTGTAACAAGGTACACAAACAGGACAGAGGACGAATCAGAAGCCCCCGGTCTCAGCTGAGGTCAGAATTCCAACTGCAAGGTGTCGGAAGGCCTGCTCCCTCCTGGGGCCAAGGGGGAGCTCTGCCCAGGCCCTCCCAGCCTCAGCCTTTCCTTGGCCTGAGACACGGTTCTACCTCTGTGCGTATCTGTCTCTGTGTCCAGGTGTCCCCTTTTTATAAGGACACCAGCCATACAGGATTAGAGCCCTATGAGCCACTTGAACCTGAGAAGGTCTCAGTGACATGCGCTGGGCTTAGGAGTCCGCGTTTTTGGAGGACACAGAGCCACCATGGCAGGCAGAGTGAGCTGACTGCCCAAGGCCCCAGCGCAGGCACCTGTTTGTAAGGCAAAGGCACTAAGAGGAGCGGTGGCGGCAGCAGCCTTTGGAGGAGGCATGGGGGACTCAGCCTCCCCTGAGGCGTGGTCACTTTGGTGGCCAGGGTCCTCCACCTCTCTGGTTGGTGTGCTCTGCTCCTCCTGTCCCAGGCACGTCCCACCTGGGAAGAGCCACTATCTGGTCTCCCGCTGCTCCCATGCCCCGTCTAGACTTACCCACCAGTGACCTGATGACCAGAGGACAGAACTCTCCCAGGTGACCGGCCTCCCTGAGAGGGAGTTAATTCCCCATGGTGTTGCGCCACTAATTTTGACCTTTTCTCCTTTAAACAAACAACAGAGCTGCAATGACTTCCGGTCACCGAGAAGCAGCAGAGGTTCTGAAGTGCAGCAGATGTCCTGGGGGCCCCTCGTGCGGGCACAAGGTGAGTCCACAGGAAAAGACCCCATTAACCAGCAGGGAGCTCAGGGAGCAACTGCTTCCAAACGCGGAGCTTTGAGTCTCCTAACAGACCCGTGGTCACAGAAACAGCGGTGGCTGAGCTCGTCCTTGGGTCCCTGTGAGCCAGCAGGATGGCTCTCTACGTGTCACGAGCCTCTGGGGAGACGGAGCTTGGAGTCAGACACCGCTGAACAGGGCTGTTTTCAGCTGGCCCTGGGGAGCCGGGGAGGTTTTCTGGCCTGGATAGATACGGTGGGTGAAGGGGAGGGGGCTCAAGGGGGAGGCTGTAAACAGGTGGTGTCCAATTCTTTGTGTGTGTGAAAAAGCTGTTTTATTCAGAAGATGCAAAAAAAGAAGCCCAGTGTTTCCGTTCTCCCTCAGTATAAACCTTCCTCAGCCAATTACATCTCACGTAGTCTCAGAATCTGGTTTTCAGGAAAATGAGTTCTTTTTTAATGTGATCTATCAGATTTTTTTTTTGTTTGTTTGTTTACTGGGGTTTGAACTCAGGGGCATCTGACCTCTGAGCCACATTCCAGCCCAATTTTGTATTTAGAGACAGGGTCTCACTGAGTTGCTTAGCGCCTTGCTTTTGCTGAGGATGGCTTTGAACTCGAAAACCTCCTGCCTCAGCCGCTGGGATTACAGGCGTGCGCTACTGCACCAGCTTGATCAGATTGTTTTGAAAAAGTAATGGTTTTGTGGTTTGAGGACATTTGACAGAAACTGTCAGATGTCCCCAACTTTCTTCTCTTCCCTTCCATAGTGAGAGAGTTCAGGTGTAGCTGACTCACAGCTCCCGGGAGGGAATCTGGTTCCCAGCCTCCCTGGCATCTAGGTGTGTCCATAGGAGTGAGTTCTGGCCAGTGACAGGCCCAGGGACAGTGGTGGCAACTTCAGGGACACCCTCCTTAAAAACTAGTATGAAACTAGTAACTAGTATAAAAAATTTTGGACTTGGAGTTAGTAGAACTGAGTATGATTGTTAGGCTATGATGCATGAGTTGGGAAGTCTTATGGAAATTACTAAATCTCCTGAATCCCATCTGTCCATCCACCTATCATCTATCTACCCATCCATCCATCCATCTATTCATCCATCCACTCTTTCATCCATCTATCCATCCATCCACTCATCCATCCACTCATCCGTCCACTCATCCGTCCATCCATCCACTCATCTGTTCATCCATCCATTCATCCATCCATCCACACATTTACTATTTCATCCATCTACTATGTGCAGGCCCTCTGCTTTTCCTTTGTAAGATGGATGTTGTAGTGAACTGTCCTGCTTCATCAGGACGTTGTGGGTGTCCCATGGGGCTGTAGGAGAAGCAAAACCTTTGTGTGAGGCTGATTTGTGGACTTCCTGACTTTGGCCCTTGGTGATGGGGATGCTGGGTATTCCCTTGAGCCCCATTTTCCTCACCTGTGCACTGGGAATAATAACAACTCCCACTTCACACCGAGACTGGCCGTCTAAGTTGCTGGACAGCGGTAGCTGTTGCCATTCATAACTGGGAAGCAGGGCACTGGCACATCCAGCACCGAGAGAGAGAGTGTAACTGGTCAGCTCAAAAACGAGGTCTCGGACGGTCCATTTTGCTCATCGTTCTTGCTCTTTGCAGTCTTAGCTTCCCTTTGGTTAATAACTGTCACAGGACATACAGAAGATAATTTAAGCAGAATCCTGCAGCAGTGGGGACTTTGCCACCCAGTAACAGTGCATGTAGCGGCAGCACCATGGGGGCCTGCGGGGGTGAAGAGAGCCCAGAGGCCAGACGGCTTCCGGAACCTTCCTCCGTCTCTGCCTTCACCATCACCTCCACTGTTGGGAAGAGGCGGGACCGGCCTCCTGATGGGGGCTGTGTGAGCTTCCACCACTGCCGCCTGGATGGGCTGCCCTCTGCTCCACCTCTTGGGCCACCGCTGTCTGCTCCCAAGGAGCTGGGCTGGCTCCTTAGCAGGTCCGCTCCACCGTGGATCTTCTTGTGTCCTGCGCTGCTGGAACAATCTCCACTCCCGGGTATGGGGGCCTTAAAACAACAGAAATCCTCTCTCAGTGCCGGGCCAGAGGTCTGGAGCCACAGCGCCAGCAGGGCTGCCCCGAGACCGGCAGAGGCGCAGCCCGTTCCTTGGCTGGCCTTCGTCTTCACGTGTCCTTCTCCCTGTGTCTCTGTCTCCACGTGGCCATCCTCTCAGCAGAACGCTCCCAGGATTGGGCTGGGCCACCAATCCCAGTGTCCTCGCCTTCCCTAGTCACATCTTACCTGCAGACCAGCTCACCCTGCGGCACTGGGACTTGGCGGTGTCTTGTGGTGGCACAATTCAGCACATGGCACAGGGTAGTGACCGTGTAAGGAAGAATCCATTCTGTCCTTCCCGAGGTGTGTGCTACCCACAGATAATCCCTCACCATCAGAATTTTTGGAAATCTTGATGGCCATTGCTTTAGTAGATGGCCGACCTGTTTCACACTCGCTAGAGGTGGTGGACAGAGTAGGAGGCTGATGGTCACAGCATGCACACACAGCCCAGTGGGAGGGTCTGGAACAATTACTGAGGCTGCTCAGAAGTGAGGAGGCTGGGCCTCCCCAGACTGAGGAGGACTCTGCGCTCTGGGAGAGGCCTGTCCCTCCTGGGCCTGCTCGGGAAGGTGATAGGAGGGGCTTGGACACTTTCCCTCTCTGTCCCCTTTACAAAAGCCCTAGTAGTTCAGTGTCTTTGCAGTTACTTGAGTTCCTCATGCACCCTGCACTGACACACGCTCTGCCTGCATGACCCACGTGCCCCTGAAGAGGTGAGGACAGGGCACACTGCCAAAGCATGTGCCAGATTGGGATAGACATTCCTAAGGGCTTGCTCTCCCCTTCTAACGTACCCTGCATGGACCCAGAGCCCTTCTTCCTGGGCTGTGTAACCAGGGGCAGTCTGGCCTGAGGACCCCACTCTGAGCAGCCTGACTTAGTGGGTCAGTCAGGAATATTTGGGTGCAGGCAACAGAAACCCAGCTGGGGAGTGGAGTGGAACAGGGGCTACTGTTGGGCGGACACTCTAGGCTGGCTCTGGCTCCACAGCATCGCAGGAGCCCGTCTCCTTCTGTCCTGGTCTCCAGCATCCTTGGTGCATGTGGCCCCCTTGTACCAGCAAGAGGAGCCCTCACTCCTGGCCCAAGAGGAAGGAGGCGCCCACTCTAGTGCCCCTGGCGTCTGAATGTAGGGCCAGCTCTGCAGTTGTCCAGGGAAACGGCTGGCCAGGGCCTGGGAGCCTTGGGTTCCTTGGGAGCTCAGGGCCGAGGCAGGGGGCAGGAGGTCCCAGAGTGTTCCTGTTCCTGGGGGGTATGGCTGTCATTTGCAGCTGGCTCGCTGTCCGGGGACCCCAGAGGGATCCCTAGCAGCTCAGTGGGACAACTCTGCCGACAGCAACACACCCCACTGTGCAGTGGGAGCCCCAGAGCAGCAACCACTTTGGGCAACTGCCCCGAGATCACCACTGGTGGGAGATGGGATGGTGAGCACCCCTGGTCTCCCAGGAGGGCTCATCCCCAGCCACGCCATCCAGCTGTGCTGCGGGGGCACCCCGGCAGGGTTGGGGGAATGTGGCCATGGCTGTGACCCTGCTCTGGGCACCTCTGACTCATGGCGTGCCCATGGGTTGGGCCACCTCGTGGTGGGTGGTCAGGTCTGTCCTTGGGGTGCTGGAGTGGCTGAGGGCTGGCAGAAGCTGGCATCTTTCTCAGGCAGCGTGGCTAAGTCCACAGAGCACCGATCAGTGGTACTGACGTCACAGTGCAGTGGTATGTGGTGCCTCTACCACGCAGTACAGCCACCTCCTCTCGGGTTTCAACCCAGCTCCACCCTGAAGCCAACTCTTTGCCCACCAGCTGTCTCTCCATTCTCTTGCTCAGGGCCCTGGCTTTCTGCCTGTGGTCTGGCCTGTTCCAGAGAGTTCCTGTGGACGGGCGCTGTGACGTGTGGCCCTGGCCTGTCACTCGTGTGACGTGTTCCACTTCATCTCTGCTGCAGCGAGTCAGCTTCCCCTCTCCATGCTGTGTTCCCTTGTGGGGCTGGACCACCCTGGCCCACCCATTCATGTGTTGAGAGACACAAGGGCTCTTTCTGCTTTGTGGCTACTGTGACTAGTGCCACTGAAAACTTGGGCGTCTGAGCACCCTGAGTGTGTGTTCTCCCCTCCTGGAGGAGGCAGGTGTGTGTGGGCGGCCACCAGATAGGAGCAGGCTGTACCTCTCCTCTGGCCTGGTGGATCCAGGCAGGCCCAGCGCAGGCCGGCCAGCTCTGCCCTCTCAGCCAGGGCATGTCCAGGAGGCTGGGCTGGCTGAGCTGTGCTCACTGCACTCACAGGCTTTGCACCCGCCTGGTCTTGTTGGGCAGCTCATGGGCACCCACAGGCCTCACCTCTGCCAGCTTCGGCTCCATCAAACCCAGGTCATGCTTTGAGAAGTGGCGGACACGGGCAGCACTTGCCGTTCGGGCCGCGCTGGACACACCTTCACCTCCCAGCAGTGCTCAGTGCTGGGCCACAGGAGCCTCCTCAGGGCCTGGCGGTCTCTCACTCGTGCCTGTCTCGCCCCACAGGTGCCTCTCCGGGTGCAAAGCCAGGCCTGGGGACCGGCCATGTCGTTCTCATCGTGGTGGCCGGCTTTGCCGTGGTGGCGGGGGCCGCAGCCTTTCTGATCTTGCGGTACCAGAAATTGACTGGAAAATACAGCTTCAGCACCCAGGCGGACAACTTCAGCTACCAGGTGTTCTCTGACTAGGAGGCCCGCCGACCTGGAGGTGGGTGTGGAGTAAGGCACTGACGGCCGTGTCCTGCCCCCATCACCCTGGTGACGACCTCGCAGGCCTGGCAGTAGGCAGGTCTGTGCAGGTCCCGTTTTGGGTTCCCTAAGGAGACACACCCTCTCCTCCTGGAAAAGCAACCTTCAGTGGCCAGGGAGAGGACATGGACTATGACATCAATGATGGGCTGGACTGATGGCGCATCACTGCCCCCAAGAGTCCAGAGGCAGCACGATGCTGGGTGGTGAGAGCAGCCCCAGGCGCCAGCCTCAAATCCCAGTGCTGCCACTCCCCTGCTGGGCCGCCTGGGGCAAGCTCCCAAGCCTCTCTGTGCCTCATTTTCCTCCTCTGTAAAGGAGTGGGGTGAGTCCAGTCACACCAGGAGCTTGAGAATTGAAAGGGAAACAGCCAAGGGCCTTCCCCAGGGTGGGTCGGGCGCACCCCAGGCCCACCAGGAACTGTTCTCAGTGATGTCCCTGAAAACTTGTTCTCACAGGGACCAGGCTTTGTGCAGGGATGGGTCCCTGTGTGACCCCTACTGTAGAACACTGGTGACTTAAACATTCAGGGCTTTGAGGAGAGGATGCCTTTCTGGTCTGTCACATGGACCTCCTGGGCAAGATCTGGACACAGCTCTACAGAGCACAGCATCGGCAGGCAGCCTGCGCACCCCTGCCACGTGCTGGGGCCGCCAGAAGGCACCTGCAATGCCGAATGCAGCAGCAAGCCGGGCAGAGGGTGTTCACTGAGTTCTTTAGGGAATAATGATCCCAACAGCTTGGACATTTTCAAAAGAATATTTCCACCTGCGGTGGTGTGGAGCCTGCCGACTCCGGGGCCACTCTGTGAACTCCTTCCCTGCATGCAAGCTGACCAGTGTCCTCCTTCCCCACGCAGGTCACCGTGAGTCAAGCATTAGCAGGCGTGTACTCCGTGGGGTGCTCTGTGCCAGCGTTAGGACAAGCCCCGACATGATGACGGCCGGCCCTTCCGCCCTCAGGAGGCTGTCCTGCTGGAGATGTGGGCAGAGCGCTGGGACAGCCCTGGGCCCTCAAGCCCAGCCCAGACACCACCCCTCCATCGCCTAAGCCACCTGCACATCCCTAGCCCTCCCGGGCCCTCAAGCTTCTCCAAGTGACCCTGGCTCACTGAAGCCAGTGGCCAGCATGCCGTCAATCACACGGCTCTTCACATTTCAGAGACACTTGACAGTCCTTGCGAAGCTCTTTTACAAATAGCTCCATCTTTTAAATGCATTGCTCATGCTATTTTTAGTAGCTGTATACACACTCTAACATTTCTTCTGCCTTCCTAGCAGGTCATTTTTATTTACAAAACAGTAACACAGAAGGTACTCTATTAATGTGAAAATTGTCCTAGTGAGTAAAAACGATGTTACATACACACACATACAACACCACTCTTTTATGTTTGCAACGTGCTCCTAGCCATGTTCTCATGTAATCCACCCTGGGGGAGGGGGAGGTGTGCCTGTTACTCTAGGAGGAGGCAGAGAAGGGGTAGATAGGTGTGCACTTAGGGTCATAAGATGCATAAAGAAGGAAATGGGTCTAGAATGTAAGTATATTAGTCTTGGGTTTCCCCTTTACCCTCTGCTAAGAGACACTGCTTTCCCCCTTATTTGAAACAAAGTAGAATTGGCTGGAAGGCTAACATCTAGAAGTTTGGTGTTTTCCTTCCATGAACTTAGAATGATAACAGGGTCTTTGATTTCAATTCTTGACAGTAATTTTGCCGAATATAATCAACTTTCACTCCTACACAATATTTGGGAAAGGAGCCTTTGGATTTATTGGGTATTCTCAGAATAGGAGGAACAGTTAGTAACTAACGTGTGTGGATGACCGTTTGAGCAAGCAGGATACATTGCCTCGACGCTGAGACCTGAGTGACAGGTGTGCTGGCCTCTCCATCTCAGCTTGCCGAGTGTGCTCTGACGCCGGCTCCTGGGCAGACCAGGCGCACATCTCTGGCTCTGGCAGGTTCTGGCATGACCACAGACCTTGCCATTTGCCTTCTTGGGAAAGAGCGAGGAAGCCCAGGTCTTGAGCTCTGTGACTGGGTGGATTTCAGATAAAGTAGTTGGCATATTATTTTAAAACCCCATCCTTCATCTTCAGTTTTTACTCAATTTCAATAAACAGGCTACTTCCTTTTGTTTGTGTTTTCTGTAATAGTGAAAACTCCATCTCCCCTCTTCTTACTTCCCACACCCAAGTCTCTGACAAGTTCTTCCTGAGCAGTCATGTTGCAGGGACAGACAGGCAGGGCACCCAAGACAGCAGGAGACAGTTTTATTTGGCTGCAGCCAGGTCCAGAGGGCACAGCTTTTGCTGTAATCAATTAACCCCCTGAACCCCGAGTTCAGGGAGTTTCAGAGTTTTATGCCCAGCGTGTAAGGGGAGGGGCTCAGAAGTTCACAGTCTGCAGAAGTTCACATAAAAGCAGCTTTTTCTCTCACTGTTCTGGGCACGTTAACCCTTCAAGGACAACATCTGAGAAGGGGGGAGCTTCTTCTCCCCTCTCTTTCCTCCCCTGCCAGCTGTTACCATGAGCCCAGTTGTAACTTATCTTAGAAATGTCGACATCTCTGTGAAGCCCAGCTCAAGGCCAAAGGCCTTGTTTGCACAGTTCTACAAACTACTATACTGGATACGTTTGTGAAAAGCTAGTAAGGGGTGTCCAGCACCTGGAGTGCTGGTATCTTCCCGGCCAGTGGCCAGGTAAAATAGAGCAACAGGAAAATAGGAAGTTTATCTACATTGAGCTCTTTTGCTGACAGTCCTTAAGTCAGCCATGGTGAAGATTTCTGGAGAGGCCCAGTTAAGACTTTTTCTTTGTGGAGGAGGGGGTGCCACTAGAGTCACAGTGTCCCAGGCCCTGAGCTCAGTGTTCTGGACAAAATAGTGAGAGCAAGACTGAGCCCTGCCCTCAGAGAGCACAGGGAAGGGAGATGCTCCACCAGCAGCTGATGGGAGCCCTGGGAGGAGCTGAGAGGCGAGGGCAGGATGCTGTGGGGTCCCTATCTGGTCCATCCACTCATCCATCAAATGATCACCCATCCTTCTGTCCATCCATCCATCCCCCATCCATCTGTCTTGTTCAACTGTCCACGTGTGTGCCCATCATCGAGCAGTAACAGGTGTCTCTAATCCTGGGGCCACCCACCCACCACTCACCCACCTACTTATCTTCCCATCCGCCTGCTTGTCCATCCATCCATCCATCCATCCGTCCATCCATCTTTTTGTTCTACTGTCTACATGTGCCCATCCCCAAGCATTAAGAGGTGTCTCTGCTCCTGCGACTATCCACCACCCACTCACCCACCTACTTGTCTTTTCTCCACCTGCTTGTCTATCCATCTATCCATGTTTCTCTCCACCCACCCACGCAGCCATCTAGCTAACCAAGGAACGCTTACCACGTCTCGTTCTTACACTGACATCAGGAAGAAAAGAAGAATGAGATGAAGTCCTTGCTCCCAAGTGTTCACACCCAGCAGAGGAAACCCCACTGTGACCACGACGTGCAGTAAAGCTAGGGAGGCCCCCGCAGGTGGGAGGAAGGGGAATAGGGAAATGCTCACGGGCTCATGTGGCTTCCACACGGGAGGGTCTGGGACCATCGAGTCACAGAGGCGCTGCAGAGATATTCTCAGCTTGTGCATTGCGTCTAGCTTAAAGCCTCTGGTTCAAGACTCTGCTGGCATGGCTCAAGGGACCCACTCCAGAGAGCACTGAAACAGAAGGAGGAGGAAGGTTGGGTGTCTCTGATGCAGACGTCACCCTGGGTTGTGCAATGAAACGCCATGAGACCAAACTTCAGGGCCTTGGAGACTCCCCAGATGATGCCCTCCCAGAGTGAGTGGCCCTGGGGCCACCCCATAACAGAGTGGAGATCGTGTGGGACCATGCAGATATCTTCCTACTCAACCCTGTGCTAATTCCTTGGGTATGAGCATTCTCTCTTAATGGCTGAGGACTCAGAGATGTTATGCATCTGTTATGGTTCACACATGAAGTGTCCCCAAAAAGCTCCCGTGTGAGACAATGCAAGAAAGTTTAGAGGTGAAAAGATTGCATTATGAGAGTCTTACCGAATCAGCACATTAATGGCTGATAAGATTAACTGGGAGGTAGCTGTAGGCAGGTGGGGTCCTGGGGGTGGACCTTGGGGTGTATATATCGTCCCTGGTGAGGAGTTCTCCCTCTGCTTCCTGGTGCCATGTCCTGAGTTGCTGTCCTCCTCCACCTTCCCATTTCTAGGAAAGGGCAGTCTGGTGAAGTACCAAGATTTCCTGTCCCTATCCCCCTCTGCCCTGGTATCCTGCCTCATCTTGGACTGAGACCTCGGAAACCATGATCCCCAAATAAACTTCCTCGTCTAAAATTGTTCTTGTCAGTCTGTTAATCACAGAGGTGAAAGACTGACTAAAACAGCAGCTTTTCCCACACACAGGACTCTGGTGGGAGTGGGATGTACGGCAAACCCCTGTGGTCATGAATCCTTGCTATCCCTCTGTCCCGAGGGAAGGGAAGGAGGCCCTCTGTGGATATTACAGTGCAGAGTACCTCTGAGGCGTGGAGGTGGTCCTCAGGCTCCCTGAGGCTGGGGGTCTTTTCCTGCTGGGTTCTGTGTCCCTGGAAGTCCTGACCCTCAGACACCACCTTGGGCCCAAGATCTCAGGCTGTGACTCACTCCGTGGCCAAGAGTCTGATGGAGATGGAGTGTGATGGAGGTGGAGTCTTATGGAGGTGAAAGGTCTGATGGGGTGGAGGGTCTGATGGCAGAGGTTCTGCTGGAGGTGAAGGCCCCACAGAGGTGGAGAATCACTGGAACCTTCCGCTGTCCTCTGGCCATGGCTGCAACTCTCCATGATGGCCACTAGATGGAGCCCTACGCCAGGGTCTGCATCAAGGCTTCAGGGTCCCTTTGTTTCTGTAGCAACCACAGCCCGGGTTTCTCCTTCTTTTTTGCCTGGTTTGAGCCTCTTGTCTGAATCTGACATTGTTCCTCAGGACTGCTCGGTGCTGGGCTTTGTCTCTGCTGGGTGGCGCCTGGGAGGCCTATCAACAGCTGAGAAGGCCATGCTGGACTTTGAGGGTACAACTGAGCCACCGTGAGTGACCAGGAGCGCATGCCTGGGCAGTGCCCGTGGACTCTGCTCTCCCACCTGGGTTTCCAAATGAAGGAAGCTCTTCCCTCCCCATTTCTAGGAAAGGGCAGCCTGGCGAAGTACCAAGATTTCCTGTCCCTGTCACTATGTGATAGACCTGGCCAGGGCGTGCCTTCACCTCATGCTCCCTCTCTGAAAAGGAAGTGTGCTCCCCCAGGCAGAGGGACATTATTAAAGATGCCACAGCATGAACACAGAGGCTGGCCCCGGGGGCCTTGGCGCAGATCAGCCCAGAACCTGCCCTTGTTCCAGCACCCTCGCTGCTGGGGGGCTTTTACAGGGCTGGGGTCTTCTGGGAAACTGAGGCAAAGATCCCCTTTAAGCCCCAATTCTTGTGACCAAGTCAGAAAGATCAAAGGTATGTCACTCAGAGTGACAGGCATGGGTTTACCAAAGGGGTAGGTAGAGGGAGCGGGGACACTCTCCAGGAGAGAGCAGGTCCTCTCAGAGAGGAGAGGGATGGCATGCCCCTCCTGCACTCCAGTTTTATTGGGGATCCCAAAGAAGGTTCCAGAGAGGCCTGCCCAGGTCCACCTCTTGACTTTTGACTGACAGCAGCATGACATCAGGCTTTCAAGTCCCCACTGCCATGGCAACTCTAGGCCACTTTGGCCCACGCTGACTGGTTCTGACTGAATTCTTGACCACACATTCTTACAGATTTTGTGTTGGAAGGAACTATCCTTGTCTCCCTGAGTTCCGGGTCTGACCTGTGGAAAGGGTCACAGTAGTGGACACAGGAGCTGTCACCACCTTCGTCAGAGCGTCGGGCCGTCAGGAGCTTGTTGGGGTGACACTGTGGTGCCAGTCCAGCCTCCTGGTGCAGGCTGAGCTTACTGTCTGGCAGCCCTGCCCTTCCACGGACATCAGCCTGGCCTTGTCCCCTGCTTACCTGCCCCAGAGGAGGCCAGGTGGAACAGCCCTGTGAGGAAGACCTGGGGATGGCCTGATTGTAGGCAGAGCCCAGTCCTCAGCAGAAGCCTCACCCCCAGTCAGAGGGCACATGGGGGCACTGCACTGGAGGGGTGTCCTACAGAAAGTGTCCAGGCCGCTCCACCTGTTAAAGAGCCAACAGCAGAGTTTCTGGGGCAGGCAGGTGTCAGGGACCCTGTTCAGAGGCAGCGCAGTCAGCTGCCAGGCCTGCAGCTGGGATTGGCGAGTGAGACCCAGCCTTGGCGTGGGCACAGGCAAGATTTCTAGTGCTAACATCTGGTGACCTTCCATGTGTGCTGGGCAGCTCACACACACTGCACATGGAGGTGCGGCCTCATGTGACCCCACCCCTCAGCCAGAGAGAAGCAGAGGAAAGGAACTACCAGGTGTATTGGTCAGGGCTCTCTAGAGGGACAGAACCAACCGGAAGTATGATTTTAGTAGGGGGACTTATTAGGTTGGCTCACACGATCAGAAGCTGGACAGTCCAGAGTGGCCGTCTGCAGGCTGGAGAGCTGGAGGACCAGTAGCTGCGCAGTCCAAGAGAAGTCTCTGCTCCTCCAGGCAGAGGGACATTATTAAAGATGCCACAGCATGAACACAGTGGCTGGCCCTGGGGGCCTTGGTGCAGATCAGTCCAGAACCTGCCCTTGTTCCAGCACCCTCACTGCTGGGGAAGCTATTGGGGGGACCAACGGTGCTACCCCAGTTCCAGATTGAAGGCTGGAGAATCACTGGCGGAGTCCCCTTTGGAAGAGTGAAGAATCTGGAGTCCTACATCCTCAGAGGATCGCAGCAGCAATCAAGGACCCGTTCAGGAAGAATGGAGCTTGCATCTGCTGCCGCTCCCTTGTTCTTCCACCTTTTATTCCATCCAAGCCTCCATCCTATTGGGCGGTGCTGCCCACACTTAGGGAGGGTCTCCATTTCAGTTGGCTGACCCACATGCCAATCACTCCTAGACTCACCCTCATTGGCACATCGAGAAGCCTCTCAATTCTTGGCATCTCTAATTCCAATCAAGTTGGCAATTCAGATTAACCCTTACCCCAGGTCATCCACAGGTGGTGGCAGGCACATAGACTGGAGGACAGGTGGCCACAGCCAGCTTGAGGGTAGAAACAGGCCTGGAGAGGCCTGGCTCACTGCAAGAGCTGGGCACCAGGCTGCCTGGGATTGAGCCCTAGAACAGCAGGCAAGAGTGCTGCTGTCCTTCTCTGGGGACTGGCCCCAGGGCCGGGGACTGGGCTGAGTCTGCCTGGACCTGGAGTCTCAGATCGGGGAAAGAAGGCCATGGAGACCAGGACCCCGCTGGTCACTCCCCAGCCCACAGCTACTGGCCTGCTCCCTTCTAGGAAATGGGACGGGGAAGCTTGGAGGCAAGTTCCTCCCATGAAGGGCAGGAACAAACTGCATGCTGTTCCACCAGAAGCTCAGCCAGGGCCTCTTCAAGGCAGAGATGGGTGTGCCAAGGGTCCCCTGAGCACCCTGAGGACAGCCGACTCTCCTGAAAGACACCCTCTTCTGTAACAAAAGGACAGGTTACAGTCAGCGGCTGAAATGCTCACAGGGAGGAGGCCAGGACAGACTCGGCCTCCAGTCCCTCTCTAGTGGGATCCTCAGATAGCACTTGATTGTCCCAGCAGCGACGTGTGACAACCCAGAGGGAGCATTGCCAGGCAAGCTCAGGTTTTCTATAGAGGCCAGCTTCTCAGACCCCAGACACCAAAGAGGCCCAAAGCCTCAGGCATTGAAAACCACTTGATCACATCAATCCTGGTGTCAGGCTCACCACTTGCGGTGGCTGGACCTAGTGTCCAAACACGCTCTTATCAGGCTTGGAGGTCAAGTCCAGGACCCTGCAGGAGCCAGTCCTTTAGAGTGGGCAGGGTCTGAGCACCTCACCTCTCCGAGTGAACCCTTTATTGCACAGAGGCCATGTGGCCAGGCAGCGGGGAGCCAGAACTCCCAGGAACGTTCCTCTGCTAAATTTCCATAAGGACATGTCCTGGCTGCGGGAGGCCAGTCCATCCCTGTTTCCAGTTCTGTTTCTCCTTTCAGGGCAGGAAAATCACCCCCACCCAGATAACTAGGCAGAGCTGGACTGAGGGTCAAGGTGGCCTGGGCTCAGGATTCCCATGACCTCTGACTATCCAGAAGCAATGAGCGCCGGCAGAGAGGCCAGGGGCCCTCAGCTGCAGCAGACGTCCATCCACCTGTCACTCCAGCCACCTCATATTTCACGCCTCTGTGACTCATAAATATTGTTTTTGGAGAATCATAAATCGCCCTCAGCTTACAAAAACAAACATGCTGGGTAACCCTGGTGACGGCTCTGGGCTGAGCCGACCTCAGGGGACCCAGGGGATTCATCCGCCCTCCAGGGCTTGAGCAGTGGGGGACTCCATCAGAGGACACCTCAGGCTCTGCAGGCTGGAATTCCTGGGCCCTCTGGGGACGGGTGTGTCCCCATTTCACAGCCTCTCGAGCCCCCAAACCACAGTAGACTGCAGTTACTAGTGCCCAGGCTGGTCTCCCAAGGCGGGGCCTTCAGGACCCTGGGGAGTCTGGGCAGGTGAGCCAGGGCTTCCTTTCCCAAGGCCAGCCACACCTCCTTGGGTTTCTGTGTCACAAACTTGGTGCTACAGGGCCCCAGCACTGGAGGTCTGCAGACAACCCAGGCTTCTCTCCATGGAGTTCACAATGAGAGGTGGTGGGGTGGGGAGAAAAGGGGGGAGAGAGGGGGAGAGGGGGGAGAAGGAGAGGGGGCAGAGGGAGAAGATGGGGAGAGAGGGAGGGGGAGAGGGCGAGGGGGAGAGGGAGGGGTGGAGAGGGGGAAGATGGGAAGAGGGGGAGGGGGGAAAAGGGGACAGGAGACAGAGGGAGAGAGGAGAGTGGAAGGAGGGAGAGAGGAGAAGGCAAGGGGGGAGGGGAGAGGGGAAGAGGGGAGAAGGCAAGAGGAGGAAGAGGGAGAGGGAGGGGGAGGGGGAAAGGGGAGAGTGGGAAATGGGGAGAGTGGAAAAAGGGGAGGGAAGGAGAGGGGGAGAAGGGAAGAGAGGGAGAGGGAGATGGGGAGAGGGGCAGAGTGGGGAGAGGAGAGGGGAAGAGGGAGAGGGAGGGGGAGGGGGAGAGGGAGAGGGGGAGGGGGAGAGGAGGAGAGTGGAAAAGGGAGAGAGAGGGAGAGAGGGAGAGGGAGAGGGGGAGGGAGAGCGCAGGAGACAGCACAATAGTACAAACTCTCAGAACACTCAAAAGGAGAGAAAATATGATTACTGTGCAGACTCTCAGGGGAAAGTCACCCTAACCCTAGGACACACCTCCTCACAGGTTTGGGACCTGCCCTGGCCGCACTCTGTACAGTCACTGGTTGGTGCTGCCCAGGCCTGTGCAGGGTAGTACTGGTCACAGAACAGGAGTGGACACTCACGTCCCCATCAAGGCGAGAGGCTGTCTGAAACCTCGGCCCTGTGTCAGGAGACCCGGGGAGGGGGCAGGGGAACTCGTGGGCCAAAAAGCCACCAGACCTGGAATTCCACAGACCCAACCCCTGAATGGCTCATGGTGTATGTGCAAATATCCCAAAATAAGAAAAAATCCCAAATCCAAAAGCAACGCTGGTCCCCAGCACTTCAGATAAGGGATATTCAACCTGCAGCACTAAAAGCAATGTTTTGTGGAAATCGTTTAAGATTCTTGGAAAACCAAGCAGCGAGCTCTCATCCTGTTTCCTGTAGGGTTTGATCCTCACCAAATGGAATCCAGAAAGATCTATGGCCCCGGTGACTAGATGGAGGAGGAGGCAAGAAGCTGGGCACTGGGAGACAGGACTCCTGGAGGCTGAGGGAGACAGGCAGCCTGCCAGCTGCCCCCGGTGTGGCCTGTCCAGGCCTCCCATTAGAGCCCCTGGTTGGTGGCTGGGCACTGGGAAGGAGGCGGGCACCAGGGAGGCCTGGAGAATACTACCTGGTGAAGGCCAGGGAGGGTCTGCCCTCCGCTGTCCTGGAGGCATTCGGACGGTCACCATGGAGACGGCACTGGGCGCCCTGCCTTACCTGTCGCAGCTGAGGGAGGCTCCCTTCCTGGTTTTGCAGGGTTGGGGCAGGACGCCAGGCCACACTGTGGCCCACGCAGGCTCCCGGGTCTGGGGAGTGAGAACAGTCCAGTCATGACATAGGGGACCTCTGGAGGACTGTGGGCTCACTGTCCACTCCCTCACCAACCTTCACAGGCATCAGCATCATGGAAGGGAGTGGGGTGGGGTGGGAGGGCTTGTCAGGCCGATGCTGGGACCAGTTGCTGGGGTTCTGAACCAGAGGTGGCCCTTGACCTTTCAGAGGCTTGGGGAGTGCTGCCTGCAAAGCCACAGTCCTCTGCAGATTTCAACCTTGGAGGTGGAGCCTAGTGCCCTGGTGACTTAGATGGCCTGATCATGCGGCCAAGGGCGAGGGTCAGGCAGTGGGCCGGGGCCAGGATGTCAGAACCAAGGTGGAGCTGCTGTCCGCCCAAGGGAAAAGTAGATAGAGCCTGACGCATTCTTACTTCTGATTTCCTGACAGTGACTACCAGAGCCACCGGCCTGCGTGGAGGCCACCGCAGCCTCTCGAGGACGTCTGCCCAGCCTCTGCCTGCTCAGCCGTAGATGGACTCCACGCTTGGTATCGGTCACTGTGGCCCAGGAGCACGGTTCAAGACATCTGCTGCCGGCTCCTCATTTTTGTCTTGGAAAACGTCCCCCTGCCTGGACCTCTTGAGGGCACTCATAGTTCATATAGCCCACGTGTTCCCACGCCAGTCCCTGCTAGTCCCCAATAAATATGCTGTGGGGAAGCGCTCTCTCTCTCTTTTTATTTTTTTAAGATCGACAAAGTAAGTATTTATTGAACATCTGCTGTGTCCAAAGCAAAGGCTGCATTCTAGGGAGAAAACGGGAACAAGACAGCCCTGTGGCCGAGGCTCCTGGACCAGGAGGAGGAGAGGCAGGAAGCCTGCACTCGCCCGGGGAAAGCTGCCCAGGGGGAGTACCAAGGGGCATCGGGCCCCGGCCTGCCCCAGGTGCCCAGTGCCAGCAGCAGGGACAACCTGACAGCAGCCCCTCTGTTCTGTCCGATCTTCTCCCTGTGCCTGGACCTGGTCCCCGCCACCTCCACAGGCATCCAGGACACTCTGAGGAATGGCGACTCCCCCGGCACCTTGTCCTTCAGGCCCCACAAGACGTGGGGGCTACGGTTGAGGGAGTTTTGCTCCTCTTTCCTCAGTGAGCCTCTGTGACAGGTCCCTGGCCCCTGCCATTCTGGGTGACATTCATGAGCACACCCAAGCCCTGGCCAGCGTGATCCAGCAGTGGGACCCAGGCGCTCACCGCCAGCCTTGGGCTCTCCACATACTTCCCACTGCCGCAGGGCCCTCCTCTCCCCGGGAAGCCATCCACCTGACCTGCTGGCCAGCAGAGGCGGCCTCCAGCTCCTCACTCTCGGGGCCTGGGCTCATCTCCATCCACTGGAATCTGTGGGGATGCCCCTTAGACTGGAGCAGCAGATCAGGGAGGTCAGCTCAGGAGGGAGAGGGAGCCCAGAGGGCACGGGAAGAAGGGAGCCTGAGACACCTGTGGTGGCACCCCCTGGCCAGCTCTGCCCTCAGTCTGCCCTGCTGGCAGCAAGCCTGGTCTGTGGGTTTCTCTGGACTCCCAGGCCCGGGATGGGGGCTATTGGATGAGGACTGGAGGTGAAGGTATGTGGCAGGGGTGGTCCTCGGTTTCTGCTCTTTATCCCCCACTTGATGACCAGTTTCCTTGTCCTTGCCCAGCTTGGGCCCTGTGGCAGTGGTACCACCTGCCTCCCCCATCTGGCCCAGACCAGGACACAGGTGAGGCAGAGGCAGGCCCTAGAGCCTCCTCCTAGAACCTGTGCGTGCCTCCGCCTGGCAACCGCGAAGCACTCCTGCTGCCTGCAGTCCTGCTGTGGCCAGGAAAGAGCCTTGTGGGCAGGGACCACATCCCAACATGGCCTTCCTTCCCCAAGTCACTGGAGGACAAAGGCAAACACACAAACACCAGGGCCCTGCTGGCGCGGGGCCACGGTGCAGGCGGGAATCAGTGGCTCTGCAGGCCGCATCTGTGGGACACAATGCATAGAGGTCATTGCCGGCCATGTGGCTGGCTCAGTCCCTGCTGTTTCTGGGAAAGAGCCCCTGGTCTTCCTGGAGCGGCTGGCTTACCCAGGCCTCTGCCTGTGCCTCACGACTCGCTGTCACGCCCCTGTGAGCCCTTTTGTTTTCCATCTCATTTGGTCCTCAGGGTGATCTGATGGAGTGATTCTGCTGAGCTGTTTCCAAGAGGCAGGAACAGAGGGGCATGGGGTGGGGTGGCCCAGGTCCCAGCGGCACCTTCAGAGCCTGCTCCAAGCGGGAGAGTTCAGGACGTGAGCAGTGGCGGGCTGGGGACCAGCTTCTCTGGCTGCCACTGAAGACCGCACCCTGGGGACTGGACGCAGCGCTCACACATGGCCTTCAACCTCTGGGGTCAGCATCCCACTTAGCCTCCCTGGCCACCGTCGAGGTGTCCCTGGGCTGAGCCTCCTGCAGGCACAGGAATTGGGCTCCCGGCTTTCCCCGCTTCTCCAGGCCACCCTCACTTGGTTCCCGGCCCCGTCCTCACCTTCAAAGTCAGAGGGAGCCTCCCTGTCCACATTTAGGGGTGCTGGTGATACTTGGGGCCACCAGGATGACCTAGGACAGCTCCCTATGCCAATGTCAGCTGACGGACTGTTCATGTCCTTCTGCGCCTGAATTTCCCAGGCCACGTAGGACACTCAGCCCTCGAGCTCCAAGATTAGGACACGGAAAGGGCTTTGGCAGGGGGTGATGTACTCAGGTCAGTGCCCTCGGTGGTCTTTCCCTCTGTAATGACCCCCAGGCCCAAGTCTGGTGGCAGGGTTTGCTGGAACCAGCTCACATGGGCTTGTTTAGTAACAGCTCTTGCTAAAGATTAGACAAAAGTTCATAAATTATATTAAAGCAAAGGGAATGATTTCCAATTGCCTCTGTGCTCTCAGGGTCACCCTGCTCTGTGCTAGCTGGAGTCCTAAGGGTTTGTCACGGGCATCTCGCCCCCCTCCCTTGCCTTCAGCTACATCATATCGACAGCTCAAGGTCAGATGACCTAGGAAGATTTACACCACAGAAATCAGGACGAGCTGCCCATGGAGGCTTGCCTGATGGCTTAGGGAGGGTCGGGACTCAGGAAGTGAGGGTGAAGACATCTGGTCGGTGCCCTTCCACCTGAGAGCGCCCGCGCCTGCTCGGGTTCTGTGGTGAGCAGCCCGGCACACTCGCGGGCCACAGTGGAGTGGCAACTGCAGCTTGGCCACAAACAGAGAGTTCGGCAAAAATCAATGGGAGCATTCTGTGTGAATCTGTTGGTTCTATGAATGTGTGAGAAATGCCATCAAATATTTTATCATTTGTAAATTGCATGCTTCCTTTATATCAATAAAAATCAGAGCAGCCTGATGAACGTCTGTGGCCTGCACATCTTTTCTGCAGAGCCGGCTGTTGAACGCTGACCAGCACCTCACCCCTCACTCCGGTGCTTCAGCCTCCGTGCCCTTGCCTTGCCCAACCACTGCCATGCTCCAGCACCCCCTCTGCACGCACACCTGCTCCTGCCCACCCTGCCCACCCTGCCCCACACCTGGCAGATGCCTCTTGTCCTTCAGGCCTGGCCAGATCTTCCCAGGAGGCTGTCCTGGCACCAGGGTGGGTCAGTGCCCGTCTGTGCTCTTGGCTGGTCACATGCTGCAGGGATCACGTTCGCCTCTGTCCTTATCTCTGGGCCGGCTGCCTCCAGGCTGAGCACTTGTCCTTTGAGGCCCCCAATCTAGCTCAAGGCACAGAGTAGGTGCACAATCTCCATAGTCCAGGGGATGGCAGAATATTCCTGTAAGCAGCAGAATACAGCCTTTGAGTTTCCCAGGACACAGAAATAAAAGGGGGCTGAGAAAACACTGAATTCTGTGAGGTCCTGACAAGCAAGTCTTCTGAGCACACGGAGGGGCAGCTGGGACGCCGTTGTCACCTCCCTGTGTCTGCAGGAGGGTCCCTTGGACTCCTGCTTCAGGGCAGCAGCTGCCTGGCACCAGGACAAGTTTCTCTCTGCAGGTCCACGGGTGTGGCGACAGGACTGGGAGGTCAGTGTCCCCAGGGGGACCCCGGGAGCTGGGATCCTGCTGCCAGTTCTGCTGGAGGACTAGCAGAACAGGCAGTGAACTGGGAGGCAGCCTCCTGGGGAGGCCTCGCACAGGCAGCCCCAGGGTGGAGGCTGGGTGGGCTGCCCGCCCAAGCCAAGGCTGGGCCTTCCCATCATGGGATTATAGGAGGGAGGGCTGAAGGAGAGGTCAGATGGGACCCAGAGATGCCAGTCAGGCAGCAGTGCAGGGCAGGGCCGGCCGCACCCTCCTACAGCAGTGCTGGGAAGGCCTCCCCGTGCATAGCCTCCCGTGGTCGCTTGAAGGCACCCTTAGGATGATGCAGGCTAAGGTCTGACTGAGGTCTGAGGTCTGCATACCCGGCCAGTGTCAGGGTCAGGACAGCTCAGACCCAGGCCCTGGAACTCCCACAAAACACTTCCTGACCATGTCTACACTATTGGGCCATTTGTAAGTTCCCCATCTGCAGTTCCCGGGCCCAGGCTGTCTCTAACTCCCCCTGTGCTGCTGCTCGCCCCCTCCAGAGCCCTGGAGGCCCCTCTCTTGCCCCTGCCTGTACCAGGTAGTGGCACTCATCCTTGCCTGTTCTCCTGCCCCTTGTGGTTTTAAAGAAGTGGAGACAGGCCTGGGACAGAGTGCAGCTGGTCCCTTGTGTACACTCACAGTGGGCACAGTGGGGAAAGGGCAGGAGGGCCAGAGAGCATCTGCTAGCTTCCCCCCAGACACTCTGAACAGGCTGCCGGGCTGTGACCCGCCTGCCTCTGCCCTGCTTCATGGCCAGACTGGGGCAAGGGCTGAGTGCAGGGTGACTCTCAATGACTCCCAGATCTTGACTTTCTCAGCAGCTTCAAGTCACTGCATGTGCCCCAGGAAAACCCAGTGGCCCAGGGCAGGAAGGGAGGAAAGGTAGAGGGACCCCCCTCCCAGCAGCTAGCCCCCGCTCAGTGCTCTTCAGAGGCTGGAGAGTTCACCAGGACCCTCCCTCACATCTCTTCTGGGTCAGCGGGGCCATGCGGACCCCCATCTCCTGCAGTCTGGAGAGATCCAGGACGATAAACTCCAGGCAGGGCTGTCCTGGCGTGGCTGGGGGGAGCTTCCCAGACCGGCCCCGGAATCTGTAACTTCATTAAAAGGACTTCCAGAGAGAAGGGATGGGCAGGAGGCGGTGACTCACAGGCAAGGGGACCCGAGTGCCAGCTGCTCGACCTTGGCCAGTTCCGTGTTTAATATCCACGCAGACACACGCATGCACATGCAGACACACGCAGACAGAAGCAGCCACAGACACACCACCCTCAGGGCCAGCACCTGGGCAGCAGAGGCCACTGCCCTTCTTCAGCAGTGCTCCCATTTGCAGTCACTGGTGAAGCTGCCCCTTTGTTGGCCCACTCCAGCTGTCTCTGGGGAAGGCTCCATCACCCTGGTTTATTCTTCAGATGAAGAAATAGCGCCCAGCAGACTCCCTGGGGAGAGGGAGGAAGACACAGAGCAGGAGGGAGCAGGGGTCCTGCAGCCCAGAGGAAAGGGTGGAGGGGAAGAGACTCAGGGCTCCCCAGTGCAGAGGAGGTGGGAGGGCGAGCGGAGGGCAGCAGAGCCGTCAGCAGGGGTGAGGGTGAGCAGGAGGAGCAGCCCCGGGTCTGCAGCGCACTAGCGAGGCTCCTGCTGGGCGGGTGCAGGGGGCTGGCGGGTATGAAGGGCAGAAGCCAGGGCGAATTGCCTCCAGGGAACTTGGTGGCAAAAGGTCAAGTGACGCTGGCTGCTGCAGAGGCGCCTGGTTTAATGGACCGATCCTGCTCTAGCCTTGAGCCAGATGAGCAGGTTCCCGGCCTGCAGTCTGGACAGGGAGGAGAGGGCAGGTGGGGCCCACGTGGGCACTGACAGCTCTGTGACAGCCGCAGCGGGTGGAGGACGGAGATGAGCAGAGGTGGGCAGCGCTCGGGTTCCATGGGAGGGTGGACACGGTCGCAGAGCAAGAGACAGGTCACCTACTCAGGACAGCAGAAGAGGCTGGGGGCCTGAGATTGTGGTGGGAGTTGGTGATCCGGAGCCCAGTGGCCTTCGGCCATGAAACACTTCTCATTCTGAGGTGACTGTAGAGCCCCTGGTAGCTGTAAGCAGGCAGGACCCACGCCCCGGTGGCCGCTCGCGTGACTGCAGCCCTCTTGGCTGGGCTCTCCCAGCCTCCCCTGCCTTCCTGCTGGTGGCCATGCCGCCCAGCTTCTTGCCCCTAACCTCTAAGCCATTTTGCCCTAATTGGAACACCTGGCCACCAACCTACCGACTGCCAGGATGAATCCTCCGCCTGCTCTGCCTGGCACCAGGGCGGAGTTGGTGATCAGCCAAGTTCATCAGGGGCCTTTGGTTGCAAGCAACAGGATGTGGGTCTGGCTGAGAATCCAAGAGGGCAGGAAACGGGGAATTCAGCTGGGCACAACTGAAGAGCCACATCCAGCAGGGGCCGTTTCCAGGCACCCTGGGGACCCAGGCAGTAGGGTTTCTACAGGTCACTGCAGGAGGCTCCAGCAGTGTCTCCCTGCTGAGGCACCCATTGGCCTGGCCTGTGTCCAAGCCGAGGGGGCAGATTCCTTGATTGACAGTCCTGAAAAACTCATGCCCCATGGTCGAAGCCAGTCCTGCAGTCAGGCAGCTGTTGACCAGAGGAAGGAGAGAGGGGCCCGGGTCCCAAGATCTTAGTTGATCACAAAAACCACAGCTGGAAACAGGGCCCAGAGGTTGCAGGACACTCACATGGAACCTTTGGGTTGGCCCCAGGGCCTTTGAGTGTGCTGCACTCTAGTGTGCAGCTGTCTGCTGCCATTGTGGTTAAGTGGAGAGTCGAAGTCAGTCACAGAGAACACAGAGCCCTTGCTACCTGGGACCATATTTAAAATTAAATCTGCTTGAGTGTGTAGCTGGCTGTCTAGAGCTGTGTCACTTGTTCACCAGGAGTCTCCCCATGAGAGCCTCCTTACCCCAAGATGGCTCCCTTTACGTGGCTCCTCACCTGGAGATTGTGCTGAGAAACTGTGTTCACTCCTTTTCTGATCATCACAGGAAACTGGACCTACCTACCGCCTTCTTCCCTTTAGCCTGCAAACCGTCTTGCTCTAACAACCTGAACAGCAACGCAGGAGGAGGGCTTTAGATTTTCCTTCAACAAGAGACACATCTGTTTTCCTTAACAGAAGAACATGCAGTAAATCTGTATGATGATCAGGGCTGACGTGAAACGCAGTGGGAGACTTTTGGTTTAAAAATGGTGGCAGGACCCACAAGCAACAAGAGGGACGAGAACAGCAACATGACCTCTATCTCTCCTAAAGTGAGCTCCCTGAGACCTCAAGTCAGAAGGGCAGCAGCAGGGACAGTGGCTCCTGGGCAAGGGCCTGGGAAGGAACAGGGACAGACCCACAGCTGCACATCAGGAGAGGCCTCGGAGGGACAGAGCGCTAAGGCAGGGTCTCGTGCCAGGGAAGACGGAGTCCACGTGCAGACAGAGGGAGCCCCCTGGGCCAGCGGCCGCCATCACTGCCAATGTGCTGAGGCAGCAACCAGCAAGGAGAAAGGCTGATTCCGGCTCATGATTCCAGAGGTCCAGTCTGTGGTCAGGGACTCAGTGCTTTTGGGTCTCCAGTGGGGGAGCAGTGGCAGAGCAAGCTGCCCACCTCATGGCCAGGAAACAAGAGAGCCGTGGGAAGGGACTGGGGTCCAGAGTCTCCCTCAAAGGCACCACCTAGGGACCACGTCCCACCTCCTTGAGGCTCCGCCTCCCCACTGGACAAAGCTGGGGGATCGAACCTTTTACTTAGGAGCCTTTGGGGGACACTTGAGAATGAGTCCCCACTTCTCTGAGAAGTGAGGACAGGGAGCTGTGTGCCTTACCTGGCAAGCCACGGTACCAGGAGCCAGTGCTGTGAGCTGTGTTACAGGAAGACAGAGCAGGACACCAGCCAGGAGAGCCAACACCGGACACGGCAGGCCACCTGCTGTGCACAGGAAACTGTGGGTCGAAAACAATCCTGCACCTGTCCAGAAACCCCAGGACTGAGAAGGCTGACCCTGAGGATGGGCCGAGGGCGGGGCTCCAAGCAGAAGTGCCCCCACTGCAGCTCCTGGCCAAGGCAGGGTCTTGCGCCAGGGTAGACAGAGTCCATGTTCCTACCCAATGCTGGCTTCAAGGTGTGGGAGACAGAGTGAGGTCTGCGCAGGATCAAGACACGATGTGGACTTTTAAGGACATACTTAATGTGGTTTACTTGTTAACTGCCTTTTGTCTTTCTATCTTTTATCATGAAAAGATTTTTAAGGACCCAGAAAAGTTGAAAGAACTGTGCAATGAGCAGTGCCCACCCTCGCCTAGACCGGGGCTGGGGACCCGCAGCCTGCAGTCCCAACCTCGCCCCTGTCCATTTCTGCATGGAGCGCAGCCAAGGTTGTTAATGTTTTTAAATAGTTGAAAAATAACAGAAAGAAGGAAGATATTTTGTGGCATGTGACAATTATACGGAATTCATATTTCAGCGTCCATAGCGAAGTCATTTTGGAATGCAGGCTCCTGTACCTGTTCAGATGCGCCCCAGGGTGGCTTCCTGCCGCAGTGTGAGTTGGTGAGTGACGGATGCAGGAGGCAGAATCTAGAGTGCTGGGGGGCACAGCGCTGGCAACTGTACCCCAGGCAAGCTGGTTGACAGAGGCTGACACTTTGTCCCTGAGCAAGGGAGAGAGTCTTACTAACTTTTTTTGTCTATTTGTTCTAGCAATTACTGAGGAACATTGAAACTCCAACTTAGGTCGATTGTTTTCTTTGCTGATGAGGAAGTTTCAATACACAAACACATTATGTAATGATGAAGTCAGGTTGGACACATCTGTCCTCGAGCGTTCGGGGCTCCAGCTCTGACGGCTCCTCTAACAGTTTCGCCTTGTAGATCTGCCGGCTTCTCCTTTAGCTGATTCTGAAGCTCCCTAATCGGGCACATAGACACTTGGGATGGTTACACTCTCGTGATAAATTTATTCCTTTATCACTCTGAGATATTCCTCTGTCCATGTAGGGGAATTTGAACTGCATTTCTTGCACACTGTGTAAATTGGGATCCTTGGCAGGTTCCAGATGCTCTGCTTTTTAACTGGAGAGCTCAGCCCATTTATAGTTGAGGTCCTTTGGGGCGTGATGGAGTTTAAATCAACCATCTTGCCTCTTGTTTCACTTTCCCTATCATCTGTTTGTTCCTCTTCCCTCCCTTGCTTTGCTCAGTGATTATTTTCATTGTGCATCAAGAGGCCTGACTGTAAGGCTGAGCCTGAGCACCTCAGTGGAGTTCTTGTTCCGTTCTCCCCGGGCCTTGTTAGCTGTGGTTGCTCGAAGTCTTCTGGAGTCATGCTCTCTGTCCTCCTGAGCAGGTCCCAGCCAGCATGTCAGCCACACTCCACCTCTCCACCTCTCCGTAAGAATCTTTTGCTGCCCGGGCCCTTCCTTTGCCTCATCCTCTGCCAACGCGACATTTCTACACTTTAGGAATCCACAGTAGGGGCATCATTCTTTTTTAAAATTTTCATGTTAGATCAATATTTAATTTGGTCGATTGATTTAACAAATAATTATGGAGCTGCTTTTTGCATTGCACCATGAAAAAACAAAAGAGAGAGAGAGAGATTAACAAGTGATGTGTAATTTAAGTGCACTACAGTCCAGTAGTTCTTCCTGGCAAATATTCTGTGGTTGAAGATATGAGTTCCCCTATCCATAGGGGATACATTCCAAGATTTCCAAGGGATGCCTGTAACTACAGATACTGTCTGACCCTATATAACTATGGTTTTTCCTACAGCAGGGGCATCACTTTTTAAGTAGCTCTTTTGAAATCACAATGTAGTGGGAACTGCTTTTGATTACACCTCTCATAACATCAAATGGCACAGGGACATACCCAGGCAATGCATGGCCTCTTCCTCCTGCTTCCAGAATGCACTGTTTGTACTTTGATGGCAGCATTTTTTAATACTGTTGTTATTTATTTGTCTTTCTCCTGTGTTAGACAATAAGGTCCTTGAGAGTGGGAACAATATCTATTCATCTAGTAACCTTAGCACAATGCCTGGCGCTGGGCGAGTTCACAAATGTGGGACCGTCACTCACTCCCTGCCTGTCCAGCTGACTGACCCATAGGGGTGATGGGACTGTGGAACCACAGAACCTAGACACAGGTTTGGGGGTGTCCCAACAGACAGAACCAGGGAGGGACACTCAGGGGCACCTTGTCCCCTCTGCCCGCCTCTCACCAGAGACCTCCCCTTCAAGGAGGAAGTGAAAAGCACGGGCCACCACAGCATGCTTCAGAGAGACCTGACTTCTGAAAGCCCAGGTGGCTCGGTGGACAGACTTTGGCCAACGTCCAGAAGGTACCTCATTCGTCCTTGTGACTCTGGAGGCCTTGGATTTGGGTGGGGAATGGCAATGGAGACTGGGTCATACCTGGATCCATGTTCTAGCAACCCTGGAAAGTGACCCAGAGCCCTGGGCTTGCTCCTAATCTCACTGAAGAAACTAAAGCATTTTAACAACTTTATCCAAAGCAAAGAAATCT
The DNA here is from genome assembly GCF_047511675.1 of Marmota flaviventris. NCBI lineage: Eukaryota > Metazoa > Chordata > Mammalia > Rodentia > Sciuridae > Marmota > Marmota flaviventris. The sequence continues at coordinate 3,338,008 of NC_092505.1, read as the reverse complement.
CTGCATCTGAGCTAAAGTTGAGCATGCCCAGTGTTGTGCTTGGTATTAGTTATCTGGACGTGGAAGCGTCCTGCCTAAAGCCAAGGTTCTGTGCCCACTGCCTTCTAAGTGGCGGAGCCGTCCAGGGCTGGTGAAAGCCACTCACAATGGGCAACAGTGTCCCTATTCTTCTGAAATTGAGGATGTGGAAATATTTCTCTTCTAGCATTTTGAATTCAGAACAATTACAGCATTATGGCTTGTACATGCTTTGCTGACCTTTCTCTCACTTTCTAAGCCTCGAAATGTTGGGATGGAAGGAAAACACTCACAATGTGCTCTAGTGAAAGCACATAAGTCAATAAAGAGCCCAAAGTAATGTCCCCCTTCCAGTTAGTTTTAACCTAGAATAGAAGAGAATCTGTTTCAAAGAGAAACCTCTAAAGAATACACAAAGCTCTTTAAAAACCTAAAAGATTTTCTTTCACATGGAAAAATAAAATTAAGTCCAACTATCTCCCTGCTTCATATTTTATTATTTGCATGTACTTACCAAGTCTTTTAGGTGAGGTGGGTCATGTTACCCATGGCTATGGGAGAAGGCTCATGTGGTTCCACACCCAAAGAGGGCAAGGATAGTTCCCAAGGGATTGCCAGGTCACCCAGATTTCCTTTTGTCTTTCCCATGCACATGGGGATGAGCCATCCACTGTGTCACAGAACAGCAAGGCCTGTGGGTCATGTGCTGCGGTGTTTTCCAACCTTTCTTTCAAGGAGCATGTGTCCCAGGGCGCTCCAGGAGGAGATGTGCCTGGGATGGGGTGCTGCTTTACCACCCACTACCAGCCCCACCGCCCCTCCTGGTCCTCGCTGAACATCTGAAAACCATTGAACTCCCTGAATTCTTCATTTAAACATGGTATGTTGCTCTGAGAACTCACAAGTACAGGAGACAAGGCAGGCATCACAGTCAGAAGACCTCTTATGGACGGACCTCTCTGGTCACACATTCCCCATATTTAAGGCACTGGGTGACAAACCGGCAAGGAGATCTGTGATCACCTCAGTCAGCAGCCAGGGTTCCCCGCATTCAGGGATCAGAAAATTGCAGAACCTCTCTGAACCAGAATGTGAAGGCCAGAATCCAACAGAAAAGCCCATTCTGTGTCCTTAGGCCATTCTGATATAGTTGCACTGTCCACCTGAGGTCCGGGACTTTGCTATCATGAACAAAGAATTAAGCAAGATACACAGAAGGAACAGGCGAAGCACAGGCTTACTGCAGGTGAAGGTGGAAGTAGTGCTCTGTAAGGTAGAGCAGAGCGGGCCCAGCAAGACAGAGAGGCTCAAGGCCCAGGGTCTGGAAATTGGGGTCTTATATGCTGAGCTATGGGGCCTTCTCTTCCCATACGGACCTGACTGAAGACCTCACTCCATTTGCCCCCATTGGTTATTTTATGATACCTTATTAGAATATTCTCCAATTTTCCCTCTTGGTGACTTTAGAAAACCTAATAGAATACTGCCCACTTTACCCTCACTGGTCATTTTAAAATACCGACCCTGTGGCAGGAGATGTTGCGTGGGAAGTCCTCAGTAGCAGGAGTTGTCATGGTAACGGGACTTATCCCAAACAGGGACATGACTTGTCTCCCTGTCTTGCCCCCAACGTCATCCTTCTTACACCCCGACTTTACCATCTTCCCTGAGCTCCTACCTATCAACTCCAGTGTGCACGGTTGCTGGGTGTCGTGGCAGGGGCAAGGCAATCTGTGATCTGGAGGTTGCCAGGGACTCGGGGAGATCCTCAGGAGGACCGGCAGGGATTTCTCCTCAGGAAACACCCACTGGGCCTCCTGGGGGAGGAGCAGCAGCACAGTTGTTCCAGAACATTCCAAATCACTAGAAAGACCCCCAAGGACTCCACCTCAGAAGGCAGGGAGGCTTGCATTAGAAAAGGCCCATCTCCCTGGAGCTTAGAGTTTTCTAGAAATGTTCAGCTTGCTGTAACCAATTCAAAACTAGCTCCAAGAAACCCAGCCAGGTGTTATTTCAGGGGCTTGGTCAACTCTTCCAAAACCATCAGGTACCATTTAGCAAACTGCTACTTAGGCGTAGTTAACGACACCTCAGAGCCTGGGAAACCTGATTTCACCTGATCAGGCCCTCCGAGGTTTGCGTGGCAGGGGCGGGAGCGGGGAGAGAATCACCCCTGATAGGCAGCCCTCCTGCTCAGGCCTGCCTGCACCCGCGGCGCCAGTTCTCCCTGGGGCTGCGAGCTGCAGCCTCCTCAGAGGCCACCTACTGCCCACAGCACGTGTCTGGGCTGCGCCTCGGGCTGCAACCTCGTCCCCCAGCTCTGGGGACAGGGGTCCTGGGGCTCCCGGGGGTGGGACCCCGGGGCTCCAAGAGCCTGGCAGGCTCCCGCGAGTCGCCGTGCTTTCCCCTTCTCTTCCAGTGCTGCTGGCATGGGGCCGACAGGAGATGGGGCTGGCGGACCCTGGGATGGGGCCTGGACTCGGGGTTACCCACAGCTAAGCAGGGAGAGCGCTGTTCCCAGGAGCTCCAGTGCCAGAAGCCCGGGGGAGCTCTGATTGGCCCAGCCTAGGTCACATGAACACGCCCAAGCCAATAGCGAAGGTAGGTAGGGAGCGCTGATTGGTCGGGGCTGGACCCTGTGCTTGGCAGGCGGTCAGCCCCGTGGGAGGGATGCCTCCAGGAAAGGGGCAGGCTGGCTCCTGCAGGAAGGCAGCGCGGTGCCAGAGGCAGACCCAACTGCGGGATCCTGTGGTCCCTGGCCTCGGTTCAGCTCTTGAATTACCTCGCTGCTGACAGGTCCACGAATAGCACGCAGTAGGCCAGCCTGCTCCTGTCTGGGGCAGGCTGGGTCTCAGTCCCTAAGTGGGGAGCTGTACGTTGTGTACTATTTTAAACTGCGCTGCCGGCTGCCTCGGTGTTCAGCCAGCTTCATTTCTTCACAGAGAGCCCGTTTGTTCTAGAATACACTTAAAATTTTATTTCAAGAATTCTGAGCGATTTGGCAAAGTCATCTCTCTATGCCACTATGAGCTTATAATGCTGGAATGTCTTTGCAATTTGTACTTTTCCATCTACTGTCCTTGGCTATTTTAATTCTTGAGCAGACTGACCCTCAACCTGCCAGGAACGCCTTCTGCAGGGGAAGCTCTGTGGCTATTCTGGCTTTTCCTGGCAATTGTCTTAAAAATGTCCATCTATGCTCCCAGCAGCTCTCAGACAGGTGTGGACGCCTTCACCCAAGACCTCTGCCTGCTGCAGAAGCCTCCCCATCTACCCGGGTCACATCTTCTCAGCTTCTTGGGTCCTCATGACTTCTCTCCGCTGTCGCTTGGACAGTTTAATCTGATGATTTTTAAAATAAGAAATGACTCAACTCCTAGTTTTGAGGTTGGCTTTTTGAAGCAGTGCCAAACTGTTTTAGGTCTTTAGATCTAGGGATGCTGTCCTTGTCAATTGGCCATACTACCTATGGCTACTTCCCTGCACGCGTCGGGCAGTTATGTGAGTTTAACTCCAACACCGCCTGACACTGCCTGGTTCCTTCTGGACACTGTCCTGCTGCTTCATCTCCCGGAAAGCTCCTTCTCTGGACTTCTACAAAACATCAACTTGACCAACTGCTGCTTTAATATTTATTGTTCTGGATGCATGAATGTGCACGTTCCAGTGTGCGTGGGCTAGTGCAGACAGCTCTGTCAGGAGCCTGTAAAACTTGAGGTTGAAGACCAAGGGTGGACTTCTTGCAGTGCCTGCCTGGCACAAGGGCTTGCTTCTGAGTAGATAGATGCTCCGTGAGCGCTCTTAAATGGACTCAGGACCTGTTTCAACTTACCAACATGTTTTCCAGTTTTCAACTTTCATTTCACCTGCACAGATCATAAGCGCAGAGTCCTGCAACGTCAGCCCATTCTATGTCCAGAAGCCCTTTGAAGATCAAGATATAAATACACAAAACCAGACCTGAGACGTCTACCCATCTTTTGGAAGGGCTCAGTTATGGAGCTTCCCTCCCATGGATGAAGATGTGCTAAAGTGGAGAAGGATCCCAAGAGATCCTTCAAAGTCTCGCTAAGCTCTTACAGTGAAACCAAACACATACCTGGAGGTTTTCTTCATCTGCAGAACAAGGAGACTGGGCGCCATGATCTCACGCTCCTTCCAGCCCACACCCCAACTCTCAGGAGCCCGGTTCATGTGTGCAGAACTGACGAGGAATTGCAAAAGCTGTCCCTCACGCGACGGGAAAATCTGGTTCAACTTCTTAGAAACATGGGTTTTCTCCGGCAGATCTGCTTGGATTCTTTTAGAAAATGGGCTATTTCTAGGTGGTTGGAACCTTCTTGGAAGCATTCTCACAGGACTGCACTGAATGCTTCAGGCTAACACAAAAGCTGAAAATACACCCCCCGCGTGTTCTCTTCTTCAGTTCTGATATCCCGTACACTGAAACGTTTAAGGAGCTGGCGCTTGATGGTTAGATTTTCTATTTGGATTTAACATGTTGGAAGTTGTTTTGTTTTTCAGTTACAAGAAAATCATTAGAGTGAAAAAAAGTTTGGACTTGTTAAAATTTTCTAAAGCCAGCACACAGTAATCACATCCCATCATTAATTAATCCCTTATTTTGGGAAGCAGAGTTGCCTAGTGGTCGAGCAGGCCCCAAGGTGCAGGTGGGCACTGCCACGTGCTACCTAAGTTACCCTGACCACTGGGTGCTGACCAGATAAGGCTGACCGTGTGCCTCTTTCCCTTTCAGAGAATTGGGTTACAGAGGAGACACCTCTTCAGATTTACCAGATCTGCCAAAGTGCCCTCCAGGGTGGCTGCTCCATCTCAAGTGCCCACTAAGGTGGTGGCAGAAGTCTTCTTTGCCTGTGTGCTTGTGGACACTTGTTATTGGAGACTTGAAATTCACCATCAGGTGTGCCATGGCCTGGGTCTGGAATGTCCCCTGGAGGCCCGTGTGCTGAAGATGGTCTTGGTCCCCAGATCGACCTGATGGGAGGGGTGTGAAACTTTTAAGAGGTGGGGCCAAGTGGGAGGTCTTAGGTGTTTAGAAATATGCCCTTGAAGGGAGGGGGAATCCAACCCCTTTCCTGCACCCTGGCCCGTGAGGCTGTCATCCTCCTGCCATGATGTGCTGGTCCAAAGTAGTGGGGCCAATCAACCATGAACTGAAACTCTGAAGCCATGAGCCAAAATAAACCTTCCCCCTTTTAAAGTTGATTATCTCAGGTAATTTGTAACAATAGCAGAAAGCTGGCAAATGCAGTGTGAATGAGTGTGAGATGGCGTGCCTTTGCTTTAACTCCTGGCTCCACTTTTACTGACAAAGTTGAACATCTTTTCATGCATCTGGTGGATGTTTGAGTTTCTTCTGTGAATTTTCTGTGTATGATCTTAAGTATCTGCTGGCTTTTGTGTTGCTTTGTAGGGTTGCTTTATACGTCCCAGACACGAAGCCTTGTCGTCAAGGTGTGCGTGCGCACTGACACAGTCTGATTCCTGTCTGACTCACCCCCATGGCGACCTTACGCCAGCATCTGAAAATGCTGCTGTTCTTTTAAACAATTTGTGTGTGATGAAGATTATCTACGTCTCAAGATTTGATAAGACTCCTTTGGAAATCCATCTGGGATCCCTAGGGAGATGGGGGAATTTTGATTACCAATGCATTTTGTTATTTCTAGGTTTATTCAGGTTTTGGATTTTTCTTAACTCGACTTTGGTGATTTTTCACTTTTCTCAAGATCATCCATTCCACTGCTGTTTCCAGACTCATTGGTTAAACATGTTCAGACATTTCTTCAGTGTGTTTCAGTTTTCACTGTGATGAGTCCCCTTCTCGTTCTTGTTAGTCTCAGTTGGTTCCCTCCCTGCTTCTCATTCTCTCTCTGTCCCCTGGTGTGAGGCGAGTGTGAGTGTGTGTGCGGGTGTCTGTGTGTGTGTGTGTTGATGTCCCTACAAAATGAGGAGGAGCTCCCTGAGTTAGCAAGGCTGGGGTCCTCTGGAGAACTGGCCTTGTCATTTTTAAAACCTTCCAGGCCAGGAGCTGGGCAAGTGACTTTCAAGCCACAGGCAGAGTCATGCCGGTGGGGCGGGGCCTGGGTGGACGGGCCCCTGCTCAGGAGGCGTCCACCTGGGAGGAGCAAGAGCCCAGATCCCCGATGAAGCCGCAGGGCCTGGGTGCAGCGTGCAGGGCCGGCCCCTAGTGCTCCTTGGGTTAGACCCACTCCTCACTCCAAGCTAAAGCCAAGTGACCAGTGCTCGACTGTCACTTGTCACATTATCACATCTGACCAGCGCTGAGTTCTGGGGCTGTCGCCGCCAGCCCTGCCTGGGTGGGATCGTGCTTGAGGATGGTTGCTGCCCACTGCCAGCTTGAAACTGAACACTACAACTGTGTGGCCAATGTGGACACCGTGGAAATGGGTGGGCCTGCAGGCCAGGGCACTTACCCAGCAGGCCACAGCTTGAGCTGATGGCCTCTCTGTGGACCTTCTGGCCGAGACGTGGCTCCTCTGTGGCTGTGCAGGCACAGGGGGTGGCCTGGCCACGCGGGAGCTCTCCGTTAGTGAGCACCGCAGGGTCTTGATGCAGGGCTGAACGGACACTCAAACTGTCTGCAAGAACAGACCCGACCTGTTTCTAATGTAAGAGGAAAAACGGGTGTAGAAGGAAAATTGTCCATATCTTAGAAACCAACTACGAGTTAGGAAAACCAAGGCCAACGAGAAAGAAGGAACGTGACGCCATTGACCATTTCCTGAATCAAAGAAGGAAGGAAAGCTCCGGTTGCCTGCACCAGAAACTACGCCTGCAGCCGAGGCCACATTCAACACAGGGAATAAGTGATGGGGCTTCCAAATGGACGGCAGCTTGGTGGCTGGTGAAGTGGGTAGGAGCGCGTGTGCCTGGGACGCTGGCGTGGCGATTCCACACTGATTCAACTGCCTCACACCAGGACACACTCAGACACATGTGACCTACACTTTGTGACTGAAGAGGAAGTTTAGGGGGACACCGTCGTCTCCTCTGCTTGGGCTGCCGTGACAGGCTCGCAGCTGGGTGACGTAGGGACGGCTCAGTCTCACGTCCTGGGCCCAGTCCTTGGTTGTCCCCCGTGTATGCTTTCTTTTGTTTGCAACATGGACAAGCAGAGAATATTCCAGATCTTTGGGTTCCAGGTCCCTGTTGCTTAGTGCTGGCTTCTTCAGCTCACCCCTCTCTCCTCACGTCACCACCAGCAGTCGGAGGGGTCAAGCCACCCTTCAGCACAGACCTTAGAGATCTCAGCTCAACAGCCGCTGCTCGCAAGGCCTGCCCTCCATGCAACACGGAACAGGGCTGCACCCGTCCCTTGCTCCCTATCCCAGGAGCGCCTCCTCTCCAGTAGCACACACCTCGCTTCCTCCTGACGCCTTGCCTCGGTGGCACCCGCCATCCTCACGTGTGGCTTGTGAACGTGGCACATTCTCTAAGGAGAGGCGGCTGTCTGCCCAGCCCCTCCAGAAGGGCCTTCAGCAGGCCCCTCGTGGCCACCTCACCTTTCACTAGCGTTGACCTCAGCGCTCCTCAAACCTCCGCTCTGGGCCCAGTTCAGAGCTGCTTCATGTTGTCAGGCATCTGCTGCAGCAGTGATGTGGCCCCAAGGCAGTGTCAGTCAGCTCGGGCTGCTGCTGACCGGGTGGAGTGTGGACAACAGGCATTTAATATCACTCACTCCTCTGGAGGCTGGAGGCCGAGGTCAGGTGCAGCAGGGCTGCGTCTGGGGAGGCCTCTTCCCAGCTTGCCCATGGCGGCTCCTTGCAGGGTCCTACAAGGAGGAGACAGCAAGCTCCTCTCACTCCCTCTTCTCCTAAGGGCACCACCCCGACAGGAGGGGTCCATGCCCAGTGTCTGTCCAAAGACCCTCCAAACGCCGTCACGCTGGGACTCGGGCTTCCACATGTGGCTCAGGGTTGCAGATACGCACCTGACTGAACAGTGGCTTCTCTGGTGTGTGCTGGGAGTGAAGCAGAGATGGGGACCGGTCTGGTGTCTGTCCTGTAGCAGGGTGACTACAGTCGACCAAAGCACGGTGCATATCTTAAAACAGCTAGAGAACTGGGGCGGGGTGCACTGGAGACTGAACCCGGGGTGCTCTACCACTGAGCTATAGCCTCAGTCCTCTTAATTTTTTATTTTGAGATAGGGTCTTGCTAAATGGACGAGGCTGGCCTCGAACTGATGATCCTTATGCCTCAGCCTCCCGAGTCACTTGGATCAGGGGTGGGCCACCATACCTGGTGAGGACTGGTTTTTGAATGTCATCATTACAGTAACTACCTGATTTGGTCTCTTTTCTTGACTTTTCCTTTTCTGTTTTGCCGTTTGGAAGGGGACCCAGGGCCTTGCGCACGCTGACCGAGCACACCACCACCAAACCAAACCCAACAGCCTGAGTGGAGCTTCACACAGGTGTACACCTTTCAGAATGGCATGTTGCACCCCACAAATGTTTACAATTATTGTGCCAAAAACAGGTTTTAAAAAAGAAGCAAGAGAAAACAGAAGGCCATCAGCCTTTGTGTTCTTTTTTCGTTATAGTTAGCATATGTAAGTTATCTTGTGTTTCTAGAGATCTTCCTCTTCCCTTTGTTTTCTGAACAATCAGCCCCAAAGTCAGGTGGGCGGAGCAGGGTGGGTGGCTGACCCGGGGCAGGTGGGGTGAGCTGAGTTCACAGGGAGGTGCTGAGGCCTGAGCAGGTGAGGGTCTTCCTCCTGGAATGGACGTAGGGGTCACAGGGAGGGTGTGACTGACAGGGGCTCGGCTGTCCTCGGGAGCAGCGGGGTGTCCTGCAGGAGGGCTGCGGAGCAGCTCATGCCTGTCCCTTGAGTCTTCAGGATGAACGTGAGGAAAGCTCTAGTGTAGTCACTAAGAAGGCTGTGCAGGAGGAACCTGTGTGCAGTGGTCAGGAGCCCAGGCCCCGTCCCCTTGCCACTTGCCCTGGACAAGCTGTGGCCTCCTCTGTGCCTCAGTGGCCTCAGCTGTAAAGGGGATATCAGGGTGGCCACCCTGTCCACCTTGTGGTTTTCCAAGGCGTGCTCTTAGATGGGAGCAAAGTCCCAAGCACAGGGCAAGCACTTGGTGATCGGTAGTGACCATTTTCATGGGTTTCCAGAATGACAGAAACAGTTGGCAGACACCTTCTGCTTGGGAGAAAGTGTGAGGTATGAACGTCTAGCTTAGAAAGCATAAGCCAGTGAGTGGCTGCAGGGTGGCTGGGCTCTGCCAGGGCGCCCTCTGTCCCTGCAGGCACCTCCAAGCCTCTTACACCAACAGAACGCAGCCACGCAGCTCCAGGAGGGTGCCCTGCCACCTCAGGGTCTAGGGCTGCGGGGCCTCAGTGCTCCTGTCCTCTGCAGGTTAGAGGAAGGCTGCAGAGAGTTCCTTGTAGTGAGACCAGAGTCCCCTGTGATGTGGTTGGACATCCTGGGCACTGACCCCCAGGCTCTCCACTGCTGAGCAAGCCTGCACCAGCAGGAGCCCCCGCCAAGGCTGGAACTGAAACTCAGAAGAGGAGTCCAGTAGGAAGGGCCCTGTCCAGGCATTTCCTCATCTTAAAGTCTAACTCTACACAGCCACATGTCACTCCTTCCCTCCTTCATTCAAAAAGGTGTCCTGAATGTGTTTGCTTCATACAAGTTGAGCTATCTTGGAAGTGACTCTAAAGATGCCCTTCTTATATAAAAGGCATGAAGCACTGGGGTGGAACTCAGAGGAGAGCTGACATCTCCAGGTCTGGAGCCAGCCTGCCCACCGCGGCTCCAGGCCCTGCACGGGCACCTCTTTAGGTCAGCTGGCTGCAGGCTGTGAACACTTCTAGTCACCAGTGCTGAGCAGAACATACCTTACAGCAGTCTTGCAAGGGGGTGTCTTGCATGTTGAAGTCACCAAGATTCATGGTACACTGCCTTCAAGAACTTGATGCATCTGCTGGCCCCTCCAAAGTCACTATGGGGAAGTTCCCAGACTCACTCACACCTGATGCTCCCAGGGTGCGGTTGCAGATGAAAAACATTCTCTAACGACATTTTGAGACAGCACATCTCCTGAATTATGTTGTAAGTCAATCAATAAGATATTATATCAACTTCCCAAAATATATTAACTTTGAAAGGGCATAAAGCTCAGCAGGGTGAAGTTGTAGCCAGGGCTTCATGGCTGCGTGTGTCCTGGGTGGCTGAGTTTCTCTGGTCATAGCAGTAAGGCACATACAACTGTCCAACACTGGTGACTTCAGCCTTCCAGGACACCCCTAATTTCATGCACAGAAAAGCAAAACCTTTTCTTCAGATTATGACTATGTCTTTCCCTGTGATACTGTATAGTCATGGTTTGGTATAGAATATTTTAAAATGTGTGAGCCTGGTTGTAGAATCTTTGACATGAATGTTTCTATGATGGAGTTTTGAAAATGACCCCAGGATCTGCTGCATCTGAGAGCACATTTTCCCCGGGGGTGTTCTAAAAACATGGCAGGTCCTGACCTTCCCAGTGAAAGTGAGACAGGTTTGGCAAACACCACGCCCACAGCCCCTGCCCCATCCCGTGGCAGACCTCACTGATGGGCCAGGGCGTCGAGGCTTGCTGAGTCTGGACTTGGCCCAAGTGGCAGCCCTGCTGCTGGACCTGACTGGGGTGTGAGTTGAGCTTCCTCCTTCCCCGGGCGAGTCCTTTATGCTGACCAGGAGCTCCACCTGGGTCCACTTCACCAGCCCTTGCTGTGGAGGAGTTTGGAACCAGCACTGCACTCAAGGCTTCACCTTCAGAAGTAGCTGTAATAACCAAAATCCTTCGGCTGCAAAGGCTGCCTGGCCCGGGACTCAGCTCTTTCCACTTTCCCTTGCCACTCGGCCTGCTCCCTGCACCTGCTGTAGGGAGGCCACAGGGTGTGCCCGGCCTTCCTGGTCCTCGGGCCCCAGCAGGCCGATCCCTGCCTCCCTCTGTCTTCCCATGATTCACCACGCTCCCCTTTCACGACACCTTCCTAGTCTCGCTCTCTGGAGGGGACGGTCTGTGGCTCTTTCTCTTTGTGAATTAAAAGCTACATTAAAGCCAGCCTCAGCAAAAGACCCTGCCTCTAAATAAAATACTAAATAGGCCTGGGGATGTGGCCGAGTGCCCCTGCATTCAGTCCCCAGTCCCCATAAAGAAAGGTACATGCAGGTGGGTCAAAGCAGGCCGTTTCCTAAGCGCCCAGCAGGGCCTCCTTCCTGTCTCTCCTTATTCATTATGGAAAAAGCCTCCAAATCCCAAACCCTCCCTTTGCCAGCTCTCACCCCTCCCTGTCCCCCAGAGACGTTTGCAATATCCTGCTCTCTGCAGGGCTCCCCCTCTGCCCCAGCCCAGAAGACTCTGTGGAAGAGACTCAGGAGAACTTTAAAAACAGGGCCCAGAGGTTTGACAGGTGCCTTCGGAGGACACTTCTTTTTGTGCTAAAGACACATTAACACTGTTTTTCTTCTTCCACTGAGCTCTGGACACAGGGAGGATCGTGTTTGCTCCGGGTTAGCAAAGTGACCTCCCACATTGGTCAGCCTCCCTCGCTGCTTCTGCTGGGGTGGAGCTCCCCGACAAGCGCCCCTTCGAGGTGTGAGGGCCAAACAGCCCACCTCAGATGCCCAGAGCCCTTCTGGAAGGTAGGAGAGAAGGGCCAGCTCTAGAACACCAGAGAAGGCAGGGAGAGGGGGTGGACAGACAGGCCCAGAAGGCAGGTGGGGGAGGCCCCAGGACTCGGCCCCCACCTTCCCGGGGTGGCAGGGAGCTCTCGGGAGTGGGAAGGCTCTGCTGGCACATCACGCAGCTGGACCAGCGCCCGCTGCCAGCCTCGCCTGGCTGGCTTGGGCCGTAAAGTTCTTCTCCAGCCCATGTACCTGCTGGATATCAAGAAAATATCCTGGGGCTTCCCAAACAAGAGTGAATAAGGAAGTAGACGTGGGCTCAGGCTTTCCTTCTCATTTCTTATTCTGTGTCTCCCCAAAAGAAAACAGAGCCAAGACCACACCCTCATGTCCTTGTGGGCCCCGAGCAAACATGTCCTGGTGCTCAGTGACTCGGGACAGGCACCGAGGCCTGGGCAGCCCCATGATGCAGACAAAGGACCAAGTTAGAAAGGACAGTTGTTTCTGGCAGGGTGCAGAGGGTGCGGGGGGGTGGGGGTTGACAAAGGGCTGTGAATCAGGGGCAGGCAGTCCGGTCCTCCACCTGGGCCACCTTAGGTGGTTCTGCTCAGCTGCCCACTGCAGCCCCTGCCCTTGGACCCCGGCCAGTTCCTGATGTATGTTCTGGGGTGCTGTGTGGGCATCCCAGGTGACTGTGTGGGGCACCAGTGACAGCACCGTATTCAAAACGAGCCTGAAATGCGCAGACCCCTGGCTCTGAGGCTCTGGCCGGGCCTGAGTGGGGCAGTGCCAGCTCCTGGGCTCCACTCTGCGGGTGGGCACGGGGCATTGTTCCTGCTGGAGGGTGTGGCATTGATGAGGAACCCCCAAACTTGGATGCTCAGACCTCACTGGGCAGAAGCTCTGAGGGGTCCCAGGGCCAAGGGGAGCTAGGTCACCAGGAAAGGACAGGTGGGAGGTTCCGGGAGCTGGAGACCGTCCTGTGTGGCCTTGCTGCAGTGGAGACCGGAAGCAGGATTTGGACAGGACGTGGCACGCGGCCATCCTCAGGGTTCCCAGGACAATGATGATGTGAGGGGGAAGGAAGGCACGGCCTCTGTGATCCCTGTGTCTGGACTCTGAGGCGCCTGGGGCGCTCACCGTCCCAGGGTGTGGGGTGGAGAGTGGCCTCTTGGCCTCTCTCAGTAGTGGATCGTGGACACATGAATGAGTCCAGGCAGCTAGCTGGTGCTGGCCACAGCCTGGGCAGGTCCACGCTCCATCCTCTCCCAGCCAAGGTGCTGCAGTGCCCAGCCCAGGGAGAAGGGCGATGAGCAGGGCAAGGTCAGGATCTGCAAGGGTGCGGGGACACCAGAGGATGAATTGACAGGGATGCCCCCGCTAAGCCAAGGGAGCCCCTCTGGCCTGGGCTGCAGGAAAGGTGTGGCCTGCTAGCTTCTGGGTGGCTCTGGACCTCAGGAGAGCTGGGCTGGCAGCTTCTTACAGGAGTTCCAGGAATCCAAGTGCATCCAGAGCAAGGTGGCCAGAGTGTGACCTGTGCAGGGGGACAAGGGAGTCAGGAGCACACTCAAGTCAGAGTTGCACAGCTGGCAGTGTGGAGACGCGAGGGTGCCAACCCAAGGCAGGGGCAATGGTGGGGCAGTGAGTGTCTCAGTCTGTTTGGGGTGTTGTAGCAGAACACCTGAGCCTGGGTCACATATTCTCACAGTCCCAGAAGACGGGAGCCCAAGGTCAAGGCCCTGGCGTCTGCCGAGGGCCATCAGGCTATGTTGTAACCTGGCAGAGGGCATCACCAGTGAGAGAGAAAGGGCACCCCCTCAGAAGGGCAGAGCCCTGGTGACCTGCACACCTCTTCAAGGTCCCACCTGTCACACTGCAGACCCAGTTCCCAACATCTGACTTGTGGACAATTCACTCGAATCACAGCACAGGGGACAGGGTTGGCCAGCAGCATGGGTCCAGGAAGGCTCAAGGACAGCGGGCGTCACCAGACACCCCAGGGCCTCCTCGCAGCCCTAGTTCCAGGACTAGGTCCTCGGGTGGCTTTGAGTTTTCCTGTTTGTCCCCTCCCTGGGCTCAGCCACAGGCAGCCCTGCAGCTGCGCTGGTCCTTCCTATGCTTCAGGTTGACAACTTGACATGACTGCGATGGCCTCAAGCCGTGAGTGGTGCCCACCCACACTGGGGGGCTCCCGATGTTGGTCCCACGAATCTCTGCTGCACACGCAGGACGTGTCCCCGACAACCACAGACCCTTAAGGAGAACCTGGAGGCCTTGCTCAGCAGCAGGGGTGGAATCTCAGAGAAGTCGTCCCGGGCCTCACCGTCTCAGCTGACACGGCTGTCAATGTGTCTTCATCCTGAACACAGGATGTTACATGCACGTTAACCTTGGGAAGGAAGAGTCTGTCACTCCCAGAGCATGGTCACTTTTAATTGCCACTAAGGTCAATTTTAGGTCATTTTTAAAACAAACATTTTTCTCCACCTGTGGGTTGGCCATTGACCCATTTGGGCCAGTTCATGGCAAATGATGAAAATGATTTGCATGGCGAGACCTGGTGTTGCCCAAGACGGCTCCTGAATCTTGTGTGGGAAAGAAAAACACCCTGGCCTGTGTGGTCACAGGCCGGTGACCTCAGGACAAGAGGCGATTGTCTTGGTGCTGTTGTTGAAGATGGGCACAGCAGCTGGGCCCTGGCTCGTCAATGGGAGAAGGGCCACAGCACCACAAGAAGGGGAACTCCCAGACGGCCGTACAGTGGGCGAGAGGTGACGGGCTGCAGGGCAGGGCTCACTGCATGGACTCAGTGGACACGGTCTGTGTGTGCAGAGGTCAGACTTCAGACAATGTTGCAGGAAACAGGGAACAACAGGAGGCTCCAAAACAACTCTGATAAATGCCACCAGCAGAGTAAGAGGTGGGTAAAATGGCAAAGGGAGCACGTTGATGGAGAAGGCAGTCCTCGAGAGCCGTCATGCACACGTCCTGGAGGCTCAGACGTTTGGAAGGAGGGTGGTCCAGGCGGCTTCCCCGGCAGAGGGCACTGCCCACCCAAGACTCCTGGGCATCAGACAGAGCAGCAGAAAAGACCCAAGATGAATCAGAGAGAGAAAAGAACAGTAACGACAACAAAGTGTGAAGTGTGTGGGACAGCGTCACCAATGTCACCAAGGCAGGTGTGACTGGTCCTTGAGGATGGCAGAGGGGCAGGGGGAGGGAGGAGAGAAGGGAGGGGAGAAGGAAGGAGGAGTGGTCCTAAGGAAGTCCCCGAAGCATGCACTCTGTTAGTGGTTTTGATCTTCCGTCTTCCTATGGGATGGGCATGAGTCTGCAGACCCTGATGGACTTCAGTTTTTGGTGTAATTGGGTTTTTGTTTTTCAACATATGTTATAAACAAACGATCTCCCCCATGACCACAAATGCAAACCCCATCATCTGGGCAGAAGTGGGAAATTGGTAGGTTTTCACACTGGGGTGGCTCTGGGGTAGTGTTATTTTATGCCCAGGACCCTGGGTGGGGACAGAACCCTAAACTCACTCCTGCTTCTGCAGTGACAGGGACATTGGGCAACACTATCCCCCATGATTGCACGCACTTATTTTAAACAATTCTTCTTGTAGCGTAAGGCAGAGGCTGAGTCATCATTGTTCGTAGTTTGGGGTTCTCGTCGCAGTGGTGAGGATTGCACTTGTGTCCACCTGAGGCAGGCCCTTTTCTGTATCAAATGCACAAGGACCAATGCAGGCGGAGGGCCCTGCTGGGCTCCCTAGCAAGGGCTTCAGCCTCAGTCTGGAGTGAATCATGGACAAAATGACTTTGAGTTGAAATTAATAATAACAAGTTAAATGTAAGCTTATGGGGTAGTGTGAAGCACACAGGCGTTTGAGGGAGACTTTGGCAACCAATGAGAACAAGTACAGCCCAGAAAACGGGGGGGGGGGAGGAGGGGCCCAGGTGTGGCCTCAGGTCGGAGATCCTGCACCCGGTGCCTGGTGAGGGTAGAGCGGGCGAGCCACATGTCCAGGGGACGATGAAGCACCAAGTAGGTGAGGCTGGCTTGGCATATTGGGCTGTCCCTGTCCTGGAGGGTCCCACCAGCAGGTCCCAGCATCCTGCCACAAGAGCCTCTGGGGACATGTGTGGCTTCCCGGCCTCCCCACCTGCTAAGAAGAATTCTGAGGAATGTGCCTTGTGACTACAAACTTGCTCACAGTCTGGTGGTTTGATGTTCAGCACTGGGCTCTGGAGCCTGCCCTGCTGGAGGGCCCACGGCTCTGGGGCAGCCTGAGTGGGCAGCACTGGGTAGACCATCCCCGAATCAGCTGCAGATCTGCACCTGAGCTCCTTCTAAGACCTGAGCCTCCAGCCTGCAGCTGGGCCCAGGCTGGTCTGCAGGTGCCAGGAGCTCTTCTGCATGCTGGGAGCTCACACAGGGTGGACTCAGAGGGTCCCCACCCCAAGTGTGGCAGACAGAGCCAGGTGAGGATTTGAAGGCTGAAGCTCCTGCCCAGACTGGCAGGTTTGAGGTTGCTCCAAGGGCCTCACGTGTGATAGACATCAGTCTTGGATTTGGCTGGGGGACTCATGTGGATGGAGAAAGCCTGCCAGAGGCCAGCTGGGGACGTGGGGTTCATCTCTTCAGTACTGCTGGCCCTTCAAGGTCTCCCTTTGTGTGCCCACCCGAGAACTCGATCTCTACAGTTGTGACTCCAGCCACCTGGTGGCCATGCTGTGCCTCTTGTGACCTGTGAGCCCACGGGGCTCTGTTGACGTGGGACCGCTGGCCACCCTCCCTGGACATTAGGCATTTCTGCAGCTGGATCCCAGCCCAGGACAGCACCTGGGGAAAGAGTCTGTCTGTGTGTCTCAGGTATTGATTCCGTGGACCAGGGTTCCACCCCAGGTCCCCTGGTCCCCCACCCAGGCTGTTTCCAGAGACACGTGAGGGAAACTGATGGTGAATACGTAACCGAGATGGGCTGGGCGTCCCTGAAAAGTCAGATGACGGCGTTTTTCATGTTGAGTGACTGTAGATCTGAGTTGGATGCCTAGAGCTTCCTCTGCGCACTATCCACCATTTTTTCCCCTTGGTGAACTTCCTGCCCCACAGTTCAGCTCAGGAAGCAAAGAGGAGCCAAGCCACGTGGGTAGCATGCAGGGAGGAGGGGGCTGACGGGGTGGCGGGCTCCTCCCTCCTCTCCAGCACCTGAGCCACCCCGATTGTCAACAGTCACAGCTGCACTGCTGTCATTGCCACTTCACGGATCAAGACTGAGGCTCTGGGGCCTGGGGACGGGTCTGGGACGACACAGACAGCCAGGGACTGAGGCAGGTGTCCCCCACCACTGTCTGCCCACCCCTGTGACGCACACACACACTTGTAGTGAGGAGCAAAGTCCCTCTGTGTGGGCACTGGGCCACTGTCCCCTCCTCACCCAGGCTGCTGGCTCTGTGATGGTTGGCCCCGGGCCCTGCCCTCCCGTGATCCTGCTGACGATTGACAGGGACAGTGCAAAGCCCCCTGCAAGGCCCTCCTGCTCAGAGCCTGTTGCTTCTGGCCCCAGATGGCCTGGGCCTGTCCTCTCCCCAGTCCTCCCCACAGCTCCTCCACTGCCTGGGGATCCCGGGGCTTCCTGTGAAGTCCACTCACTCCCCAGGCTCCATCTGAGCCTGGCTGACGACTGTCCTGTGCCTCTTTAGACATTACACTTTTAATCCTGAGACAACTCTAGAATCATAAGCAGTTTTGGGAAAGAGCATCACGATGTCCCCTGTGGCCTTTGCCCAGTTTTCTCTGGTGGTGGGATCTTGCGCCATGTAGCACAGTGTCACAACCAGGCGTCAACCCTGGCAACAGGCGAGATGCAGGGCCTTGGGCCCCATGAGAATCCTCAGACTGCCCTTTACAGCCACACACTTCCCTGTCTGCCCCTGCCACCCTTTCCAGCCCCCAGGATCTCTCTTCTGCATTTGTGCTATTTTGTCATTTCCAGAAAGTGACAGCATGTAACCTCTGGGACTGCCTTTTCTCAGAACTCTCTGGAGAGCCATGGAGGCAGTGTGTGTCCACAGTCCTCTCTTTTTCACTGCTGAGTAGTATTCCCGGGATGGTTGGACACAGTTTAACTATCCAGTGTTGAAGGACGTCTGGATTGCTCCCAGTTTTGGGTTAAGACAAACAAAAGTGATTTGAACACTTATGTTCAGGTTTTCTTGTGGATGTTGAGTTTTTGTTTCTCTGGAATAAAATCTCTGAGGTGCACTGCTGTGTTGTGCCAATTCCACCTTCAGCCTTTAAAGAAACGGCCACGCGGTGCTATGAAGCTACCAAGCTCTGGCCTTGGCAGCCATGAGCAGCCCAGCCCCCCACGCCCTTGCGCCTGCTGCGTGACACTTGGCCTGACCCTATTCGGCATTCTGATGGACGCCACGGTGCCTCACTGGGACTGTGATTTGCCTTCCTCTAATCACCAATGATACGGAACGTTCCTCGGGTGACTGCTGTCTGCACATTTTCTCAGTGAAGTGTCTGTCCGTGGGTTCTGACTGTTGTCTGGTTGGGTCGACTAGTTTTTGCTGTTGAATATCAAGATCCTAGGTCTTTGTTGGAGGCGAGGTTTGTGTTTTCTCCTGGCCTGGAATTCGTCTTTTCATGTTTGTAAGGGGGTCTTTCTCATAGTTAACATTTTTCATTCTGATGTAGTTCAATTTGCTCATTTTTCATGTTATGGATCATGTTTTTCTTGTTAAGAACTCTTTGTTCGACACTAGATCCTGCAGATTTTTTCCTAAGAGTTTTATAGTTTTACTTTTAAGCATGGTCTATTTTAAGTTAATATTTAAGACAGGAGACTTAAGTCTCTGTTTCTTTTTTTGTTATTGTTTTATATTCTTTTGCCTATGGATGTCTAATTGTTTCAACATCATTTATTGAAAGACATATATTCTTCTCCAACGATCTTCTTTTATAACTTTGTCAAAAATCGATGGGGCATGTTTGCATAAATATGATTGATTCTGAGTTTCTATTCTATCCCATCAATCTTATTTTTTTTTTCCTTTGGTGCGGGGGGCAACACAAATAGTCCTGATCGTTGTAGCTCTATAATAAATATTTAAATCAGGTAGACTGATTTCACCTCCTTCTTGTTTTTTCTTCTTCAAGTCTATTTTAACTATTTAATTCTTTGCCTTTTCTTAAAATGTAGGCTAATCTTGTTTATGTCTAAAAACCATCTTGCTGGGATTTTAATAGAAATTGTATTAAACCTGCATATTAATTTGGGGATAATCTCTATCTTTAGTATGTTGTTTTCCAATCGATGAACATGGTGTGTCTCTCCATTTTTCTTTCTTTCCTCTTTTAGTTTTTTTTTCTTTTTTTTTTAATCAGAGTTTTCAATATTTTATTACACAAGTCCTAAACCTATTTTTTAGGTTTATCCCTGAGCATTTTTTTTTGTTTGAATGACTATAAACATTATAGTGTATACCAGACCTTAAACTATACTACAGAGCAAAGGTAACAAAAACAGCCTGGTATTGGCACCAAAACAGACTGTAGACCAATGGTACAGAATAGAGGACACAGAGACTAACCCACAAAACAACAGTTATCTTATATTAGACAAAGGTGCCAAGAACATGCATTGGAGGAAAGATAGCCTCTTCAACAAATGGTGCTGGGAAAACTGGAAATCCATATGCAACAAAATGAAATTAAACCCCTATCTCTCATCATGCACAAAACTCAACTCAAAGTGGATCAAGGACTTAGGAATACAACCGAGACCCTGCATATAATAGAAGAAAAAGTAGGCCCAAATCTCCATCATGTGGGGTTAGGCCCCAACTTCCTTAATAAGACTCCTGTGGCACAAGAATTAAAATCAAGAATCAATAAATGGGATGAACTCAAACTAAAAAGTTTCTTCTTAGCAAAAGAAACAATCTGTGAGGTGAATAGAGAGCCTACATCCTTGGAGCAAGTCTTTGCCCCTCGAACATCAGATAGAGCACTAATCTCCAGGGTATATAAAGAACTCACAAAGCTAAGCACCAAAAAAGCAAATAATCCAATCAATAAATGGGCCAAGGACCTGAAGAGACACTTCTCAGAAGATGATGTACAATTAATCAACAAATATATTTAAAAAATGCTAATCATCTCTAGCAATTAGAGAAATGCAAATCAAAACCACTCTAAGATTCCATCTCACCCCAGTCAGAATGGCAGCTATTAAGAATACAAACAACAGTAAGTGTTGGCGAGGACGTGGGGAAAGGCACACTTATTCACTGCTGGTGGGACTGCAGATTGGTGCAGACAACATGAAGCAGTATGGAGATTCCTTAGAAAACTGAGAATGGAACCATCATTTGATCCAGCAATCCCTCTCCTCAGTCTATACCCAAAGGACTTAAAAACATCATACTACAGGGTCACAGCCACATCAATGTTTATAGAAGCACAATTCACAATAGCTAAATTGTGGAACCAACCTAGAGGCCCTTCAAAAAATAAATGGATAAAAAAATGTGGCATATATCCACAATGGAGTATTACTCAGCAATAAAAGAGAATAAAATCATGGCTTTTTCAGGTAAATGGATGGAGTTAGAGAAGATGATACTAAGTGAAGTTAGCCAATCCCCAAAAAACATATGCTAAATGTTTTCTTTGATAAAAGGAAGCTGATTCATAGTGGGATAGGAAGGGGGAGCATGGGAGGAATAGATGAACTCTAGACAGGGCAGAGGGGTGGGAGGGGAAGGGAGGGGGCAGGGGGTAATTAATAATGGTTGAACATGATGGACATCATTATCCAAAGTACATGTATGAGGACACGAATTGGAGTGAGTATACTATGTGAGTATACAACCAGAGATATGAAAAATTGAGCTCTATATGTGTAATAAGAGTTGTAATGCATTCTGCTTTTATATATAAATAAAACCCCCAAACATTATAGTGTTGTTAATATCAGTGCTCATGTGTTCTTTACTAGAACATAGAAATAAAATTTATTTTTGTGTGCTTACTCCCTGTAACCTTGCTGAACTTATGTACTGTTTCAGGAGTTGTTTTTATAGATTTCTTATGTAAACAATCATGACATTTGAAATTAGGGATGTTTTAGATTTTTCTTTTTTCAATCTATATTATTTTATTTCTTTTTCTTGCTTTACTACACTGGCTAGAATTCCCAGCACTATGGTAAATAAAAAATGGCCAAAGCAGACATCTTGCATCATTCTTTTTTTTTTTTTTTTTGGGGGGGGGGGTCCTTGTGCTGGGAAAAGAAGCCAGGGTCTTTTACCTGCTAAGCAGGAGCTCCACCACTGACTGAGCCCCACCCAGCCCCCTTATCTTGCATTATTTGTGATCTTAAGAAGGCAACAGTCGGTTGTTCACTTTTCCATGTTAGCTGTAGATTTCCTGTAGAGACTTTTTATCAATTCAGTAAGTAATTTTCAGTTGAAGACATCCAGGGCTTTATGTGGTGAGACTATAGAACTTAGTTAGACCTTCTGCTTTAGTGGCTTCCTCTGACGTCTCTCTGGCAGGGGAAGTGTAGAGAGTGCCGTCTCCTGGCTACCAGGCCAAGGGGAAGTCCAGGTTCCGCACTCAGCCTCTGTGGACACCCAGGAGGGGCCTCTACCGCCTGTCACGCCTGTCACTGATGGCTTTCTAGGTGGGAGAAGTAAGACGCTGCATTGCTGCTGCCCAGGTGGTCTCCTTGACACCACGGGCGAGTGTCCTTGCGACCACCAGGCGTGTGTTGACTGAGGTTCGACTGCGCTGGGGCTTCTCATTGGTGCCCATGTAGAGGTTCCAAGTCCCTACTTGGCCCCCTCTGACACATGTGGCTGGGGGAGCCAGGTCCCCACCTGAGGAAGGTGGGTCTCTAGGTTCCCACTTGCTCTTTGCTGGTGTGGCCAGGGACTGGACTCTAGCTTATTCTGTGCTGTTTGGCTGGAACAGAGAGTGTCTTGCCTAAAATGTTTCTCTCCCACTATGTTGTCCCTTTCCTGTTCTTTTGGGTCCAGAGAACAAACTCTGGACCCAAAAGAACAGGAACATTTTGGGGACATTTTTCTTTGTTCTTTTTGGTCTCTGCTTATTGGCACTTCCAGGTTCTCAGCCTCTTCCACTTCAAGATTCATGATGTAAAAAGAAACCCAGAGATCTCACCAGCAGCACATGGCTCGTTGGCTCCCAGAACCCTGACTGGTGCCCTCTCTTCCCATCATCCCATCTCCTGTGCTTGCTTCCTGTAAAGCCAGGTTCTTAGTTGTGCTCAGAGGGAGGAGCAGGGAGCAGCACATCTCCTCATCTGCCCACAAGGCTGTCCTGTGACTCCAAGTAGACTGAACTTGGGTTTCTCATAGACCTTGCCCCTGACTGCAGTAGATTTGGCCTATTCATTCAGCAAATGCATGACAGCTGAAAAAGGCAGGAGTCAGTGATCTGGGAGCTCTTCCGGGCAATGTGGCCACAGGTGAGTTAAAAACTCAGGGAACCTTTATTTTCTTTTTTTTCATGAAGCAGGATGATTCACTGATATGATTTATGATATTGTTATTAATTTTTTCTGTTCTAGCTATTTTTCCCCTCCCTTTAATAAATGGCCAAAATTCTCTTTTTGTTTGTTTTTCTCTTGCCTTGGGGATTTCCGAGTGGCGCTGTCCTAGACAGAAGTTTCCAGACATAATCTCCCTACCCAGACTCTTGCTTTCAGAAGCCGATGTTTAACGAGGTAAACTCCCAGGCCTCCCTGCTGGAAGAAGGAGTTCAGGAATAGCCTCCCAAAGCCTGTGGAGGGGAGGCGTGGGCTTTGCAGTTCACACCGGGAGCTCAAGTGTCTTGGGGAGGCAAGAAGTGCTCCGGTGATCAGGGTACTGGGTGCACAAAAGCTTCAGAACCCTGCAGACTCGATCTGTGCCTGCCCTGGGCACGGCAGAAAGCTGCTGTTAAGGGATGGGGGGGATGACTCGACGGATAGAAATCAGCCTGCTCCCAGTGCTCAGTAACAGATCGTGTGTGGCCTAGTGTAGCACCTGCCCTCCTACCCCTCAGGGGCACGCTGAAGGTAAGATGCAATAATGCAGCTTTCAGCACCTGCCAAAGCTTAGATTGTTCCCAAGTAACCCGTGTTGTATTGAGTGCCGTGCTGGGAAGGACGTCGAGGCAAGGGAGTTCCAGAGAGAAGTGGCCTCCTGTTCTCTGGGGGAACCAGAGCTGGGTGAGGCATAGTGCAAAGGGGTGAAGGGCGGGGGCTGACCTGGAGATGATTTGCAAGGGCTTTCTCATAAATGAACTGTGGGCCCCATTTTAAACTCCTCGTCAGAATGTCTGCCCCTGCTCTCTGGTCTTCAGGCTACGAGTGACTGAACCTAGCTCCTGGGGCAAGGTCAAAGGGAGCCACGGATCCGTAGCAGGCAAAGACAGGCGTGATGGTGGCTAACATCTCCAAGATGCACTCCTCGGTGTGCCACTCACAGTCTTCACACACTGACGGATGAGTCCTGGAAGCCACCCTCTGAGGAGGAGGCCACCACCAGCCCACTTTACAGCCCAGAGGCGCATGCTGGCCGAGGGAGACAGTGCCCACTGGGGAGCTCAGCGCTCACCACTGGACTTGCAGCTTCCGAGGAAGGGCCAAGGGGAGCCTTGAACTCGGGAAAGTGGCAGAAACCCGGTCTTGGAGCTGAGGTGACAGAGGGCTTGGCCTCTTCTCCTGAGTATGGTGGTCGCCCTCATCTGTTCTGATTTGCACAGCTTCCGCCACCCATGGTCAGCAGGGTCTAGAAACATGGGCATTGGTCTCGACTCTTTCAGGAGAGAGAAATCCCATGCACGTAAGCTTGATAACGTCATATGGTTATGCTGTTCCCTTTTACCATCAGCTATTGTCACTAGTCTTTCCCTTGTGCCTAACTTATAATCTTTGTCACCTCTGTGCATGTTTAGGGGAAAACGCAGCACATAGAGAGAGTGCTGGAGAAGAGGGAACTACTGTCACTTCATGGTCAGCTCAACACTCATTTGGGCAAGAGGCCACTTTATGTGCCTTGTCAACCCATGGTTGACATAGAGAGAGAAATCTTCCTTTGAGGGTCCAGGTGAGTCCCGGGAACTCAGAGGAGCCCCTTGGGCTTGTGAGTGTCCTGCAGGACATGGCAATGGTTGGGGATGGGGTGCCGAGTGTCTCAGGTGGATGCCATGGAGTTAGGAGGGACTCCGTGCCATGAGCTAGCCGTTACCTCTGAATGGGACTTTTTATCGGTTGGAGGGAAGGAGCCCTGGGTATTTTCTGGTGTCCATCTCCAAGACACTTGTCCTAATGTTCACATCCTAAGGTCCCACTGCAGAGGGCACTTCCCCTTCCTCATGTGAAGGAACTGTATCCCAGAACTTCCCAGCCACTCTGGTTCCATGCTGGTGGGGGAAAGCAGAAGCGATCTGTTTGCCGTTCTGAGCTTGCCTCTGCCTCATGGTTTGTGAAATATTTGCTTGTGTTTCTCTTTCCCTGAAAACGTCCCTTGTGATTTCCATCTCTGCCTTCCGGGCACTTCCCCTCCACCTCCCTCTCTGCACCACTCTTTGGTTTCTCCTGTCTCAGCAGCTCCTTTGCCTGACCTCCGGGCAGCTGTCCCTGTGCTGGTGGAGGGACTCCTCTCTGGCAAGGAGGGAGAGGGCACATCAGATTCTGCTCTTAACGGAGCTTTGGCTGTAGAAACAAGAGGGCGTCCAGTTTTACCTTTGGACCCTCGTCCATGCAGCCCCTCCGGGGGCCTGAGTAGGACCACCAGCATTAGCACCGGCACAGGAGCTTTGGCAGCGACTACCGTGTGGACCCCCATCTACCAACATTGGGCTTCTCCAGTCACCTCCATCTTGGGGCACTGTAACCACTGTCACAGTCCCCTCCACGCGGTAGCCTGCACCTGGGGACACTGCACTGGGTCTGGTGACAGCTGCCAGCCACAACACTGTATGTCACAGAGCTTCCCCTATGAACACGCATCTCAACGCCACTGTCCGGCCCCACCCAACCTGACACCCCACTGCTGAAAGCAGCCGCCTCTATCTTGGGACACCTTCACCACCATCATTAGCTGGTCAACTCCCAGCTTGGAACAACCAGCTGGGGCTTAGAAACAATATCAAGGCACCAAAGTCCCCAACTCCCCCTCTCTTTGGCAGTCACTAACCCAGCACAGTGCCTGCAGCTATGAGGCGGATCCGTTCCTTGAAAAACCAAGTTAAGAAACCGAGTCCTGAACAGTCCAATATAAAACAGGTCTCTGAGACAGGTGCACAGCCCCCAGAGCGCAGCCCCCAGACCTCTGCACAGAACGTTCCTGATGGGGAAGTAGAAAGGGAGGGGCGGGAGATACAGTTTAGAGACCAGGAATTGTGAGGTCTACAGACGATATAAGGAGATAAGACCAGGCACCCACATCCCACGAGTGGGCCCCAAAGGAGATCCTTGGGGTGCCGTCTCCCATGGGGGAACAGCAAGTGCTATACCCACCTCCAGGAGCTCCACCCCCAAGACCAACCCTCCCACCCCTAAACCATCACCATCCTGAGGGTGGAGATGCCAGCAAACAGCAGTCCACCCCACCTATGGGATGAGAAGGGAAGCTGGAAAGACACTGATCTCCAACAGAAACGATCCTTGAATCTTCATTTGGAGTCTCTCTCTCTCTCTCTCTCTCTCTCTCTCTCTCTCTCTCTCTCCCCCTGCCCTCACACCCCCAACATTAGTGAAACCACGTACTTTTCATGAATTAGGCTACTGAGGATTATTGGGATGTCTGAATAGTATATTACAGTGGAGTTGTATATTCTTTTATCTCCTATTTTTACATTTTTTGTTTCTTAATTTTTATGTTTGTTTTCTGTATCTACTGTCTTTTCACTTACTTGTCTCCCCCAAATCACTTTCTCTCTCTTCTCCTGCTACTAACGATCTTCTTTAGATTCCTCTTTCATGCTTTCTAAGATCTAGTAACTCTATATCCTCACCTCCTACACCCTTAACATCTCATCCTACACCTCACCCCAGTTCTTTGTCCACCATCAGAAACTGTAGACCCTTTTGAGAACGTACTCTTTATATTGTAGATAATAATCGAACTCACCATTTCTGCATATTGTGACAAAACTGTAAATGTCTGAATAGCAGCTATTTAACATTGAATATCGTTTGTATTGCGATCTGTTCACATTGTTCTCCACCATAGAGGAGAGGTATTGGAAATCTGCAGGGACACTACAAACCTATAGGTAAAAACTCTAATGTCTTGGATTCACAGTGCAAGAAGGAAAAACATGAGCAACATGAAAAAACAAGGCAACAAAGTGCCTCCAACAAACCAATACACTACATTATTAGAATCCATGGCCAGCACAGCAGAAGAAATGACAGAGAAGGAGTTCAGGATGTACATGATTAAAATGTTCAGTAAATTAAAGGATGACATTAGAGAGCATATACAGGCATAAAAGATCATTTTGACAAAGAGCTACATGAACAAAATACAGGAAGCAAAAGGGATATAGAGGTTCTAAAGAAAAACAGAAATCCTTGAAATGAAAGAAACAATAAACCACAATAAAAGCTCAATAGAAAGCATCACCAACAGAGTAGATCACTTGGAAAATAGGACCTCAGACAATGAAGACAAAATATATAATCTGGAAAAGAATGTTGACCACACAGTGAAGATGGTAAGAAACCATGAGCAGAACAATCAAGAATTATGGGATAGCATAAAAGGACCAAATTTAAGAATTATTGGGATAGAGGAAAGCATAGAATTCCAAACCAAAGGAAGAAACAATCTCTTCAATGAAATAATATCAGAAAGTTTTCCAAAAGAAAGAACTAATGAAGAACTAATTGGAAAATCAAATACAAGAGGACTCCAAATGTACAAAAATCACAACAGATTCACACCAGGGCACGTTATAATGAAAATGCCTAGCACATAGAATAAGAAGAGAATTTTAAAAGCCACAAGAGAAAGAAATTATATTATATATAGGAGGAAACTAATTAGGTCATGTGCAGATTTTTTAACCCAGACCCTGAAAGCGAGAAGATCCTGGAACAACATATGTCAAGCTCTGACAAAAATGGATGCCAACCAAGAATCTTATATCCTGCAAAGTTAAGCTTTAGGTTTCATGATGAAATAAACACCATGATAAAAAAAATTAAAAGAATTTACAGCTAGAAACCTGGCATTACAGAACATCCTTGGAAAAATATTCCATGAAGACAAAATGAAAAACAAGAATGAAAATCAGCAGAGGGAGGTATTACACTAAGGGAAAAACCAATCAAAGGAGAAACCAAGTCAAGTTAAATACCAAAAATAAACAAAAATTCCTGGGAATACACGTCATGTCTCAATAATAACCCTGAATGTTAATGGCCTAAACTCACCAATCACATGACATAGACTGGCAGATTGGATGAAAAAAAAGACCTAACAAAATGCTGCTCTCAAGAGACTCACAGTAAAAACATCCACAGAGTGAAGGTGAAAGGTTTGGAAAAATCAAACCACTCACATGGACTGCGGAAGCAAGCAGGGGTTTCATCCTCCTATCAAATAAAGTAGACTTCAAGCCAAAGTTAATCCAAAGGACATTTCATACTGCTCAAGGGAACTATTCATCAACAAAACATAACAATTATAAATATGTATGCCCCCCCAAATGGGGCATCTACATTCATCACACAAACTCTTCTCAAGTTCAAGAGTTAATAGACCACAACACAATAATTCTGGGTGACTTTTACACACCTCTTTCACCACTGGATAGATCATACAAACAAAAGCTGAACAAAGAAACTACAGAACTCAATAATACAATCAATAACTTATATTTCACCGACATACGTAGACTATTTCATCCTTCAATGAACGAATATACTTTCTTCTCAGCAGCACATGGATCCTTCTCTAAAATAGACCATATATTATGCCACAAAGCAACTCTTAGCAAATACAAAAAAGTAGAGATACTACCCTGCATTCTATCAGATCATAATGGAATGAAATTAGAGATCAATGATAAAATAAAAAATAAAAGCTACTCCAACACCTGGAGAGTAAATAATATGCTACTGAATGAACAATGGGTTGCAAAAGACATCAAGGAGGAGATTAAAACATTCTTAGAGGTGAATGAGAACACAGAAACAACGTATCAAAATCTGTGGGTCACTATGAAGGCAGTAGTAAGAGGAAAGTTCATTGCATGGAGTTCATTTCTTAAAAGAAGAAAAAGTCAACAAATAAATGACCTAACGTTACATCTCAAAGTCCTAGAAAAAGAAGAACAAATCAACACCAAAAGCAGTAGAAGACTAGAAATAATTAAAATCAAAGCTGAAATCAATGAAATTGAAACAAAACAAAAAGTTGGTTTTTTGAAAAAATAAATAAAATTGATAAACCCTTGGCCTTGCTAATGAAGAGAAGGAGGGAGAAAACACAAATTACTAACATCTGTGGATGGAAAAGGAAATATCACAATGAACACTACAGAAATACAGAAGATAATTAGAAATTATTTTGAAAATTTGTACTCCAATAATATAGAAAATATCAAAGGCATTGACAAATTTCTAGAATCATGTGATCTGTCCAAATGGAATCAAGATGATATACACAAGTTAAACAGATCAATTTCAAGCAAAGAAAAAGAAGATGCTATCAGAAGCCTACCAACCAAGAAAAGCCCAGGACCAGACGGATACACCGCTGAATTCTGCAAGACCTTCACAGAAGAACTAATGTCAATACTCATCAAATTACATGAAATAGACAAAGAGGAAACACTTCCAAACTCACTGTATGAGGCCAATATCATCCGATTCCAAAATCAGGCAAAGACACAGCAACAAGAAAATTTCAGACCAATATCTCTAATGAACATAGATGCAAAAATTCTCAATAAAATTCTGGCAAATTGAATGCAAAAACATATCAAAAAGATCGTGCACCATGATCAAATGGGGTTCATCCCAGGGATGCGAGGTTGGTTCAACATACAGAAATCAATAAATATAATTCATCACATCAATATAATTAAAGAGAAGATCATATGATCATTTCAATAGGTGCTGAAAAAGCATTTGACAAAATACAGCACCCCTTCATGTTCAAAATGCTAGAAAAATTAGTGATAACAGGAACATATCTCAACGTTGTAAAAGCTATACATATTAAGCCCCAGGCCAACATCATTCTAAATGGGGAAAAATTGAAAGCATTCCTTTTAAAAACTGGAACAAGACAGGGATGCCCTCTTTCACCACTACTATTTAACATAGTTCTTGAAACTCTAGCCAGAGCAATTAGACAGACATCAGAAATTAAAGGGATAAAGACAGGAAAAGAAGAACTTAAATTATCACTATTTACCAACGATATGATTCTATACCTAGAAGATTCAAAAAATTCTATCAGAAAACTTCTAGAACTAATAAATGAATTCAGCAAAGTAGCGGGATATAAAATCAGCACCCAGAAATCAAAGGCATTTCTGTACATCAGTGACAAATCCTCTGAAAGAGAAACTAGAAAAACTACCCCATTTACAATAGCCTCAAAAACAAACAAACAAACAAACAACAACAAAAAAAAAACACCACTTGGGAATCAACTTAATGAAAAGAGGTGAAAAACCTCTACAATGAAAATAGCAGAACGCTAAAGAAAGAAATTAAAGAAGACCATAGAAGAGAAAGATCTCCCTTGTTCTTGGATAGGCAGAATTAATATTGTCAAAATGACCATTCTACCAAAGCATTATACAGATTCAATGAAATTCCGATCAAAATCCCAATAACATTTCTCATAGAAATAGAAAAAGCAGTCATGAAATTCATCTGGAAAAATAAGAGACCCAGAATAGCTAAAGCAATCCTTACAAGAAGAGTGAAGCAGGTGGTATCACTATACCAGAAACTATACTACAGGACAATAGTAACAAAAACACCATAGTATTGGCACCAAAATAGTCTTGCACACCAATGGTTCAGAATAGAGGACATAGAGACTAAACCACATAAATTAAGTTATCTCATATTAGACAAAGGTGCCAAAAATATATATTAGAGAAAGGATAGCCTCTTCAACAAATGGTGCTGGGAAAACTGGAAATCCATATGCAACAAAATGAAATTAAGCCTCTATCTCACTATGCACAAAACTCAATTCAAAGTGGATCAAGGACATAGGAATTAAGCCAGACACCCTGAGCCTAATAGAAGAAAAAGTAGGCCCACATCTCTACTATATTGGATTAGGCCCCAACTTCCATAATAAGACTCTCATAGGGCAAGAAATAAAATCAAGAATCAATAAACGGGATGGATTCAAACTAAAAAGCTGCTTCTCAGCAAAAGAAACAATCAGTGAGGTTAATAGAGAGCCTACAGCTTGGGAGCAAATTTTTACCACTTGCACATGAGATAGAGCATTAATCTCTAGGGTATATAAAGAACTCACAAAGCTAAACACCAAAATAACAAATAACATAATCAATAAATGGGCCAAGGAACTGAACAGACAGTTCTCAGAAGGTGTTATACAATCAATCAACAAATATATGAAAAAATGTTCAACATCTCTAGCTATTGGAGAAATGCAAATCAAAACCACTCTAAGAATTCATCTCACTTCAGTCATAATGGCAGCTATTAAGAAAACAAACAACAATAAGTGTTGGCAAGGATGTGGGGGAAAAGGCACACTCATACACTGCTGGTGGAACTGCAAATTGGTGCAGACAATAAGGAAAGCAGTATGGAGAATACTTAGAAAACTGGGAATGGAATCACCATTTGACCCATCTATCCCACTCCTTGGTTTATACCCAAGGACTTTAAAAAAGCATAGTACAGGGACACAGTCACATTAATGTTTATAGCAGCACAATTCACAATAGCTAAATTGTGGAACCTACCTAGATGCCCTTCAGTAGATGAATGGATAAAGGAACTGTGGTATAATACATACAATGGAATATTACTCAGCATTAAAAGAGAATAAAATCATGATATTTGCAGGTAAATGGATGGAGTTGGAGAATATTATGCCAAGTGAAGTTAGCCAATCCCAAAAAACCAAAGGCCAAATGTTTTCTCTGATATGAAGATGCTGATCCATAATGGGGATGGGGTGGGGAGCATGGAAGGAGTGGAGGGGCAGGAAGAGAGAGGGGAAGGAAGGGGGCGTGGGGTAGGAAAGATGGTGGAATGAGATGGACATCATTACCCCAAGTACATGTATGAAGACATGAATGGTGTTTCTCTACTTTGTGTAAACCAGAGACATGAAAACTTGTGTTCTATATGTGTATTACGAATTGAATCACATTCTGCTGTCACGTATAACAAGTTAGAATAAATACATAAATTAAAAAAACAAATGGTCATCCACTACTCTATCCAGCTTTGAGGCTTTGGGTAAAGAAATCCCTTAAACTGCCGTTCCTCATATGTCATGGGTAGTGGTCTCACATGGGAGGGAGGAGCTGGGCAGGGGGCAGAGCAGACAGGCTTCTTCAGTTTTTGATTCCTTCCTGAAATGGAGAGGTGTCACGAAGATGTTCACTGGCTACTCCACGAAGCACCCACTGGGCAGGATAGACACAGGGCCTCACTGCAAGTGTGGGTACCTGTTGGCAGGCGGTGTCCACACACTGGAAACCAGTGTGCACTCTAGCAGGCTGCAGAGCATCAGCAGTTACCAACCTGGGGAGCCAGAGGACCTGGAGTGGAACAGACTTAACAGCTGAGATGTCCAGAAAACATCCTTCTCCAGTTGTCTCCAGGGCTGGGCCTAGCTGTGGGTAAACACCTCTGCCTTCCTGGAGCTGTTGTCCAGGGAGAGTGGTCAGCAGTCCCACGTCAACAGAGCCCCGTGGGCTCACAGGTCACAAGAGGCACAGCATGGCCACCAGGTAGCTGGAGTCACAACTGTAGAGATCGAGTTCTCGGGTGGGCACACAAAGGGAGACCTTGAAGGGCCAGCAGTACTGAAGAGATGAACCCCACGTCCCCAGCTGGCCTCTGGCAGGCTTTCCCCATCCACACGAGTCCCCCAGCCAAATCCAAGACTGATGTCTATCACACATGAGGCCCTTGGAGCAACCTCAAACCTGCCAGTCTGGGCAGGAGCTTTAGACTTCAAATCCTCACCTGGCTCTGAGCAGAAGCCAGCATGAGGACAGAGTCAGAGGGGAGAGCAAGAGTCCAGCAGCTGAGGTAGCAGCACAAGTCCTTGGCCTGCCAGGCTCTGCTCCAGCACACATGAACCCTTGCTTCACCAAAGACAGGCATTCCCCCAGTATGGCCTGTCAGAGTTGGCTTTCTGTCACTTACAACTCAGAGTCAAAGCCACAGATCTGTCTGGCTCTACCTCTGACTCATTCCCAGAGTGGGCACCAGGAGGTTGTGTAAGGCCCGAGTTGGATGTCCCCATGTGCCACATGGGATTTCCCATCCAGTGAGACGACTGTGACCCCAGGGTACAGATGGCACATGAAGATGCTTTCCATGGCCCACAATCCCGCTGATTGCTGCCTGTCCTCCTCCCATCCCCGCTCACTGTCAGCCCAGCAAGCACAGATGAACATCTCCAGTTCCTGACCAACGACTGTGGCCAGGCTTGGGGCGGGGGGCGGAACCTGGGGGCTGAAACCACTGGGCCTGTACTTGAGCTGAAGATTGGTCAGTCCCATGCAATCGCAGGGCAGAGAACTAGGGGGCAGAGAAGAGAACTTTCCAGAAGGAAATCTGGACATCCCTGAAAGTGTGGGGACTGGCTATGGACAGGAAAAGGATGTCCTTACACCAGGCACCCTGACACCACCACCCTCACCCTGGTCACATGCAAATTCCCTCCTCATCTGCTATTGGGGTCTTCTCTTATGTTCTTCTTGCCCCTGGAGCAGGTGGTGGCCCAGTCTGCAATGAGGAGGAACTTTCTCTTTCTCTGTGTGTGCAAATCCTCTTTTCAGAACATTCTGATTTGTCGGTCTCCCGTTCAGCATATTTAGGGCACCCTGGGACTGACAGCAGATAGTGGCATGTAGAAACGCAGGTTTCCTCCTTTAGCCAATACAAAACAGAGGTAGTGTCCAGACACCTTGAAGGGAACCAGCCTAGCAAAAGCAGGTCCTCTCCTCTTTGCTCTTCCCTCCATTCTAAGGGGAGAATCTGGACAGGTGGGGGACCTGTGGGTGCGTCACCCACCTGCCTGCCTGCCTCCTCCCTAGGTGAGGAGAAAGCTCTGCTCCCAGAGGTGTGATGTGGCCGGTGGCCCAGGTGTGCTGGAGGTGAGAGGAAACATTCCTGGTTTTTGTCCCAACATGCAAACAACTGAACAAAAGCATAGCTGTCTGAGATCGGGGCTGAAGAATGCTTTGTTGCCTTGGTTATCAGGAAACGGCCACGCTTCCAGATAATAACAGCTTGAGCAGATGCCAGACTATCTAATACTCCCGTAGGGGACCAGATGGGGCGGGGGGGATCGAGTGTCATTCCTTATACAGGACCACGGACACAGCTGTGGAACTTAAGGAAAACACCACGGTCTGCAAAGTGAACCTTCCCTTTATTCAGGGAGTGGGGCGCAGACAGAGGCCTGCACACCTTCACCTGGCAACCAGTAGTCAGCGTTAGCACTGCGCTTGCGCACAGCAGCCTTGCAGTAAGAGCATGTGCTGCCTCGTGTGGGGGTCGCCCCACTTTGGAGCTGTGGCTGGGGGAGGGGCGTCGGAGCAGTCGTCTCTTCTTCCTTAGGCTTCTCTACCTGGCAGCGAGGTGCCCAACAACGACAGAATAAAAAAAGAAGCCATCCGCTCTTCACCCTCGCTCCCCTAACACCCCCTCCTGCGGCGTCCACACAACCGCCCCCAGGTTTGAAGGCAGCGGTTTTCTGAGCTCCAGACCCCGCAGTTGGGCGTCCCCCGCGGGCTTGACCGGGCCGTGCTGGCCCAACCCTTCGGACCTCAGAGAGCCAGACAGGCGCAGGTCTACAGCGTCCGCCGGCCCACAGGTGCACGGTCGGGCAGGCGGCTTGGGGACCCGCAACAGGCCGGCCGCCCCCCGCAGGAGCAAAACAAGAGCACGCGCACCTGCCGGCCGCCCGCCCCCTTGGCGCGGGCCAATCACGGGGCGGGGCGGGGCCGGCGCGCCGGGCCCGACCTAGGCTATAGCTCAGCCAGAGGCCGCGCGGGGCGCAGCGGCAGAGCCAGGAGCCAGCGCAGCCTCGTCTCCGCAGCCTCGTCCCCGCTGCCCGCTTCCTCGTCCCCGCCGCCGCCGCCCCCGGGGCATGGCCTGTCTGATGGCCGCTTTCTCGGTCGGCACAGCCATGGTGAGTGAGCGCATCTTTTGCGGCCGGGCTTGGTGTTATTTTCAAGGAGCGCAGAAAACACACAAAGACCCTCACGCTCGCCTTACACCGCCTCCCTGGGAGCGCGCCCGCTCTGGCCGCTGACCCAGAGCCCTCTTTCCCCGTGAGAGGTGCCTGACTCCGAGAGGCCCCCGCCCTGGCCACCTGGCGCCTCGGGATGCTACTTGCACCCGCCGAGGATGCCGCGAAGGCGGAGGGGGCAGGACTGGGGCACTGGGCAGCGAGCAGCCCCACAAGTGCACGGAGGGCTTTGGCCTCGTCTGCCTCCAGGTGAGGGGCGCGAAGCCTTGGCGACCCAGAGCGCACTGGAGAGGGGCTGTAGCGTGGGCCTGAGGGAAGGGAGTGTCCGATCTCTGCTGGCGCTCACGGCAGTGGGCTTGGAGAGCAGGGGCTTCGGGAGCCACCCTCCGGAACTCCGGCACAGTCTGGAGGAACAAAAAGAGGATAGGCTTCTAGAGAGGAGCTGCGCTGCCTCTGCTCTCCTTGGGGACAGCTCCTTGCAGAGGGGGCGGCGGAGTCCCCGGGGAGACGGGTGGGGGGCGAGC
The DNA here is from genome assembly GCF_047511675.1 of Marmota flaviventris. Lineage (NCBI taxonomy): Eukaryota > Metazoa > Chordata > Mammalia > Rodentia > Sciuridae > Marmota > Marmota flaviventris. The sequence goes on along the minus strand of NC_092505.1, from coordinate 3,303,318 downwards.
CTGGATCCCTGCCGACTGCCTTCCTGCGCGCTGGGGAGACCCGGGTGGGGCAGAGGCGCGCATCTCTCTTCTCCCGAGGGAACCGGCTCCAAGGGGATGACAGAATGCTGGCTAGACAGTTACAGCAAGTGCTGTTTCCATGCGTGGTCAACCATCTCCCCTTGCGTGTTTGCTCACGAGAAAACAAACAAGCTAACCACAGCCCACCCACCCACCTCGCCTCGTTCTAAGACCTTTCACTTACTTCTGTGCCTAGCACACCGACATTGCAGTTGGGTACCAATGGCCAGATTTCAGGCCATCTAGAGTACAAATAGCAAGTCCTCCGTATTCCAACTGGGATTATCCCGTTTGCCACCATCTCTCTGTGTATTACTATCCTGCCGGCTCCTTCCCATAGGCTGTAAGCGCACGGTGCCCAGCGTGCGCGAGTCCCCCTCCCCTCTCCTTTATTTCATTTTTAGCATCCTGTATTTGAAGTCAGCAGAGCTCAGCAGGATTTGACCGACAGTTACCTCTTGCCTTGAGCTCAAGAGAAAAAAAAGGTAGCAGGCTTTGTGCGCATGCTCTGCTCTGACAACTGCATCCTGTGATTCCAAACAGGTTACTGTAGAACATGCCGCGCGCCAGCTCATTATATAATGATTTTGTGTAAACGGATAGAATGGGGGAAGTCGTCATATTAAGGAAGTTGGTGATGGGGTGGAGGTGGCTGTCCGGAGACCCTCAGGCTAGCGCCCCCCCCCCCCCCCCCGCCCCTGCGAGTGCTCTGCCTTTGACTTGCTGGACATGAAAGGCAGTGGAAAAGAGCTGGGCGAATGGGCCAATCCAGTCCCCTCCTCAAGACATTTACTTTTATCTAGTTGAATTTTGGAGTAATACCTGAAAATTCTTCCTTTTGTGCTTGTTTGTTTACTTGGAATCCCTAAATTACTAATTTTCCCAGCGTAATGGAAAATTAAAGCTGTTGATGCCCATTACAGGTGAAGGAAGTTTCTGATCTTTTAAGTGATGCATAATTCTTCAAGTTGTTTTAGAGCTGCAGAGGTGGCTTGTTCGTGGGAAAAATGAATCGGAACGCTTTAATATATAGATTTTATATAGTAATTTGTTAAATGCTGTGTTACAATTTGATTCAGCCCCAGAGTTCACATGATGTTTTCTCATAGGTAGATGCTAATGGCTGGGCTTATTTTTTTCAGATAACCCTGTTTTGTTTGAAAATCATTTTCCTCTCTGAAAACTGGTACTTTAAAAACAAATTCAGCAGCCATATCCCCAAATGCACCGGTCTTGCCACAGCTGCCTGGAGACCCTCATGGGCCAGTACTCAGGCCTCTCCATGGGCTCAGTACTCAGGTTGACCTCCCCAGCGACTCTCCTTAGCACCCAGGAAAACATTCTCACCAGGGGCAGCCAGGAGCCACCCAAACAGGGTCTCCCCAGCCCCTCGACCTGCAGGAATGAACTCAGACTCTTTACCATGTGTTACACAGCATGGTGGGTGAGAGTGGAGGCCTAGCAGGACAGAGCCACAGAACAGGAAGAGGGACATGGGAGGGAATAGGTGTTTGTTTTATTTTTAATGAGCTCAGGAGGCTGAGGAAAAGCTGTAACCTACATTGCTGGCAACTCTCATCTGAGGATGTTTCCAGAGAGCTGGTCTATTTTGGAGTGACAGGCCACTGCCTCCCATTACACAGGTGTCCATGATTTTATAAATTGGGTGAGTCTGCCGGACATCCGTGGAGGAAGGGTGGGAGTGGTGCATGGCTGGGATGTGATGGGGTGGGACTGTGGGACTTCCTCAGCCTGCAGTGGATTCTCCTGTAGCAGATGACCCTGCAGCACCCACAAGTTGTGGCTGTGGAGAGATAAGCAGGGCTTGAGCCTTGTCAAGGTGGCTGGGTGGGAGCCTTTGGAGCTGGACCCCCGCAGGGCCACTTCCTAACTGAAGAGTTGTGACCAGGCCAACCATGCCTGTGCTGCCCACACTGGAGCAGTTACCCCTCCCCCACTGTTAGAGCTGCGGAGATGATAAGAGGTGTGATCATGGCTGAAGTTTAACAGGCATGTTGTAACTGCGGAGTCAACACCACCTTGTTGACAGTGGCTTACCTAGTGTGTGTGAAGTGTCACTCTTCAATACTTCTCTCCCACTCCCACGTCAGACTAGTCACACCGCTTTGCTCTGCTGGCCCGTCCACTTGTCTCCAGCCCGGTCACCACCCTCTGGTTAAGGGCAGCCCACCCCATCTCAGTTCCACAGCACTGGAGGGGACTGTGCCGAATCCTGCGGTTCCCATCCTGTTACTGCCCAGCTTGGGATCCCTCTGTGGCTCCCCATCAACCTCCAGACAAAGTTCATGTGTTCGCAAGCCCTTCACCATGGGGACCCTGTTTGCCCCTCTGGTCTCATCTTACACTGAAGCCCCCACCTGCTGCTCTCCCCACCATGAGAGCCCATCTCCAGTCCCTGCGTTTCCTGCAGGTCTCTGAGTGTTCCACTTTATATGCTGTTGGCCTGCAGGAGCATGTGCCCCAGCACCTGCCCCCTCACCTGCTGACCTCAGCTGAGACTGTATTTCTTTTTTTTTTTTAAATATCTTTATTTTGTTTCTTTATTTTTATGCAGAGCTGAGGGTTGAACCCAGCGCCTCGCACATGCTAGGCGAGTGCTCTACCACTGAGCCACAACCCCAGCCCTGAGACTGTATTTCTGCAGGAAGACTTTACCCTGAGCCCTGCCCCCACCCCAGAGTCTCCTGTGCCCCCTCTGAGTCTCCGGTGGCTTTTGTCCCACCCTATTGTGATTGTCTATTTTCTTATCTGGGACCAAGTCTTGAACTTGGGCTCATTGAGGCCAGAGGCCATGTCTGCAGAACTGGCTTCATCTGGTGTGCAGTTTGTTAAATGAATGAACAAGTGAGTGAGTGACCAGATGGGCTTGGGCTCTACTGGAAAATCTAGACTCTCTTCACAACCCACAGCTGCTGTCTGATGTCTGCTATGACTGAGGGATGGAAGGGACAGTGGTGGCTTCCCCCTGTGTTCCTAGGAGTTTCCTCAACAAGAAGCCACCCACCTGAGCTTCTTCAGGAGTTGGATCTCCCTGTGGTGGGTGCCTGTGGAGAGGGATCCATAATCCACTGCAGCTGGCATCCAAGGGGTAGAGGTCAAGAGGGCTCTCAAGTGGAGAGGGCACCAGAGCACTCCACCCACCCTAGCACCCGCCCTGGAGGTCCTGGGAGGGAGCCCAGCCGGCAGCGGGTATGGGCGTGGGACCAGCACTCTTGGCTTCCATTTGTATTGCAAGCAGGGATTGGGGTGGCCTCTGGGACCAGGCCAGAGCTACCTGTTGCCCACTGCTCCTCAACATCCCTGCCCCCAAAGCCACGACCTGGTGCTTCCCAGACTCTTTGGAGTCCACATGAGTGACACTAGGGGCAGCAGAAGAGGACCTAAGGGGCAGGTGGAATGGGCAGAGGGAAGTCCTCTGGTGCACGCTTGGTAGACTCTGGGCTACAGGGGTACGTTCCTGCCACATCACCAAGGCCCATGACCACGGAGCTAGCAGAGTCTTCTAGAACTCCTTCAAGGACCCAGCCAGGTGGGTGTAGCCTGAGGAGCTCCTGCAGGGTGCACAGGGTAGACACCAGCCTTCCCTCACTCTGCCTACCTAGGTTGGCGTTTGAAACAGCGTACATGCTCAGTGCTGAACCTCCTTACTCTGCACCTTCATTTCCATTCACACAGGAGTCAATGAGCTGAGTTTTCATTTGGTGAAGGTTTTGGGAGGTGGGAAATGCCTACGAGGCATGTGGTGTGTGGATATCTTTGTAATGAGAAGCTATATTTTCCATCACCAAGAGATCCAGAATTCCTGTGCCTATCTCTCCATTCCCAACCCCCAGTTGTGTTTCAAGTGTTTAAAACCCCCAAGCTTAGAGCTAGATTCTGGAACCCTAAATACTTAGTGGAACCAATTCTAGCTTCTCTGTGATTCAGGCACCTGCCCTCAAGGGGACATGCTAGTAGGGGGAGGTGACCATTTGAGTTTTTTTGTGTGTGGGCCTATTATAGACAATCCGTTCTCTGGTTTTATTTTGGGTTTTTGATAAGAAATACTTAGCAAACCTATGGAAGAGGAACAATATGATGTGTTCCCACTTTAGAACAAATGACAGGGGCATTGTCCCTGGGTAGTGCAGTTGAAGTGACCTGTGGGCAGGCTTGGGGGGGGGGCAGGCGCTCTCACAGAGACATGCTGTCAGCAGCATGGTGGAGTGTTGTGAAAGGCCCCTGCATTTGATTCAGGAGACATTTAGAAAAGCATTCAGAACCCCAGGGCTCTTCTGTGTTTGGAGGTCCTGGGGCTTATTGACTGGGCCAGGGTCACCAATCATGAGAAAAGCCCACCCCTCCTGTGCATAACTGCTTCTGGTCTCCGCTGGCCTGTCGGCCACAGTTCATTTGACTCCCGACAGGAGCTTAAAGGCCAGTGCAGGAGTGGAGGTGCAACCCAGAGGTCAGGCACTTGCCTAGCGTGTGCCAGGCACGGTTCCATCCCAACAGCAGAAGGAAAAAGCCAATGCAGGCCTGAGGCACTGTGGCCATGCAGCCGGACGAACACCTAGACTTCTGTGATGACTCAAATTCAAACGTCACTTCTGCTCTTCACTTTGAGCAGCTCCTTAAACTGTGCCTCAGCTTCCTTGTCTGTATGATAGAGAAAAAAGGTGAAGCCTTCCTGCTCCTCGGTGGTCTTGCGAAATCGCAGTGAGAGAGTCACAAGTGATTTAGGAAATTTAAAAGTAAAGTACAAAGACCGTCCCCACAAACCCCACAGCTCTACTTGTGCATTCATTACGGGATTTCAAAAGGAAGGCACTCAAACAGCTTTTCAATAAATCTTTACCAGTTATGCGTTTCTTAGCAGCCTCATGTGTCTTTGATGTTTTTAATGAGTCGACCATAAACAAATAATTTTTTATGGTGGCTGGGCTGGTGTTATCTTTACTGAAGAGGTGATTCACTTATACTATGGTTTTGTGATTAGGTTTTATGGTTCCGAAGGAAGTTCAGTTTAATGTTTTATCTAAGCATCTTTAATAGAAGAAAGAGTGACGGCTGGCAGTGACAGTGCCTGTGGTTGGTGTCTGCCCTGCTGCCAGAGGTGCTCCTGCCAGAAAAGCGGGCTGTTAATAATGGATGCCCTGAGCCTCGTGCCCGTCTCCTGACTTTCCTGCTCTCTGGGTGCCACATAACACGTCTTGTGCTTCCTCTTCATCTTTCTAGAATGCCAGCAGTTACTCCGCAGCGATGACGGAGCCCAAGTCTGTGTGCGTCTCTGTGGACGAGGTGGTCTCCAGCAACGTGGACGACGCTGAGACCGACCTTCTGAACGGGCATCTGAAGAAGGTGGACAACAATCTCACCGAGGCCCAGCGCTTTTCCTCCCTGCCCCGGAGAGCAGCTGTGAACATCGAATTCAAAGACCTTTCCTACTCCGTTCCCGAAGGACCCTGGTGGAGGAAGAAAGGTAGGCAGAGAGGCCGATTTGGACACTGAACTGGAAAGAGACTGTGGATGGAAGCCACTGGTCATTTGGGGAAAACCTAGGTCTGGGAGTCGGGGGGCTGAGATTCCCTTCCAATGCCTTCGCTGTCCAGGCTGATTTATTTAATTGCTTTATGCCAACTTCTTCTCAGCCGTGAAATGAAAAGTTTGGACTATGATCTGAAAGTTCACAGTGACTGTAAAGTTTTGTGGTGTTATTATAGGTTGAGTATCTCTTATTGGAAATGCCTGGGACCTGAAGTATTTCAGATTTTAGATTTGTTTTTGAGATTTTGGAATATTTGCTTATACATAATGAGCTATCACAGGGATGGATATCTCATTGTGTATAATAAGATACATAAACCTGACCTTTGTCCATTTCATATACACTTTATGCAATATTATTAGTGCACCTACATTTTAACTGCAACATGTCACGTGAGGTCAGTTGTGGAATTTTCTACTTGTGGTGTCATGCCATTGCCCAAAAGGTTGAGACTTGGGAGCATTTTGGTTTCAGATTTTCAGACTGGGGATGCTCAGTCTGTTTAGAGAACTTGACGAGGTTGGCCAGTATCCGTGTGTGCTCATTTCTGGCAGGTGCTCCAGGCTATCTTTGGTGGACATTGTATGTGTCAGTCTATGTCTGCCCTTCAGCTATGCAGAGTAAACCAGAAGGCAGGAGCCACCTCTCAGGTCTGAAGTGTCAGGAAGCCAGCGCTTGCCATGACCTCTCTGAGAACCCATCATCTGGAAGGGCTCTGAGATGGAGGTGCTGTTGGGCTACAGAAAAGCCAAATGTTGGAAAGTGGGCTGTGTAGATAAAAACAGAGGGAGTGGGGAGGAGGGAACCCAGGGGTCCCATCAAGCCACTCTGTGCAGGATGTTGCCCCCAGTTTTTTGGGTGCTCAGGGGGTTATGACAAGCGTTTGAGTTTCTCAGCCACCTTTCCCAGCCCAACTTCCAGCATTCAGAGCATTTACACCTCCTGGGTTGGTACTTCTTTGTCCACCTGATCTGCCTCTTGTGGGCTTTATGTCCACACATTGTCCATCGGGGGACCCCTCCTTTGATGGGAGTGGCTGGGGAGGAGGGTGCTGGTCTCTTGTTTCTACTGAAGCACTAGAAGCAACTTGGAAATCTGAGAGGAATTTGGATCAGAGAAAGTGATGCAGGCACCACCGGAATAATATAATTTTTAGGACTCTCAGTAAATCTGGACTCATCGTTTCTTTCTTTTTGAAAAGGACCCATGCGGTTTTTCTTTTTATTTCTTCTTTTCCCTCATGTCTTTGTTTTGTTTCTCTACCCTCTTGAAACTGAGCCTTTAAGATCGCTGGTGTGGGCCACCTGGACTTGGTTGTAAACATAAGTTGGAACCTAAGCAAGCCTGCTTCCTGGGACCCAGGAGGCCAGTGGTTGTTGGGTGATTATGCCTGTGTTGGTACAACCAGGAGCAGATCCTGTGCCCTCTCAGGGGCCGACTGCATACCACGGTTAGCTGATACTTACATTTTTAGAGCATGCCAGCCTGTTTTGTTTAGAAAAAATTCTGTGCCAGGCTCAGGTTTGGGCCCATTCTTTTGAGCTTGTTGGAATTTCAACATAGAGGTGTAGCTTTTTCTTTCTAACTTGAAGGTAGATTTTATAGAAACGTGTACCAAGAAACCACTGGGGCAGGGTTGTTATGTTCGGCCTTGTTTGTTTGTGTGATTGTGGCCAACCTGTGAGGGGCACAGAGCGGTTTCCATCCCTCTGCCGTGTGTGTGGTCTTGGAGAGGCCATCTGAGGGTGGAGACGGGGTGGGGGTCCGTGAGAGGAAGATGGCTTGCGATGCAGACGTGCAGATGTGTGAATACTGACAGCATCTTGGTGTGAAACCTGGCACATAAAGTCTGGCCACAGAGGTGCCCAGCTGTGGTTTGCGAGTATTGTCCACCTTGCCAGCTGTGTGGCTTGTCCACCCTGTGTTCTCTAAGAGTTCAAACTGTTTATATCCACCATCTGAGTCAGCCTGCAGGTGGTGGCTTCTTGGCAATGAAGGGACACAACTGTCCATTCTCAGTGGCCCTCAGGAAGCTCAGCCAGGAGCCACTGGGTAGTTGCTTGCCCTATAGTAACCTCCGTGGGCTCCTGCAGGGAGGAGGTGGAAATGGGTCTGCGGGACTTGCCCATGAGTCAGAGAGGCAAAGCCAGAGCGGGTGACAGATGTGATTGGCCTGGTGTGTCCCAGTTGCTGGTTGAGAAACCAGTGAGGTGTGATGTGCTGGCAGACTTCCTCCCCAGCTCGCTTCTCCCTCAGTGGCAGCTGCTGGGTGTGCTGGGTCTGTCCCCGTCCTCCCAGCCCCTTGGACCCAGTCCTTCCTTTGTTCCTGGAATCTACAAATCAGAGTCTAGATGGTTTACCACTCCAGCATGAGTTTAGGGTGGGAAAGAATCACCCATCTTCTTGTCACTCTGTGGAAGGGGCACAGCGGCTGGCAGTGGTTCAGGGCTTGTCTATGCTCCTGAGCTAGGCAGGGACAGGCCTGGGACTGAGCAGCAGTTTCTCATTCTGTGGCGGCATCCTGGCCATGGCTTGCCCAGTTCGGGGGCTTCCAGAATGCTGGTTCATGCAGCCAGCAGGAAGCAGTGCCGTCCTGGAGGCTCAGGTGCCCTGGGAGTGTCCTGGAACCCCGGTGGTCCATTGGGCTGGAGGCCACAGCCAGGAAAGCCTGGGGTGTCCCCGCTGAAGGGAGACAGCTGCAGATGTCCTTTCCCTGCCCCCTGCCCCCCTCACAGTCTGCTCTTGAGTGCCATATCCTGGTAGCCCATTTCCCCAGCATGAACAATACAGCCTGCGTTAATCTGGCCAGGCCCAGGGATGCCCTGCAGGTGTCCTTCTGGGCACTGGTGTGTGCGGATTCCTCTCGTACCACTCCCACATGGCACCGCCCTCTCCTCTGCTCCTCAGTAAGCAGAGGCTGCCCCACCTGCGCAGGTGGGCACCTCCTTTTCCTGCTTTGTCCTCTGTTTCTAGTGAGCGTCTCCGGCCCCAGCAGTGACGGGGTCAGGCCGAGAGGCCCAGTCCTAGCCACTTCTCTGCATTTCTTTTTCCTCGTGGTGGCTGTCATCTCTGTGTGACTCCAAGGATGGCCTCCAGCATAGGAGTGACTTCTCTTACACTGTCACCCGATTAGCTGACGGTATTAGGTTGATTGTTTTCGGTTTTTAAAATTCGACTCCAAGCGTTGAGCTAACTGTGACGATCACTCTGGGGCTGGACACCCTGGCGTCACTTAAGGGACCACATGAGAGGCAGAGAAGTTTTGAGAGCTCAGAGTCCGACTGCCTCAGAGCTTGGGGAAGGAAACAGGAAGCCATGTGCTCTGCCCACGGTCAGAGCCCAAGCCGGGAGAAGTCGTTCCTTTCCACTTCCGAGACACTGGAGGATTCCGGGAAAGCCATTCCCTCAGTTTCTCCTGGGACACAGTGCTCCCACACAGCTCAACACAGAATGCTGTACCAGCAAGCTGGGCCTGTGACCTTGGTGGCAGTGTGAACTCCAATGGTTACTGTAAAGCAAGCAGGGAAGAGAGAACTTCAGCATCCTTAGAAGAGAGGTGTCGAGTGGGCCTGTAGCAGTATTTTTAAGGAGATGTCAGGCCTGTGTTCTTTAACCACTGAGCAGGGCAATTGCCAAGCATTGAACTTGGCATTTCACAAAACATCTTGTATTTTCAATTGTAGTTACATTTTCACCATATGATTAATGATGTCTTTGGAGGGCAAAGTAGCTCATATAATAGATTCCTGGTAGAGAGCGTAATTGTGAGAGGAGCTATTCTCAGGAGGAAGAAGCACACCCCAAGGATAATTTCACCGGCTTCGGATACAGTAATTACTTTCCCTCAAGGAATTCGCTCACGTAGCTTGAGTGGATGGGACGGGTGGTTTGGAACACTGACGAACTTAGTGCCGTCACACAGACTGTTGTATCAGGGGATGGACCAGAGAGCTGGCGTTCAGATCACCCCTAGTGTGACTCTGGGAAGCAGCCTGAGCTTCCTATAAGATAGACACCTTTTGGTAGCACTTGGGACCCTTGTGAAGAAGAGAGTCCACATAGCCCAATTCAGAGGTGGAGATGAGAGTGAGGAGGTTTTTCACATAGGGGCTCATTCACAGTAGACATAATGGCCCCGTGGGCAGAAGGCAGGCTTGGGTGCTCTGTAGGCGTGCCCTCCCCCCAGTATCTCTGGACCCTTTCATGCACAGTCGACTGTCTTAGGGCATGGTCTCACCGTGGATTCAGGAGGAATTCTGTCCATTCTACTTGTGAAAGACTGTGACATGACATCTGGAGATGTACCCAGGTCACCGCAGTAGGGAACGTGGGACTTGAAACCTGACCTGGGATTTCAGGGCAAGGTCAATTGTCCACAGGGAACCTTGGGAACACTTGGCTCTGAGGGGGACACACCGTGCCCCACCTGCAGATGGCGTGGTTGGGGTCTGCCCTGTCTTCCTTTTCATCAGCCTGCTGGGATGCGGCTGCCCCTGGATGTGGGGAGGAATTCTTCCCCCTGTGCAGACACCCTGTTCTGTCCCCTCATCAGTGAGGGGAGCCTGTGAGCATGGGGAGAGGACCCCTGGAATGGCCCTGTGATGAAGTTCAGGTTGGGGACAACAGCATTCACACTTGGGGTTTTAGAGTGTTTTCTTCACTGTTCTCAGGTGGGCATTATCTCCCCTGGCCACACTCCATGGAGTACCACTGCCGCTTTAAAACTAACCCAGCCACATGCTTTCTAAAACTCAGGCAGGAGTTAAACATTCTGGGCAGCTCCATGTTAGATTATCCGTACTGGTTAGCTTCTAAGCTGCAAAAATGCTTTTGAACACCCTTCTTAAGGTGAAGTTTGCTTTCTCTTAATTTCCATAGCTATTTTCCAAGACTTGTCATTACAGGCTGGCAAAAATGAGGGGTGAACCACTAGCAAATCCTTTCAGGAATTCCATGAGGAAGGCTGGATTGGAACCATGTGCTGGGTGGCATGACCCAACTCACTGGCACAGGCATGGAAGGGCAGCCCAGGGAAGGGAAGGCTGCAGGGGTCCTCAGGATGGTGGTGGGCTGTCAAGGGCTGCTCAGACTTGAGGGGAGATTGGTAGCCCCCTAGGGAGAATTGCTTTTGTGTTTCTTTGGAACTTTTGTGCTAAGGTAGCTTTCTTTGGGTGTAAAGAGAAATTGCTTTTAATGCTGTAGCTAATTTTTTCCTGAAGTATGACAGCCGCAGTCTCCTTGCAAAGATTCCTTGCTAGAGGCTGGGGTGCTTACAAAGAGGAGCCCAACAGCCCGAGTTTGCCTCAATGAACTCAAAGGACTGGAGAGCTCTTTTCTTCCCCACTGGGCCCAGTTCTTAGATTCTCAGGGTTTGGTGGCTCCCAGGGGACAGATAGGCAGGCCACCCACTCAGGGCCCTGAGGGACAGCACCTTCAGTGATAAGGCTTTCTGGAACTGTTTTCAACTTCTGCCTTAAAGGCCCCCAAATAAGCTTAGAGACAATGTCAAGAATGGGCCAGCTCAGCAGACTCACCGGACACGAGTGCATAGTGCCTGCGTGTGCTGGTTTACAAGGAGAGTCTTCACAGCCAGGGCCTGGCAGCCCCCCTCCTCCAGTCTGCACGTGTCCTCTCCCTTCACATGCCTCATGGGAAGCCAGACCATCATCAGATGACCTGGAATTGGAGGTCTTTGGTTACAAAGCATTGCAGCTTAGGGCGCGGCAGCCTCTAGACCTGGCTTAGATGGCCCTGAGACGTGGGCCTCGGCATCTGCTCTTCTGTTTCACCTTCTGATTGGCATGATCCTTATTTAGGCATGCTAATTCTCTGTCACTCTCCTGGGGAGGGCTCCTATTCTTGAGCCATCTGGCTTCTTCAAACAACTAGGTAGACCTGTGCCCTGCTCAGGGCATTGCTGCCACTGCCTTGCTTTCTGAGGACATCCATGACAACTCATTCTCCCTGAATGGGGTGTGTGTGTGGGGGGTATCTGCTTGCATTTAGCACCTGTAGGCTTGCATCTTGAAAACTTCACATCCCCAAACTGAAGTCCTCCCCTTAAACCAGAACCTAATCTGCCAGGGCAAGAAATAACCTCAGGGGACAATTGGTTGAACATGAAACCATTTCTTTTGTTTATAAATTGGCAGGAAAAAATGTTTAGTAACCACACACCTGCTCCTTTTGAGTTCAATTCTAGGATCAACAGATTCGATTATTTAAGGAACAAAGGTAACCATGCACATCAGATTAGAACTATTTAGGAAGACCACACCCTGCAAACTAGGGTTTGCCATGAGGCGAATGCTCTATCTGATACATGATGGTGAAGTCCATGCTGTGCCCAAGAAAGCTTACCATCAGATCTGATGCCAGGCATTTTGCTCATGTGGGAAGAGGTGTCAGTCGCAGTTTCCAGGGCCAAGGATGGCAGCAGATGCGGCTGCAGGGTCCACCTAGCCTGATCAGCAGTCAAGAGTTTCACTTCCCACTTTGCCAGCTGTGTGTTGTTAGTTACCTTGGTGCTTTGTGGGGTAAAAGCCATTCCCTGTCAAAAGTAAGACATGCAAGAGTAAACTCAAGGTTGTGGTTAGGTCCAACTGAGACCTATATTTAGAGTCCCATCTCTGAGCCAGTGGGGCCTGGAGCTGCCCAGGCTGACCTCCCACACTGGGGAGCAAGCCTCTTGCACCATCCCGACTGCAGATGGCCAGCCTGTCTGAGTACTTCACAACCAGGAACCAACGCCTCCCAGGCCTTAGGGCCGTGTTTGCACAACCCTCATTCTTAGAAAATGCTTCTGTGTGTTGTTTCGAGTAATGTTCATTAGTTGATCCAATTTCTGCTTTTTGGAACTCTGCAGAACAAGTTTTCTGGTTCTAGAGCTCACAAATTGAGGTGGTGGTGGTGGGGCTAACCAAGAACAAAGCAAAAGGGTATTAAATCCAGAGCTACCCTGAGGGGAGGAAATAAGGAGCATGTGGCCCTTGGAGGAAAGGAGGGCAGAGCACTGTTTGAGAGGTGGGTACCAGAGCTGTTTAACAGGGGGCAGGTTCTGGTGAGGGTGGAGCTTGACAAGAGGGGAATGTGACTCATGCTTTCTGTTTCTTGTGCTGTCATAAGGCAACTTGGTGTACTCCAACCAAAAGTCCCTCTCCTGACACCCCAGCACCCATCTTGAAAGTGAACCTTTGGCAGGAGTTTTATGGGATTTCTCAGTTGTTACTTATCCCCTCCCACTTTTTTGGGAGAAGTGTTTATTTTTTGATTAAAAATAACCCATGTTTACTGAGCAAAAGCTGTTTGCTTTAGCACATTGTCTCATTAAGTCCTTTGGGAGCCCCAGGGAGGCGCCTCATATAGCTATCTTCACTGGGAGGAAGCAGCCTGCCCAGGACCCCTGCAAAGTAAGAGCCAGGCAAGGGTTCAGACCTGAACCTCAAGTCTTGACTTCCTGCCTCTCAGTGCTCCAAGGAAACCTCTCTCGGTTTGCAGCTTCTTAGATATACCTAAAGTGGGCCGTGTTAAGCCTTCCTTGCCCTTGAGATCGCCCTGGATGTTCATGGGCTTTGGCAGAGGGCAGCTTTGGGCTCTGTTCAGTGTCCACAACCCCACCACCACCCGCTGGGGGCTGCGCTGGACCTCCGGGAAGGGGTTACAGACGTTCATTCCAAAGGACAGTTCATTTTGGCCAATTGTCCTCTGCCGCCAAGTGCAGCCATATGTGGGCTTTATTGAGTAGAAACCCTCCTTTCTCAGGCTGGCGGGGCCTGGGGCCCCTGCAGACGGCTGGACACACCTGCTCCCACTAGCTTCCTTTTGCTCAGTTGCAGGTGTGGCTGCAGGCCTGCTGGGGGCTAACTGTAGGTGAAGTCTGGATTCTGGAAGACTGCAAGGCGCGGCCCCCTAATGCAGGAAGGTGCGGGCGGGGCCGAGGAGCTGCCGCGCGTGCGCAGTGCCTGGCCGTCATCCGCCGCCGCCCGCGCGGGGTTACTAGCGGTCAACGCTCGCTAGTAACCTCGGTAGCAGCGGGGAGCAGCGCGATTGGCCGGGCGCCGGGCGCTGTTGCTAGGGCGGGAGGGGATGCTGCGGCCGCCCTGGTCCGGGTGCTCGGCCTCTGGTCGGCTCAGCCTCGCGGACTGGGGCCCGTCCCCGCTCCGTAGGCTCCCCCTGTACCCAGCGCCCGAGGACCACCGGGAAGTGGGAGCCAGCCCTGCTGGTGGGAGAGCCATCACGATGGTTGCGCTGACGCCCGGGCTGGCTTTCTGCTGGAGCGGAGACCTCACTGAGGGACAGCGGAATGGCCGCAGCCTGCGCGACACCGCGGGCTGGAGACTCCGGTTCCCCAGCGCCCTTCCATCCACAGTTGTTCTGTGGCCGGGGATCTTGTGAAGGATCCATGTGGGACTTTATTTATAAAGTCCTTGTTTAAGTTCAGTGTAGGGAAGCCAGGAGGCAGGGCAGCCTGGTGGGTGGCACTGGACCAGGACCCGGGCTGCCTTTGGAACCTTGAATTCCCCGTTGAAACTGGGGTGTGGCTCTACTAAGCCAGCTGGAATTCAGAGGGTCATGTGCAAGGTGACAGCTCCCCCACCTCTGCTGAGTCACTCCCATCCTGGGCATGGCAGAGGATGCTAGGACAAATAACAGCTGAGCTTTGGACGTGTTTGCCGCAGCATCTATGATATTTATTTATCTACTGGTTTTGGTGAACCCATAAATGTAAGACACATGTGATTTCTACCAGCTGCGCTCCATTTGAATATCTGGAAGACCTGGGACTCCTGTCCTTCTCTAGACACTGGCCTGGCCAGTTCTTGGGGATTAATCTAGGTGCCTTGTGAAATGTTAAACACCATTGTATGCTTTGCCCAACCTTCTGGGTTCCTGAATAGACACAAGGAGACCATTTGGACTAATGATTTTCCGCTGCTTGCTTGCCTGGTGTGGTGCTGTAGAGTTGGCGTTGCTCTAAGCCTGCACACCTTGAGTTCTTAAGTACTCCCTGTGCTGATGGTGAGCCAGGAAGCCAGAGCTTCCCTTCTCCTTTCCCTGTAGAGACTTCCTGTCCCTATGATCAGGCATTTGTGTTTCCTTTGCCCACTTGATGCCCTCTGCAGGGAACCCACCTAGCCTTCCCAGGCTGGGGGAAGCCTGCCTCATTTGCCGACTGCCTTGGTCAAGAAGGCCCTTCTGGGCACCTTCACAGCCCTCTGCCCCGGGAGCCGGGCATTCTTTGTGTGTTTTGGGCTTTCCTTTTCTGAGCTGCAGATGCACTGTTCTGTCACTCCTGTGTCCCTGCTGCCTGGCCCAGGCCTGGCTCACAGTCAGCACACATTAATGAATGAAATCAGAGAAGAAGTCTGTCCCTGTAACCCACAGAAGGCTCAGGAGTAGGGAGGAAAAGAAAGAGGCTTGGGCACATGGAATGTGATCTTGCGTGACTTCCTAGGTCACCCCAACTCACTGACTCCCTGCATTGAGGTTGGCAGGTAGGGTATTAGGTGATAGGATTCTGGGTTCTTCATCAGGCACCTGCACCTGCCTTTGAGTCCTGGCTCCTCCCCTATTAACCATGTGACCTTGGGCCCCAGTTTGGATGAGGCAGATGGGGCTGGTGGGAGTGCCAGTCCCAGAGTTACAGTGGGTAAGACTGAGGCGTTGCTTCATGAGGGGCTAATGCGTTTGGGAGTTTTACCTCAAATTGGCCAAAGCGTTGTTTTTTACATTGTTGGCTTCATTATGCATTTTTACTCCTATTGATCGTGGTAGTACCAGCTTGGTACCGCCTGGCTCTGGAGCAGTGACTTATTCCGCCTTCCCAGCAGCCCTGCAGGAAGGTTGTCTTGCCACGTCCTGCGGGATGAAGGTGATGTGGCTGGAGCCCCGAGGTCCCTTGCCAGGCAGCCCAGAGTGTCTCCCGCTGTACCCGGGCTTTCTGGTCCCCATGCTCTGAGCTCTCCGTTGTCCCTGACGGTAGAGTTTCCCAGCTTCCTGAGGCTGTTCTCTGAGACTTCCTCTTCCTTCCCTAAGATGTACCCTGGTTTCCACTCATGACTGATATTGGGACTAAGTCAACGCTCACTTCGGGGATGCTGACCAAAGCTTCTTGTGTAAGAGTCGCGCAGTGCCGGGTGGCAGACAGGTAGCTGCAGCCTCGTCCCTGCTGGAGGGCTTTTGAGAACGTCCAAGTCACTGGGTGATGAGCTTTGTGTCTTTGAGACTATTTGTATTTAAGCATGGACGTTTGTGAGTGGCAGAGTGGAAATTTCCACCATTGAAACAAAGCTCCGCAGCAGCGTTACACTTCAGAACCTGCCTCATGAGGGAGGTTAATGTAGGTCATTTTAGGAGGATGTGAGATTTTATCGGCTGTGTATTTTAGTCTGTGGCTAGATTTTCGTGCCCGAACATGGAAGCTGCCGTGCCCGCTGCTCTGACTGGCAGCCGAGGCAGGACAAGGGCAGTGCGGGTGCCCAGGCGAGCCTAGCCTCTGCCACCTGAGGGGGGGGCTGTCCACGTGTAGTTCCTGCATTTGCAGTTATCTCCCGTAAATCCTGTCATCTTGCTGTTTATAGAAAATGCGTTTCCCATTCTTTGCAGTAACTCCAAGTTAATATGTAATAAAAAAACCTTACGATGAATCAAGCCGTGCTGTGAGCTGGTTTGTCATTCTCTCTCTCTGTTTCTTTTGATGAAACAATTCCAGGCCTCACGCCTTGTAGCTAAACTCTCTCAGTGGAGGACACCGAGGTGCTGCGGCTGGGGATGTGGGCTCCAGAGGGGGAGTCTGGTGTGGACCCCTCTTTATCTCTGCCCCGCCGGACAGCACGTGGGTTACTCCCCTCCTGTCAGGAGGAAATTCCAAGGGCGATGATCCCCACCGGCGAGGCCATGCCCAACCTGAGGTGTCCATAGACACCAGCCTACTTCTTAGGAAGTTAGTTATTCATGACAGAATAACCTACCAGTGGTGGCCGAGAGCCTGAGATGGATCCCTTTGGTGATCATTCTCCAAGGAAGCCTGGTGCACAGTCCGGGCTCCGGCCCTGGGAGGAAGAGCCAGCACAGAGTTTGTGGTGCTGGTGGGCTTCGTAACCCTGGGCCCGCAGTGTCCTCAGTGGCTCACCCATATGCACCTCTCTGCCGCCCCATGAGCAAGGAGAGGATGGGAGGTGCTCAGGACTGGCCCAGGCTCACAGGGCTGCAGGTGGTGAAGCCCAGGGGATCCAGCCCGAGGCCCTGGGGGGCTGCGTCTCATGTGAGTTCCTGGGTGACGGGCACCCCAGAGTGGCTTTCTGCGTTGGCGACTATACATCCCTCCAGTGCAGCCTGCTGCAGATGTCACTCAAGTGACAACCTTGGTTGAGTGGCTTCTTCAGAGTTGGGAGCTGGGCAAGGGGCCTAAGCTCTAGGAGGCTCCTCTGTGGTCATCTTGGTGGCTCCAGGCTTCTGGCATCTCATTTCTGAATCGAAGCCCCAGAAGGGGTGCCATTTCATTTTCACACCAGGGCCCTGGAAGCCTGTGGTGCCCTCTGCAGGGCACTGGGGACCCTATGTGTGCTCATCTTGGGCTGCAAAGAATCCTGAGGACGTAGGAGAGGAAGCAGATGACAGACATGGTGTGGCGCAGCATTGACCAGGCCCCGTCCCCCTGCCAGGCCCCATCCCCAGCCGTCACATGAGGCCCATTCTCTCGTTAACTGAGAAAGAAATCGTGTCTTGGTTTCAGAGTCCCTGCCTGTGACAGGTGGACCCCAGGACCAACGCCAGCTGCCAGACCCCACCTTCCTCCTGTGTGTCTTCCAGGGTCATGTGAAACAGCCGGCGGCTTCCTTGGGCCACAGCCATCCTCAGTGAACTCGAGACTTTACCGTGCTTGCTCACTACACAATGTTCCTCCCGTCTTAGCTGACCCCGATCTCACCCCTCCTCTGTCCTCCGGGAGAGTCAATAATCAGGACCAGAGCATGCCACACTCGCTCTCACACGGCAGGCCTGCCCCCTGCACCACCCGTGGCCACCAGGCGCATTGGGCAGGAGGAGGGCATGCAGGGTGGGGCGGGCTCAGCAGGAATCCGCCCCCCCCCCACCCCCCCCCCCCCCGCACAGCCTGGCACAGCCACCGGGGCTGGGGCTCAGTTGCAGTGATGGAACGGGGTCCCTCTCTGGGGATTGTGTTGACTTGGGCGGATGAGAGGTGAGAGCACTGGCCACACCCCATGTGGCCTGCCTCTAGGTCGCTGGCTGAGACCCAGACTGGCCCTCCAGATCTCAGTGTCCACTCGTCCTGACCACAATGCGGGTGGGAATCCTTCCCTCCTGGTGACTGCAGTGAGCTCATGGGGGGCGGGGGGACAGGAGAGTGCCACAGGGCGTTTCTGTGGGGGTTTGGGACTCAGGCATTTATACACACAGTTACCTAAGAAATCACTCCCACACTGTCTTTAGAATGCTCCGAGGTGTCGGCTGCTTGTTTTATAAGAATACCTGCCGCGGAGGGCGCGGAGGAATGAGACCCAGCTCCAGGACAAGCAGGCCGTGTTAAGGGAGACTCTGGTGCGATTTATGTAGAGCAAAGTTAGCCAAGCATGTGCTTTCTGAGTTCCCATTAGGGCATACTGGCTCTTAAGGAAACACCTCAGTGGGGCAGTAGGGGACACGGCACCTAGGTGGCTGATGGAGACCACTGGCCCCAGGACTTATTCGCTCTCCTCTGGCTCTGCTTTCTGCACACTCCACACCGCAGTCCCTTGGGGCTGTCCATGCGTCCTGTTGTTTTTTTGGGCCTCCAGAAGTCAAAGGCTGTTGGAGTCATGTCCAGGCCCCAGGGAATCCCAGTGTGGCTCGAGGGCTTTGAGAACAGGCATCCGGGCCCACCCAGCGGTTCTGAGCTAGAGGGTGTGGGTCAGTCAAGTTTGCACATTAATGCGTCCAGGACACCTTGGTGTTCCAGGTCTAGGAGTCCACTCTAAGAACTTTCAAGGAAGGGATGGCCACTTGCGAGCCACATCTGACCCTTAAATGAAGGAGCAGGAAGTGGCCTTGCCCACCCTTCCCTGATGGCAGGAAGGATTGAAGGGGGGCTGCTCAGAAAGGCTCAGGTGTCCCCAAGGCCTCAAAGTGAGCTTCCTTTCACCAACAGAGATGCAGACCACTGGTCTGTGCTGAAGGGCATGGTCTCAGGAGCCCCCTGTGAATTTGGGGAGCTCCTGGGCCCCTTCCTTCCCAGGGACCTGATCCCAGTGTGCTGATCTGGGGACAGCAGGCTTCAGATGCTGGTAACAGGGACAGAAAGGCAATTGGCAGTATACTTGTTTAAGAGAGTCCATGCAACCCAGAGCCACACTTCACCCTCTGTGTGTCTGTGGGTGCTGGTTTGCAGCATCACCTGGAGGTGGGGTGAAGATGATAAGCTTCCTCATGGCTGATCTGTATCGCCTGTCCCCACCCACAAATAAGGTCATTGCAATCTCTGTCACTGACCAACTTATCCACTGGCCAGTTGCTTTGTGGAATGTGGACAGAGAGCTAGTACTGGGAGCTGGCACTGAGAACTGGTACTGAGGCTGCCGTGGGTGAATGTCGTGTGAATGGAGGGACGTCTGTCACAGGGCTGTCAGTCACCGTGCAGACAGGTGGTGGGGAGGAGGCTTGGAGTGCACCTCTAACCTGGCAGTATTATTTCCTTTCCGTAAACCTTCCTTGTCTTTGACAGAAGAAAAACTGCTCTCTTCAGCTAAGATATCACTGTAGGTGACAAAATCATTTGTAGGGCCTGAGGTCATCCTAGGGTGAAGAGAGCCCCTTAGAGTAGCCACGGGGGCCCTCAGGTACTCAGCACGCAGTGGCCAGCCCCAGGCCTCTGTTGTCCCAGATTCCAGCAGGCACCTAAGGGGCCAGCCTCTCGATGCTCTGCACACCCCATCCTGAGAGCACAGAGCTGGCATTGGGATCAGATGGGAGGCCTGGACAGGGGCTGGGTGGGGCCCGGGTGGGGCCCAGTGGTAGAGCACTTACCTGGCATGTGCCCACATGAGCCTGAGTTCCATCCCCAGAGCCACAGACAAGCAACCCCCACCGTCCACACAGCCAGCACTTTGCTGGCCAGAGACTCGTTTGACCCCTCCTGCACCACACTTCCCACAGTCTAACTTGTGATATTGTTCACGTTATTGTCTAGCTTTGCAATCCTCTCTGTTCCTGGGGAAGAGTTTGAGCTTTTCCTCACGAAGGGATGCAGATTCCCACTGGCAAGGATCATCGTTCACTAGTTTTTAAAATTGTCCTTCGGTTGTGGATGTGGCCACACTGACTGAGCATGTGCTGGGTGCTGTGGGGTCTTCTTGCTGCTGCCGCTAAAGGGCAGCACTGTTTCCAGGACACCCATTCCCCACCACAGAAAGCCTGGAAGACACCAGCAGGGGCCGAGAGTGACCTTCCCCATGGGGAAGGACGTCTGCACACAGGCCGACTGCGGGAAGAAGACAAGCTTGCAGGAGGAGTCGAGGTGCAGGGCGTGTGGCTTGGCTGGAGGCAGACCCAGGAGGGGCAGGCAGGCTCCACCGTGACCACCACCGCCTGGCTCGAGTGACCTCCAAGCAAGACGCCCTGTGACTGCAGTGTCCAGCTTGCCCTAGTCGCTCAGCCAACTCTGCCCACAGGCACCCTGTGGAACTCAGGCCCAGCTTAGGAGTGGGGCACCTGGAGTGAGGGTGGCGTTTGCTGGGCCCTGTGCTCCCTAGAGGTGCCTCGGGGGCCTCCCAGGGATTCTCGACACCTCTGCACTGTGCCAGGGCGCAGGCAGGGTGAAGTAGGCCTCTGGGTCCCAGGGCTTTGGAGAGGAGCGTTTGCTTAGAAGGTCGAGCCTTTCCATGGACTTGGAGACGAGTCTGGTTTATAAAGCGGCACTGGGTTGGGGATTTGCAGTGATACAAATGACTGAGCAGCCAGAGTTCATTCTTCCCCGTGGACGTCCAGCATTCCGTCCAGATAGGAGGCTCGGGAAGTGGGGGAGAGACTGTCCTGATCCGGACGAGCTTCGGGGGGCCGCAGGAAGCAGCCTTCTTGGCAAGAGGGTCCTTCTGTTTGTAGATGGGCCTTGCTGCCCATCCTGCAATCTAGAGCAGGCAAGGTGGCTTCCCCGGCCACCATGGGACAGGAAGAACCCGGGGAGGACAGGTAGCAAAGCAGAAACAGGACTGAAGCAAGGTTCCTGTTTGTGGGAGGGAGGTGAAGGGAGGCCCCTGAGTCTAGACACGCAAATAGAAGCCCCCTGAGAGCCAGGCAGAGAGAGCAGCTCAAGGCCGAGACAAGGCCAGGAATGTGCAGGCGGGTACTGACGTCACGGCCAGACCCTGGGGACGGTGAGCAGTGGAGTGTATTTCCTGGGGTATTCCTGGGGCCCACCCTTGCTGGACATGATGTGTGTGTGGGGGGCAGCAGTAAGGGAAGTGCTGCCCAGTGCCCTTGGCCTGTTTCTCCATCAGTGCCTGGAGTAGACGCAGAACCGTCCCTGCAGGGGGTCTGGAGAGGCGGGCAGGCTAGGGACACTGCCTACAGGAAGTGTGGCTTGGCCCCTGGAGAAGGCTGGGGCAAAGAGGAAGGGAGCGAGGTCACTCCTGATTAAGCGTGCACACACAGGGTGGGAACGGGGTGAGAGGCGCCCGTGGACACTGGCTGAGGGAGAAGTAGCTTCTTTAGAGGAAATGGAACCCACAGTGGGAACGGATAGCCATCCAGACACGTTTCACCTCCCTGAGATCCCTGTCGGGCAGCAAAACGGTTCTGATACTTTGTCCGATAATAAATATTCCACAAAATAATTTCAACCACGTGCACAAGTGAAAAACAGGGCTGCTTTGCTCCAGGGACTGAGAGAGTTGCCGTCGCAGCTTCTCTGGGCTGGGGTAAAGGGTTAGGATCTAACTCCGGGAGTTCTAGTTCCTTCTTCAGTTGCCCTACAGAGAGCGAGAGAGTAACCGTGAGACACAGTGACTGGGTGTGTGTTCCTGATGGCGGGTCTGAGTGCACACGTGTACGGTCATGTTGCTGGTGAGAGCATTTTGTAAAGCTAGGAGAAACCTGCAAGACTCAGGTTGTCCTGGCTGCCCATGTTATGGCCTGGAGAGCAAGGTCCAGGTTAAAAAAGAAAAAGTTCAGGGCTGGGGATGGACCCCACCATCCTGTGCATGCCAGCCAAGTGCTGTGCCCAAGCCACACTCCCACCACAGCACCGAGAGATTGTTAATTTAAAGTAAACCCTTTTTTTCACATTCAGTGTTTTTACATGTAAGTTTGTATCTTATATGTGTATATTTATTTTATTCTGAGTGAGGCGATTTACCTTCTACCATCAATAGAAAAATTTTCTATAGCTGGATTAGAATAAGTTAACAAAATTTTTTTAAAAGTTAAAAAGATGCCAGGCATGGTGGCACACTCCTGTAATCCCAGTGACTCTGGAGGCTGAGGCAGAAGGCCATAAGTTCAAGGCCAGACTCAGCAACTTTGTGAGACTCTCAGCAGCTTAGCAGGACCCTGTATGAAAATAAAATATACAAAGGGCCGGGGATGTGGCTCAGTGATAAAGCACCCCAGGTTTAATCCCCAGTATAAAAAAAAAAAAAAACAGACAAGTCCTGCATTGGAGCCACAGGACTCTTCATTTGATAGGAGCTTACACCTGTGCCACCAGAGCCTTGTTCTACTTCACATTGGACAGGCGTGTTCTGGGTGCAAAAGGGAAACTACTGTAAACTTCCAAGGACTTCTGTTGACTTTGTTCTCGCTTCTTGGTGAGCTTGCTCCTTTTGCCGTCCGAGTAATTTCCAGGGTAAAAATATTTGAAATTTCTCCTCTTTTCATTATGGGGATAAAGCCTTTTTCTTTATTAACAATTTTTAATTTTTTTATTATTATAAGCAAAGTATTTTTGCAAAGTCTGGCCTCAATGGCTCATAACTTGCGTGGCCCCAGGTCCTGACACTGGCCTGGGGGTCTCTGACACAGTGCCTGGCAGCCGAGGAGGGAGGGTGTCAGAGCAGCGGTGGACAGGCCAGTTGTGGCATTCAGCATGGAGGGAGCAGAGTGGCATGGTGGGCAGAGAGAGCAATGAACTTCCAGGGAAGCCACCCCTGCCAGAGTCCTCAGGGCACCACAAAGAGACTATAGACTCAGTCATATTTTGTAACAATTTAAGTGAGATATTGGACCAGAATAGCAATAATGGGGATTGAATGGTGACCCCCCCCCCCACATGGGTATGTCCCAGCCCCCAGGAGCTGCAAATTGATGTTGTTGAGAAGATACAGAGATGTGCAGATAGATGTGATTAACTTAAGAGTCCCAAGATCGTGCTGGGTTCTGGTAGACTAAAAACCAAGGTAGGATTTACAGAAGAAGAGAAGGGGAAACTGATATGGAGACACAGGGAGAAGACCCCACACAAGAAAATGGAGGCAGAGCCTGGAGGGTCAGCCACAAGTCCCGGAGCACCTGCAGCCTTTCAGGGCTGGGGGGCCCGGAGCACTTGCAGCCCTGACACCTCGGTTTAGGGCTTCTGATGCTCAGGCCTGTTGGAGGGTACATTTATGTTGTTTGAATCAACAAGTTGTATGGCATTTTGTTGTGGTAGCCGAGGAAATCAATGCAAGAAAAGAAGGGATCGGCATGGGGGAGGGACATTTGGAAAGAGAGGCAGCTGGCGCAGTGTGGGGGTGTGGAGCCGGGTGCTGCCCTGCTGCCCCGAGGCCTGGGTCACCTCAGACACCTGTGGCTCCACTAAGCCAAGGTGAAGGCGAATGCGGCTGAGCCAGCACTGCCTCCCCACTGAGCGCCAGGTTCCCACAGCAGACCTGATGGAACCCAAATGCTGTCCACGGAGAGTGAACGAGGAGCCCTGGTCAGGCCACCCGACTGATCTGGGACCATGAGAAGAATTCAAGCACAGTCGCAGTGTCAACGAGAACGGGTCTTGCGGGGAAGTCCTGTTGGGTGGAAACCAGCAAATCCTGGGGCCCACGGTGCACTGTGGGGTCCAGGGGGCCTCAGGTCCCAGAGTTCGCCAAATCCACCAGTCCCCTTAGGCCGAGGGTGGGGTGGGGCCGGGCAGAGCGCTTGCCTCCCATGTGCCAGGCCCTGGGGTCTGTCCCCAGCATCACACATGCCTTCTTTAAGGGAACGCGGTTCAGAAGGGAGAAAAGCAGGAGAGTAGAAGGGTTCTGGACGGCAGTGGCACGTGGGGAGGCCGGGAGTGCCCAAGGCCCCAGGGTGCCCGGCTGCAGAGGGGCTGAGGCTGTGTCTCCAGGCCAGGTGGCGGCACAGGCTCCCTCCCTTCTCACGACCTGCTGTAGAGAACGTGGGACAGCTGGCTCAGTCCTGGTCCCCACCCGCTTGCAGGGCCCTGGGGAGCCTTCAGGGTTCCCAGCCGCCTGTCTGTGAAGTGGGCGCTTTAAAGTGTGTCCTGTGGCTTGTGGGGAGAATGAGTCACGTGAGGAGGGTTAACTGAGGGATGTGCGTGGGCTGTGGAGTGGTGGGGACACATCACAGGCCATGGAGCATGGCTGCCGTTCACCATCCCTCCTGTCACCATCTCCCTTTGTGACCGGGAAGCAAAATAAGAGGTGGACTTGGGAGGAAGAAGCAGGAGGCTGGACAGAGAGCCCTTGGTGAGGGGGACAGGACGCGTGTATGTGTGTGTATGAGGTGACACGCGTGCTGTGGAACACCTGGGCACAGGATCTGGGCCACCAAGGGCCACAGGAGACAGGACTGAAGAGCAGGAGCACTGCCCTATCAGCCGGCTCCTTGCGGGCTCCTGAGCCAGGTGCCGCCTCCAGACACCACGTTCCGCGGCAGACAGGAGCCTGGGCTGGGGCAAAGCGGGGACCTCGGGGACCTTGGCCCCCTGTCACATTTGGAGGCCTCATAACTGGGTCAAAGCAGGCTCAGGCCTGTGTGCCCTGCCTGCATCCGTGATCTGTCCTCCTGCGGTGCCCACAGAGGAGGCCCAGGCTGCCAGGGAGGGGGCCAGTGCTCAGTGCTGCTTCTGCACCCGGGAGCACACTACCGCCCGGACCCCTGACGGCGCACGGGGCCTCCCAGGAATGTCCACCTCCTCCACAGGCCAGTCCTGGCTTGCCCTGTGGCCACTGCTGATCCTCACACACACACGGTTAGCGGGCGTGGGAGGGACCATCGCTGTGCCAGCTCACTCACGCGGTGCCGTCATCAGGACTGTCTCAGTCATTCCCACTGACCTGAAGGTGACAGGCCACTGTGCTTCTCCCTGCTTGCTCCAAGGCTGGCTTAGGGATGGGCCAGGGCCACACCTGCAGTGTATGGGAGACTCTCCCTGCAGCCCAGAGGTGCCAGGACCCCAGACCTCAAGGGAATTGTAGCAAGACAGGAGCAGGGTCATGAGCCGGGGTGTCGCCGTGCACCCTACACCTGCCCTCACTCCCTGAGGGCACAGGGTCTGGGCCACCAAGGGCTTGTCTCGTCCTGACCGCAGCCCCTGCTGCCCTGTTGTTACTCTTTTCTGGGGCACAGGGACTCTGTCACCCGCCAGGAGGGAAGTGGGATTCATTGCCTCCAGGGCCCACTCTTCTGACTGCGCGTGGTAACGGGGTGTTGGGCAAACTGCACAAGGAGGCGTCCGCAGCCCGGCAGCTGGAAGGAGGGAGGCATGGCCACGGTGTGTGGGGACAGGGCAGGAGCTGTGCGCATGTTGGCCCAGCCAGGTGCAAGGTGCTCTGGGATCCTTCTCCACTGTCTTCCTGGCCTACCATTTTACAGAGGAGGCACCAGCTCAGGCACATGGAGGACCCCAGCCCCATGATGTGTGAGGACTAGATACAGGATTTGAACCATGGCCGGTCAAGTTCATTAATTTCCTGGGGCCACACAGCCGCTCCAAGAACAGGCAGGATGGGGTGAGCTGCCCTGGCCGAGGCGTGTTGGGGGCACCCTGACCAGATGGGAGAGGCAGGGAACATTGACCACTGGGTGAGAGAGGTCTGGGAGGGCCGGCCGGGGAAGGAAGGCCTCCAGCCCCG
Organism: Marmota flaviventris; assembly: GCF_047511675.1. Lineage (NCBI taxonomy): Eukaryota > Metazoa > Chordata > Mammalia > Rodentia > Sciuridae > Marmota > Marmota flaviventris. The sequence goes on along the minus strand of NC_092505.1, from coordinate 3,277,650 downwards.
GGCTGTGGCTTGCAGAGTCGGTCCAGGAGGCAGTCAGTGGAGCCCCAGGCAGAGAGCCAGGAGAGGCTCCGAATCCACCTTGCAGCCCGGGGGTGCCAGGCGGCCAGGCCAGGCCTCCTCTTGGGGTGAGCAGGTCTCCCGCATGGTGCTTCAGCGTGGGGTGGTCGCTGTAGCCACCTCTGGGATGCAGTGTCATGGCATGCCCACCTGATCCAGAGCAAGAAGGGAGGCCACAAAGGGGGATGGCAGGACACCCTCCCCTGGGAAGTACCCTCCCTGGCACTGAGAGTGGAAATTGAGTGGTCCCGTCCCCCAGAATGCTTCTCAGAGGTGCCACGTGTGAGCGAGGGCTTCTCAGGGCACCTCCAGCTCTGGGAGTGCCTGGGCCAGGGCAGCTGCTGGCTGCCACCTTCTGTTTGGAGAATCACATCAACGTAAATAATGATGGGGGGGGCTAGAGCCCGCTGTCCTCAGCCACGTCCTGCCTCCAGAGCTCAGAGGAGCCGCTGTGCCTGCGGCCGCATGTGCTAGATTTCTGCTTGCTTTGCTTTCTCTTCCAGAGTTTGGATTTGGGACTGGAAATACCCTCATTGTCCAGCTTAGAGCGTGTCTCTCTTTAACCAGCATTGGGTCCCTCTCAATCTGCATGTGGATAGACTGGGAGAAGCAACCATGTGGGACTGGAACCTGCGTGCAGAGCAGCCCCAGCTTGGCCATCTGCTGGGTGTTCTGTGTGTCCCCAGCCGGGCAGGTGGCAGCTCAGCTGCACTCCTGTGGCCTGCAGAGCATCTCACCTGTGGCCCTCCATAGGGGTCTGTGGCTTCTGGCTGGTGGTGTGCTACATTGTTCTCCCAGAGCGTGGGTCTATGTCCTTCAGCTTGGTAATGTGTCCCAGGGCAAGCCCCTGTTGATAGACCGGGTGCTTGGAAGGACCAGGACACCCTCCTGGCCTGGCAGCTGCAGGCTGGGGTCACCCTCCCCACTTTCCTGGCACCTACCTCCTCCTCATGGGCCCTTCTAGGTTTTAAGGTTTGCCACTTGAGTTTTAACCCTGCTTTGGTGACAGGTTTAAGGAGTCCTCAGAGGGAAGCTCTTCTCCCCAGTCTCATCCAAGCCAAGTGGGGCTGGGGTGAGTAAGGTCCAGGAACCACTGGGGAGGGGCCACGGAAAGACATTCAGCAGAGCACCTCAAGTCCCAGCACGCTGTCCAAGTGCCAGCAGACCTGGGCCACGTCAGCCCAGGGAGATGGAGGTAACCAGAGGTGCAGCAGGAGAAGCATCTAGAGTCCAGACACCAGCCTTGTAGCGTCTGGTGAGACTAAGTCAGTTCCCCAGCAGGTCCACGGCCTGCCTGAATCCAGGAGACTCCAGGGGCTGCCGAGCACTGGGCCAAAGGGTGGGAAGGAGAACAACCAGAGGCCCAGGCCACTGTGGAAGGCACAGATGTCAAGATGCCCACAAGCCCCAGGTGAGGACTCCTCACGGGGACACAGGAGCTTAGAAGCTGGAGTAGCACATGGACTTCCTGGTTCCTGGGGGCACAGAGGAAAGTTTCTCACTGGTGACATCACTGTGCCCCTGGTCAGCAGGGCAGTGAGGGGTGTGAAGTGGACAGGCCAGCTGCTGCTGTCAGGAACAGAGGTGAGGAGGCCACACGACCCAGGGCATGGGGACCTACGGGACTGGACGCCATTCCCAGGTGCTCACTGATGCGGCCATTCCCTGCCTGTGTCTGGATGCCGGTCTGTGCCCAGCACCATTCAAAATACCTGGATCCAGGCAGGCGGGAAGGGGCTTCTGCTCAGAAGTGAACCGAGGAGACCAGAAGCCAAGGAGGGAGAGGAACAGGGGCAGGGAGACGACAGGAGATGGACAGATGGAAGGATGGACAGACGAGTGGGGTGCAGGGGATGCTGATCATGGGGAGACCACAGAGCCAGGAGGCTGAATCCCAGCAGGCTCTAAGGAGGAAGATGAAGAAGCAGCCCGGAGCCGTGGCCAGCTGGTCACCCTAGTGCACTGAAGTGGTGCCCGAGGCGCAGAGCAGCCTGCTGCGCTGTCATCCAGCGGCCTCCCGAGCGGGCAGCGGCTGCGCCCAGTGGACTGTCAGGCTGATACACCAAGTCAGCCCTTCTCCTGTGTCACAGTGGACCTCCCGCCCCAAGACTCGCTGAGGGTGGGAGATGGGCCATGTGTCATTTGCACATTTGGTCACAAGTGCCAGTGTCTTCATTCAGTTCTTGCTCCCTCTGACCGAGAAGCCTTTCTGGTACCCTAGGTCCATTTTGATGTCATTAAACCCAATGTCCCAAGCCTTGTTTCTGCTGTTGTCGTCAGCTCCAAAGCCCCTGTGGACTCGGAGAGTGCAGAACAAGGCGTGTTTTGATCATCGGGTGGAGCTCGGCCCCATAATGAGACAAAATGAGGCAAAGCTCCGGGGCCCTGGGGAGAAGCTGGGGTGGTAAGAAGGAAATGCCACTGGGTGTCCAGGAAAGTGGACTTTGACCTGTGGGCCCTGAGGTCCCTTTGGGGAGGGAGGAAAAAGGTCTGGAGAACCACAGTCTGCGCTGTCCCCAAGGAGCGGAGGGAGCTGCAGCTCGCTCACTCTGCCGACACGGGCATCCCATCCTGCCTCGGGTGGGGAACCCGGCACTGCCGGGAGAGTCTCAGAGTAAGGTGCCTATGGTACGGGAGATCATTTGGCAACCGTATCGGTGCCGTTGGTATATTTGGACAATCGGAAGGATCTTTTCTCAGTTGTTGTAGCCAGGTTCAGAAGCCTGGAAGAAGACCAGTTCTGATTTTGGAAGGATGAAAATGTGACAGTGATGGGAGCCACGCAACCCGGCAGACAGGTGCAGATGGCTTCCAGCTGTGCTGCAGTTCCCGTGCTGAGCGGGACCCAGGTCTCACATCAGCGTCAGGGCAGTGGTGAGCACACTGGCCAGGGAGTGCCAGTTCAGGTGGCCTTGAGCTGGGAAGCCTCACAGTCGGCGTTCCTGCAGGACACTGGCCCTCAGAGAGATTGGTTCTCTTGGATACAGCAGGTGCAGGTCAGCTCTGGGCGTGGGGTCAGGATTCTCCCCAGAGATCGACAGCCCTGTGGGCAGAGCAGCACCTGGGAAGGCATATGTCCCAGGAATGGCTTCGTGGGGAAGCAACGCCATCTGAAGGGCACAGCCAGATCCTCTGTTCCTGGGGGCATGCCCATCAGCTGTTGCCCCCTGGATAAGGAGGGACCTTTTGCCCTCATTATCTGTCATTTGCATTTTCCAGTGTGCCTCTGGTGTCACGCTTGGTAGCTGTCGTGCTACCACCACTTACTGAGCACCCGTGTGGCCAGGCTCCGTGAAGCCCTTCAGGCCTGTTTGACAGATGCCTCAGGTTAGTGCGGGCTCCACACTCATTAGCAGATGAGGAAACAGTTCTGAAAACCAAAGTGCTCAAGGTCACACAGCTAATTAGAGGCAGAACTTCAGAGACAGGACACTGGAGACTTTGGGAGCCACAGAATCAGCTGGGCCCAGGCCATGGCTGAGCCGTTTCCCAATTCCAGGGAGACTCCAGGTGGTCTTGGGGGTTTCTTACTCCGCCTCTTGTCTGAGGCCTCCTCCTTGCCAACTGACTCTTACTAAAGAGACACGGGACCGGTGACCACAAACACAGCATCAGTAGACCTGTGCCTGCAGCTGATGCCGGGTGGGACCGGTGTGCTGGGTGCCCTGCACCCTCTCCTGGAGCTTGCTGCCAAGGCTGCTGTGACAGGCCCAGAGCCACCCTGGGAAAAGACAGCGCAGGGAGGGTCAGGCCTGGCCACATCCCTGTTGTGCTCACTGCCTCCCTCAGCGGGAGGATTGCAGAGGTCAAGACATGTTTAATTAGAGGCCGAGGAATGTCGCCCACACAGGACCTGATTAGACTGGCCACTGAAATGCAATCCAGAGACCCCCTCCATGGTGACAGCCAAGCACCAGCCCCAAGTTCAGACCAGGTCCCTCAAAGCAAGTGAGGAAAAGGTTACCAAGACGGACGAAGCACATGCCTGCGGGCCAACCTGGGCTCTTCACTGTGACTCTAAAGGGGCACCACTGGCGTGCACGGGAGACAGTGCACATGGTGGTGATAACCCTCTCCTGAGCCACCAACAGCCCCTGCACAGTGCAGATGGCCTCTCCCCAGCCCCACCTGCCCTCTTTTTCTCAGGGTGCAACTGACTGGCCGCTGCCAGCATGAAAACCTTGGAAGTGGCTGGAAGTATCTTGGTGCTAACCAGACCAGCAGTCCCTGATGGCTGTGATTCCCACATCACATAACGTCAGCCTTGATTTTCATCTGGAGCATGGGACTCTCTGGCTATGATTTCTACCTCGCTGCAAAGAAATGAAGTGTCAGTAGAAAACAGTTCCTTGTGCCTCAGCCAGGGTCCTTGGTGTGTGGTGGGGTGTGGTAGGCCCTGCCTGGCAGAACTGGGAAATGCCTGGTCCCAGAATTCTGTGAACATGCAGTGCAAGATTTGCCATTTTAAAAAATTTACAGACGCACATTCATTTAAAAATAGTGATCTGTGTTTATCACCTCTTTATAACTGAAAAACATCTGTGTGAAACGAAGACCTGCTTCCAGTTGGGGAAATCTGGTCCATGCTCTGTGTGGTGGTGAAGCTGGGCCTAGCCTCAAAAAAAATCACAGTTTGTACAAGCGTCGGATATACGCACGGGATTACTCATCCCTAGCCATCCGTCGGGACCCTTGGGAGGTCTGCATAGGAAACCTGGAATTACCCTCAGCTTCCAAAGAAATTCCAGCCATATCTGACTCATGCCTGGTGAATCCTAGCTGGAGTGGCTCTGGGGAGGGATGGGGGCCCTGAGGAGGAGGAGAGGGTATATTTGAGCCCCCCTGCTGGTTGTGGTCATGGCTCTAAAGGGTTCCAGAGCTCACCAGAACATCTGAACTGTGCTTTTGCAGGAGCAGAGCAGGTCTCTGTGTGGCAGTGTCCTTAGGCAGCCAAGGAGCCAGGTGGCCTGGACACTCTAAACCTGCAACCCCTCCTCCGGCCTCTCTGCTCGCCAGCCTGTGGTGCTGGGTGACACGGGGAAGCACACAGCCCAGCCCCGGCTTCTGCAAGGAGCCAAGGAGCAGGAAGGAAAAAGTAGACCAGCAACACACAGAGCGCTGGAGGGTCAGCCCTCACCCGCTCAGGGGCGGCCACTCTCTTCCCCTCTGAATCTTGACGACCCACCTGGGGTGCGTGGTGGGGTCCCAGCGGCCGTGTGTTTCCTGTCAGGAGGACATCTGTGAGGGGATTCCAGATACACCTGTGTGCTGAGGTGGGCTGGCGGGGTTTGATTTTGAAGTTGGAAAATGACTTCAGGGATGTGGAGTGATGGGAGCAGGGCCAGGACAGTCTGCCTGATCATCACCCATGGGAGAGAATGTCCCTTGTTGAGAAACGACAGGCCAGGACTTAAGAGTCCATCTCAGATGCACTGGCCAACGGGTGCACGGGGCGGCAGGTGCATTAGACCACGAGGGCAGCTCTGCAGTGCTCTCGCTCTTTTCACGCACACACACTCGCTCTTTCTCTCTCCCTCTCCCCCTCCTCCTCTCCCTCCCCCTCCCCCTCCCTCTCCCTCTACCAAAAGCCTGAGCTTCTCTGCATGTGCAGGGTCCCTTATTTGTGCAGGGATGTACCCCTTGCCATGAGGCTGGAGGAGGAATTCCACCTGTCCCGGCCACGTGTCCTGGCCACCTCTGCTGGCTGCTGGTGCATGTGGAGACGTGTTGGTGAAGCCCCTGGGCCAGCAGAGCTCTGAACAGGGGTGACTGTCCGTTGTTTATCTGGTTTGTTTATGGCACACTTAATTACTGGAGAGGTCAGTGTGGCATTTGACGTTTGCACAATCACAGAACAATGGCCTGCTTCTCTGAGGGCACCCACTTCACCTAGCCCCAGGCACGGGAGACGCCACTTCTGTTGGTGACTGGGAAAAAGAGTCCAAGCTGATCACCCGGGGTGCTCTAGAAACCGCAGCTGTCCCCGGCTGCAGCTTGTTAGAGTCAATCTAAGTGGGGGAGTCACTTGCTTATTATTTCTGCAGGTAGTCAGGATCGGGGCCTAATGGCTCCCAGGGGGCTCGACAGCGCCCCAGTTTTCCACCCAGGCTGCCGGTGAGCTGTCGCAGCGTATCCGCTTGCTGCCCTTGTTGCCGGTGGCCTGTGGCCCAGGATCAGTTTTATCATGAGTTGCTCCTGCAAGCGTTGGCCCTTCACATCAACAGGGCCCAGTCCCCCAAGGGGTGCGAGACCCACCCACACCCTGTCAGGAGTTCTGGTTTTACCCAAGGGTGTTGTGGATGGAGAAAGGTCAGACATGAGCCCACACCCTGGCAGGAGTTCTGGTTTTACCCAAGGGTGTTGTGGATGGAGAAAGGTCGGAGCATGAGGTCCCTGGTGCAAGCAGAGAGCCCCGGGCCCTGGGGGTTCTGGCCTCTGAATTTCACAATGTGCCCTCCTCAGCTCTGCAAGCGCCCTGCCCACACCCAGTGGTTCTTCCTTCTGCAGAAAGGCACTTCTTCCTGTCCTCTGTTAATCATGTGGCAAGGGCAGGCTAGGCGCACAGTCCTGCGTGGTTACCCAGTGGAAACAAGCCTGCTCCCAGGAGCGGGGAGGTGGCTGCTGGGACCGAAACTGCCCTGCAGAGGCTGGCCAAAGCCCTCATGGCCCTGATGTGAAGACCCCCAGGGGTTGGCTGAAGTGGCTGGAATCTTGGCTGCTCTGCTGACCTGCCGTGTGGCCCAGGACATTCATTAACCCTCTCTGAGCCCTTGAATCGTGTTTGCAGTATATGGACAGCATAGTTCTCTGCTTTCTGTGAGGCATCTACAGAATGATGAGCTGCTACCACCCAGCCCTGAGTGAGGGAGCTCAGTAACACCTTGCAGGCCACATTTCTACAAAACGGGGGACCCCACCCTGAGTTATAAGGCTGTGTGCCCCGAATCTTTGTAGGTGTCGACAGGTTTCCTTTGTCCCTGTAAAGAGCTGTAGCTAACGTAGGAAATGGAAGCAGGGGTGCCTTCCGCTTCCCCAGGCTTCCTGAAATCCCCCCGGCCTGGAACCAACTCATCCTGTTGCTGAGGCTCAAGGCTGGGGGTGGGGCAGGGGGCAGTTGTCCATCTGAAAGGAAGCGCTCTGTGATCCTTGTTTGTTTGTTGTGTGGGCCAAGGAGTGTGGGCTCCATTTCCAAGGGAGGAAACAGTTCTCTTTGGGGGAAAATAAGTGCCTTCCTCTGCATGGAAACCCACAACCCTGGGCTCTGCCTGAGGCTCCGGGCATCTGCTCCACCCTGGAGCGAAGGCTGCAGGGCTTCTAGGAGGCCCCTCCTTCATGACTGTCCTGGGCAGGCAGCTGGACCTGCAGAGCCCCAGGCCTGTCTTGCCGCCTCACCTCCTGAAGGGACTGTCTGGCTAGGAGGAAAGGGGCGAGGCTTCCATCGGTGGCTGTCACTCTGGGCTCACTGTGCCAAGGGCCCACCTTCTGCTTGGGAGCTCCACAGACACCTATTTAACAGCCATATGTGCCGGGCAGGACTCCAGCTCAGGACCTGTGATGAAGAATCAGTCTGGTCACATCCGCACGGGTCTGGCATTCTCAGCACCCGAGGGACAGTGACAGAGCTGGGAGGCAGATCCAGTGTGTTGGAGCCGTGGTCGGGTGCCTGGGCTCCGACCGGGCCTCCCTGAGGCCGGCCAGGCTCTAGGAGAAGCAGCCCCCTCCACCTTCCGCATCGTGCTCTTCTGTTTCTCAGGGTCATTGAGACCCGGGTCTGGACAGCTCTCCCGATTGCTGATGACATAAACGTAGCTCATACCCAAGGCGCAACTAAGGAAACCCTGTCTCAGTGCCCAGTGTTACAGCATGGGGCACATGTGCAGCCCGCTGCCACGGCTTAGCAATGTGTGTGTCCCCAAAGATGCTTCTCAGAGAACAGAGGAAGAGAGAAGAGATTGGGAAGAGGACGAGAGAGAGGGAGGGAGGGAGAGAAAGAAGAAATGGAGAGAGAGGAACAAAGGGAGGGAGGGAAAGAGAAAGAAAAGGGAGAGGAGAGGGATAGAGAGAAAGAGAGCGGAGTTCTACCTTCAGATGCCTGCAGGCCCCAGGGGCTCCTCTCCCAGGTTGGACCCCATGCAGTTCCATAGAGAGCACCTGTGCCCCGCAGTGACCGGCAGCCCTTTACCCTGGAACCACAACCCCCCCCCACCCCGGCCCCGAGGGAGAGGTGCCAGCAGATTGTGTTGAGGTCCTCGGTTCACTGCGTTCAGGCCTGGAACTCCAGTTGGGTGGCTCTCAATGGCGAGGCCCCTGTCTGTGCCCCTGGCTGCCTTTCCCGTGATCAGGCTGCGTGCTCCCCATCTCCCTGCCCCATCCTGCCCCTGGGCTCTGGCTGTGGACATCACAGCCTGTGAGAGCTTCCTCCAACCAGTAATGTCATCTGGTGCCCCAGCATGGAGCCCAGGCTGAAGGCCAGCCCTGGGCACTGCTAAAGCAGAGGGCCCTGAGGCTGTGCCCAAGTGGACAGATGGACCCTGCCTGCTGGCTGGGGGACAGGCCTTCTCAGAGCCCTGAGGCACAAGGCTGCCCACATGGGTGCATGGCCACGTGCAGATTGCCCTTGGGCTCTGTGTGGCTGGAGGTCTTCTCAGTGACCCTGCTACATGCTCGAGGCTCCGAGTAGCGGAAGTTGTCTCAGTGACCTTCTCCATGCTCAGGCTGCTGCTGGCCTGCAGGGCCCAGCTGGGGAGTGCCCAGCTTCAAGAGGAGAGAGCCTCAGAAAGGTTTGCCCGGGAGTAACCTCAACCCCAGACTGAGAGGCAGGAGATGGCATTGCGTGGTATTTAGTGCTCCCTTGATGATGTCACGCGGGTCCCCTGGGAGCACAACTCTCTCAGCGCTCCGTCTGCCGAGCTGCTGTGCTAAGAGCATGGCCTTGTGCAGGGAGGGTCTCTGCCATCACCAGTGCCTCTGTGGCCCTCCACTGGGGGCAGGGGCAGCTGAGCTGCCCCCCATTCATCCCCCTCACTCCCAAGTGCTGGTGTAGCTGGCCTGTCCTCGTAGAGGGTGGTCCCTGTGCAGCTCCAGCTCCCCTCTGCCCCTCCCTTTGCCCCTGGGCCCTTCATGCTGGGAGGCTCCCTGGTCTCCTGGGGCCATGGCTGCCCTCCTCTCCTTAATGAGCCAGAGTGGCAGTGCCACAACCGACTCTCACTTCCGCTTCTCTGTGCCTCACTAAACAAGGCCTCAGGGACTCCCTGTCCAAATTAAGGTGGCACCTGGTGACAGCTGGAATGGTTAGTGTCCAGCTGTGCAAGGCAGGAGGGCAGCAGGGAGCAACGCTGGTGGGGCTCTGGCAGTGCATCGGGAGTCTGCTGATGGACAGCAAGTCCCCAGCCCGTCCGCCTCACGAGCCCCTTCACGGTGCCTGTGGGAGCTGGAACCTCGTGGCCAGGAGCCCTGGCCATGCAAGGTGCATCCCATCCAGTGCTGCAGTGAGAATGTGTCCTGGTGGGGCGTCTACCCGTGATTCCCAGCTCTGTTTGACCCTCCGAAGCACATTCAGCACCCCCCTGAGGAATAGCTTGTGTGGCTTTTCTTGGGACACGTAGGTTTATCTCTTAGGAAGCTCCTGGGTGGGAGATTTGGCAGAGATGCCAAAGCACTGGGAGTGGTTGCACAATGGGATGCTCTTTTAATTATGAATTCAGGGATTAATAATGTATTGATTGGTTATAAAGCAACTATTTATAAGTAAGTTGTATCTAAATCATTCATACTTTTATAAAATATGAATGGTTTGTAAATGAAATGCTGAGCGGATTGTTTAGTGAACACCGGCATGTGGGACCTCTGTGGGGCAGGAGCGAGTGGGCTTGGTGCCGCGCTGGGGGGCCTGGGACTCCTGGCTCTGAGGGGGCGTGGTGGACCTCAGCGGCTGGACGAGGGAGGGGGAAGTGCTCTGTAAACCCTGAAGCATTCTGCGGTGCTGGTGGCTGTTACCACGATTATAACCTGTGGATCGCAGTCAGGAAGGCAGGCCAGGCCTCGAGATGGCTGAGGTCTGTTTTGCAGCCCAGGGCACAGCGTTTCACACCTGTGTGAGAAACTCACCTCCAGCCTCAGCCGTCAGGCTAGCTGCTCCAGCCTTTGTGAGCACCCGTGCCAGGCGCCCTGTGACAGAAGGGAACACAGTCTGCTTTTTGCAGGATACAAGACCCTTCTGAAAGGCATCTCTGGGAATTTCAACAGTGGAGAGTTGGTGGCCATCATGGGACCCTCTGGGGCTGGGAAATCCACGCTCATGAACATTCTGGCCGGATACAGGTAAGCGAGCCCCACCAGCAGAGCCAGGTCCCCAATACTTGTTGCTCCGCATCCCATCACTGGGGCGTCCCGTTGTCCAGAGGTGGCTCCTGGATGCTCTGGCCACACATGCCCTGGGGTGCTTCAGGATCTGTGAGGGGACAGTGCAGGGAGACAGTGGCCCCCGAGGGCTGCAGACGGCCGCAGGTGAGTGGAGGACCCGGAGGCTGGGCAGGTGAATGAGGTGGCTCTTCAGGGAGCCCCCCTTGGCCGGCCCTTCTGGGACAGGAAGAAGTAGAAGGGTAAGGTTGGGGAGGGGGAAGCAGGAAGACGACGAGAGAGCACACAGGGGTGCACGCTGGGGGGAAGACAGTGTTTTCAGAGAACGGGGCCCTGTTGGGCTGGGCTGTGATTCTGTTGGTTGTTTGCAACTTTGGTGATCAGAGTCCCTGGTGCTGTGTCCCATGTCATTCATTGGTGAATGACTAGGAAACGGAACCTTTCTTTACAGTGTTAAAATGCTCTGTTAAGCCGGTCCTGATTCTTGCAGGTTCCGTTTGTAACTGCAGCGCGTAGTAGCAGTGGGAATCCTCCTCCCAGGGTGTTGCATTCTGCAGCTTCCCTTACACACAACCAGGATCCAAAAATATTAAGTGGGAAATTTCAGAAAGAAACAATTCGTAAAAACTTAATTGTACACCCTTCTGATGAAGTCTCTGCCATCCCACTGTGTCCCACCCAGGATGAAACTCATCCCTTGGTCCAGTGTATACATTAGTACACATTAGTCTCTTTGTAGCCATCTGTGTTAACAGATTAGCTGCAGTCAAGTGACCCTTATCTCACTTGACCATGGCCCCCAAGTACAAGAGTGGCCACGCTGGCAATTTTACTGTAGTATATTGTTGTAGTTGTTCTGTTTTCTTATTAGCGATTGCTTATCTCTTTCCCTGATTAATTTATCAATTAAACTCTGTCATGAGCACTACGTCTAGTATAGGAGTGAACATGGTACATCCAGAGTTCATGACTACCTGCGGGTTAGGCAGACCCGTGGACCAGGGGACTCCTGAAATAATCATTTCATTTACTGAAACAAATGGCAAATGTCACCTCCTCCTTAGAGCTTCTGAATCACTCCTTCGTACTAGAAACTAGGATTCTTAAAAAAATCTAACTTATGACAAACTCTGCCTGTTACAATCACATCTGAAATCGGGAACCAAACCCTCCGCACGAGTCTTGAGAGGGGCGTGGAGAGTGGAGTGTGTCCCGAGGCTGGCTGCTGTCCGCCTGGTCATGCCCCACAGCTCCTGGAAGACCCGAGGGGGTTTGGGCATCGAGGAGGTTGTCCTTTCAGGCCGGGCTACGGGGAAGGCCTGGAGGGAGGGAGGCCCCCCTCAGGCCACTGCAGAGGTGCCACCAGTCCCCGTGCTGTCCCCTTCTCGGGGCTCTGGGAGGCAGGGCTGCACAGCCGCGTCCTCAGGAGGAGGCTGGTGATGAGCGACGGGGTGCTGCCCGGACCAGGCCCCTCTCCCCTGACATGAGCACAGGGAGGTTCTGGAAGCTCACCTGTGGGCAGAGAATGCTCCCCCTGCAGAAGGACCGTCCCCCTGGCTGAACCTCTGAGCCCAAGGCGCCTTGGGTGTCTTTCCCACCCTGACGGCAGTCTCTAGCTGAGGGCAGCTGCTGCGGCCTGTGCTGCACACAGATGGCAGAAGCCAGTCTCACTAACCCTGCAAGCCCAGGAGTACATCCATCTAGTGGCTGCATTCAGTCTGCGGGTCCCCGCCCCCGCCCCTCTGCATCAGGAGCAGGGGAAGCTGGCCACAATGCGGGGTCCCAGAGAGCGGGGTCCCAGGGAGCTCTCACGTGTGGCTCTTCCCACCAGGGCGCCTTCTCCCTGTATTGTCCCTCCCAGTTAGCGTGGTGCCCTCTCTGCCCCCCATGCCTCTGTGTCCAGCTGGAAAGAGGCTGGGAGGGAGGCCCTCCCCTTTGGTCCACCCCTCTCCAGCCTGAAGGCCCCCTCTCCTTGGCTTTGCAGGGAGACCGGCATGAAGGGGGCAGTCCTCATCAACGGCATGCCCCGTGACCTGCGCTGCTTCCGGAAGGTGTCCTGTTACATCATGCAGGATGACATGCTGCTGCCACACCTCACCGTGCAGGAGGCCATGATGGTGAGCTGCCCACCTGCCAGTGCTGCAGGCCCCCGCCCCCGCCCCTCTGCATTGGGAGCACAGCTGCACGTGGGTGGACACTCTTCCAGGCCCCTGCAGTCACACCCTCTCTCTAGTGGAGTCCAGCCCCAGGCTGGCTGTGTGGACAGTTGGATGGAAAACAAATCCCCACCACCATGAGTCTTAATGGCCCACATTCGGCAAATCCACGGTCAGGTTGCTAAGATTATTGATCACTGCTGTGGGTGATCGTCTCCATGGTAACCACAAGTCCTCCTCCCCGTGGGCTGAGGAGTTGGCTGCCATCAGCCACTCTGTGTCTTTGGCCCGAGTTGCAGCTCACCTGGTCCCCTCCGTCTCACCTGCCTGTTGAGCATGCATGTGGCCCTAGCCGTCACAGATGTGCGACTGCAGGAAGCCAGCTGTGGAGCAGGGCCGCCCAGGGCCACCCAGCTGGGGAGGCACAGGGCTCTTGCAGGCAAACCTGACCCCAGAAGCTCTCCTCTCACGGTTGGGCTCGACCTCCCGCCGTGCATGGCTCGGCGGTTTCTGCAGACCTAGCAGGGCGCGCTGGAATGGGGAGGGGGTGTGGGAAGGCAGGCGTGGCCCCAGACCCCCCCACTGCTCGTGGCCCTTGCACCCAGTCAGTTTCTTCCCACGCCTGCTAAGTCCTCACTTAGTCCCCCCACAAGCCCAGTATGGGGGCCGTGCAGGTGGTGCCTGTGCAGTGGGTTTCCACAAGAGCCTGGATGTACTCTGGACATCCATGACCTCACCGCGTGCCAGGACTCTGGGCTCCCAGGGCCGTTGGTTTCTGTTTTTTGGATTTTTTTTTTTCTTTTTATTGGTACTGGGAGTTGAACCCAGGGGTGCTTAACCACGGAGCCACATCCCCAGCCCTTTTTATTTTTCATTTTGAGACAGGGCCCGCTGAGTTGCTTAGGGCCTCCCTAAGTTGCTGAGGCTGGCTTTGAACTTACGATCCTCCAGCCTCAGCCTCCCGAGCCTCTGGGGTTACAGACATGGGCCACCGCACCCATCTTCAGCACGTTTTTTACAAAGGCCCAGGCACAGTGAGTGCGGCTACACTAGTCTGTGGGCAGCAGATGCCACCTGAGTACCGCCCACGGAAAGGAGGTTGGAAAGCAGCCCACAGCTGTGGCTGCCCATCATGCTCACTTTGTGCTCGCTGTTTCCCGCCTTCTCCTGTCCCTGCCTAGGGTCCCCAGCAGGGTGGAGCCGCTCCAAGCACCGCAGTGGACGTTCTCAGCCGGGTCTGCCTGGCTCTTGACCAGCAGATGCAGTGCTTGCTCTGGTGTCCCCACTGGAGGGGTTTCTGGTGGGCCCTGGGCGGAGCCTCCTCCAGGGGCGTCAGTGAGTGGCAGCCCCACGGTGTCACCTGTGATTTCAAAGGGTTCCTAACTCAGCAGAGAGGGGCAGGCTAAGATTTCAGATTCCCCCCCTGCTCCCCGGCTGCTTTGGGAGGAAAGCGGGGGACGCGGCAGGGCTGTTGTCATTCATCTTGCAGGCACTGAGTGTCTGTGGGCAAGGGGCGTGGCCTGGGCTGGGGAGCCCTGCATGTCCGGCTGGGCCAGCATGCTCGCTCCTGGGCACAGAGGACCTAGGAGTTTGCAGAGGGACCAGGACACGCAGCCTGGGGTGAAGAGCCTCCTAGCTGCTGCTCGCTCAGTCTTTGGTGATACCATCTCTACCCACCCCAGCCCTCCCTGCATCCTGCCTGGACCCTGGGCCCCCAGCCCTCAGCGTGTTGCGGAGGGACTGGCAGGCAGGAGGATGGGGTCTTCCCTCTGCAGATGCGACTGGTGACTTCTGTGTCTCCCCCCAGTCTTGTCCCCAGGCTCTGCCGTGAAAGAACATGTATTTTCAGAGCTAAATTCCGCGAGCTTCTGTTTGGGGAGTGTTGTGCCCCTTTGAGGAGCTCCTAACTCGGGGCTGTGGCCCTCCCCACTCAGGGTCCAGCTCGGACAAGAGCGTGTTGGCCACTGTTGCCGGTCCCCTCTCAGACATGGCTGTGATGACATGACAGAAACCTGCTGTTTCTGTCCCTCACAGCCACCAGCAGACAGAAGTGACACTTGGTGTCACAAGGCAGGCAGCTGGCCCTGTGAGGTGACATAGGCCTGGCCCTGTCCCTCTCTGGGCTGTGGCCTCTCCTGTCTCTCAGTCTCTCGTTTGTTTGGCCCCTTCAGGGACTTTGCCAGCTAATGAGGTGGGCGGGCTGTCCCTCACCATTGTGCCCTGGAGGAGACCAGGCCCCCAGTTTGCCCCAGACGGGGGGTGGCTGACGCTGGGCATGGCAGTTCCCGCACAGGACTTCATCCGGTGGCCGAGGGCCCTGTGCTGGGCTGGTAACAGGATCTAAGTGCACAACAGCCAGAGGGGCATCGGTTGAGTGGCTCGTGCCAATTCCTGGGGTGTGACTCCCCCCATGGATCATTCCAAGCCTTGGCTGATGAAAGGTGCCTTGGAATTCCTAAACCCACCACGGGTCCCTGCAGCAGCCCGTCTTCAGGCCTGCTGCCTGGGTTCCCTTCTCTGTCGCCCACACCCAGCTCTCTCACGGGTACCGCAGGGAATCTACCTGGGACACCAGAGTCCCCAGACTCCCTCTGCTCCCCTGCCAAAGCTAAGGGACGTGGAAGCCGGGGCCTCCGGGATCTCCTGTGGCCACCAGGTGGCCCAGAGACGTGGCCCTGTGTGGCTCGCCCTGGTGCTGGCCACCCACAGCACGGTCCTTGTCCCCACAGGTGTCAGCACATCTGAAGCTACAGGAGAAGGATGAAGGCAGGAGGGAGATGGTGAGTGTGGCTTTGGGACCGTGTGTGGCCGGGAGGCCTGGGCGGCCGGTTGGCAGCGTGCGGGGGGCTTTGGGTGTGGCCCTCCTTGGACTTGCCCTGCTGCTCCTGCTCCCGTGTGGGAGAGGGTATCTCAGCGCGCGGCGTGGGCTGTAGCAGCCAGAGACCAAGCCAGGCGGCGGGGGGCATCGCAGCAGCGTGGACTCCGGCCAGGAGTGACAGGCTCAGCACTGAGGGCCCGAAGCAGCCAGCTTCACGCTGGACCCAGCAGTGTGCCCTTTAGTACACTTTGCATGAAACTGTTTTTCATAAAACACTAACAATGAAGACGTGAGTCACTGGTTTAAAAATAACCATCCCCCACCCCCCCTCGCCATACAACTGCAAGAAGCAGCTTGGTGCTGCGCGTTGCTGGCCGGCCTTTAGGAAGGGAGAACCAGGTTCCCACCTGCCCGAGACTTTCTCTCCCTTCCGTCACTTGCTTTTCTTCCTTCCACCCCGAGGACAAGGGAGGACGCAGGTGCACAGGGCCAGCCACAGCCCCAGAAGGCCTCCCAGGAGGCACCGGCCAGTTCTCGTGGTCAGGGAAGCCCCTCCTTCTCTGGCACTGGGACCACCGGATTTTCAGTGTAAGATAAATCCCACTTTTATAAGCTGCCTCTGGCTTCTGCCACCTTTCAGGGCCACAGGGCAGCAGCCGAGAAAGCAAGATTGGCAGGGTCCACACCAGGGGCACGAGGGGCTGCTCCTGTTTCGGTGTAAGCTGGGACAGTCATGGGGACAGTCAGACACGCTGAGGACATGTTGGTCACAACTCCACGAGTGCCGTTGCCACTTGTGTCGGGCAGAACAGTTAACGCTAAGCCAAGTTAAGCCCCCTTGGTGTGGAAAGAATGTACTGGGCACGCCTGGGGCTCTTCCTCCCTGTTCCCCACGGAGCCCTTCAGACTCTTGGGGCCAGCCCAGTCACTGGTAGTGGGGACAGGATCAAGAACCCACTTCTGAGAAGTAAACCAATGCCTCATTGCTCTGGAGAATGTCCCATGTGGAGCCCGGTTCTGAGACTGAAGGGAAGAAAGTGGACCAGTCCAGCCCAGAACAGAGACGTGGGGAGCGAGGGGCCACAGAGGCAGGAGGCCCAGGCTGGGACCTGATCAGGAAGGTTGAGAGCGGTCAGCCTTCTGTGGTCTCCCGTCTTTTCTGAGTGCGTGACTTAGGCAGCAGACTCCTCATGCTCCCCGCAGACGTGTCTGAGTGAAGAGGAGGGTTATGGGCTGAGTCCCCCAGAGGCACTGGAGCCCCGACACCTGTCCCTCTGAATTTGAGTGTATTTGGAGACAGGGTCTTTACAGAGGTGACTAAGGTGAGGTCATCCGTGGCCCTGGTCCAACTGACTGGTGTCCTCAGAAGAGACCAGGACACAGACGCACGCCGAGGCTGACCCTGGGAGGACAAGGGGACCCCATCTGCAAGCCATGGAGAGAGGCCCCAGGAGGGACAGCCCGGCCAGCTCCTTGATTTGGACTTCCAGCCTCCAGAACCTGAGAGGATTCCTTCCTTCCCTTGTTTAAGCCCCAGTTTGGGGCTCTTTGTTACGCAGACTGGACTGACTCGCGTGACTGCTGAGATGGAGAAGGAAAGTCTTGGCTCCAGGGAGAGAACAGAGGAGAACCCGGTGTCAGGACGGCCTGTCCCAAGGCCAGCTCTAGCCTCCTGGCCCTCTCCACTCTCTAGGAGGAAAGCCATCAGCTGCAGGCCCAGAGTAGGACTGGCAAGAGCCGGAGGCGCCATGAGGCAGGGCCTTTCCTTTTGCAGAGTCAAGAAGTGCCTCTCATCCAGCGGCCAGAGGACTGGCCTAAGGACCACCTCTCACACCTGGTCACCCTCGTCCTTCAGCCTCCCTACTTCCACAGAGGCCAGAAATGCAGTCAACCTGCTGGACGCAGTGGCCTCACTGGGGTCCCATGGGCCGCTTTGGACAGTTGTCTCCAGCACAGTGACAAGCTTCAGAGGCCACACAGAGAAGCTGCAGGAATGGCCACTGACCCTGGGCATGGGGGAGGCACAAGGCGAGGGTGAGCCTCTGGGAGAGGGGCTCCCCAGGACAGGCCTGGTGCAGGGTCGTGGTGCGAGGGGGAGCAGCCAGGGCCTGGGGGTGGCTGCCAACAGGGCCAAGTAGTGATGCTGAGCTGAGCACATGGGAGCTCCTTCGGCCCTGGATAACCCTGGCCTGCTCCCCCAGCACCCAGAGCTTCCCTCCTTGACTTGGGATGTAAGGTCCAACTACTGCCATGGGCATGGTGGCAGCTGAATTCGCCTCTTCCCTGAGGGGACCCCAGGCCAGCAGCCTTCCCCGTTGTGGCTC
Source organism: Marmota flaviventris (assembly GCF_047511675.1). Taxonomy (NCBI): domain Eukaryota; kingdom Metazoa; phylum Chordata; class Mammalia; order Rodentia; family Sciuridae; genus Marmota; species Marmota flaviventris. Next base: position 3,259,936 of record NC_092505.1, on the reverse strand, counting down.
TGCGGGCCTTCTCCAGGGAGTTGGTGGGCAGTGCACATCTCAGCCAACAGGAGGGTCCGTGGCGAGCCCTGCCCCTTGGGCCCCTCTGCCTTCCGCACCAGCTCTGTCTTTGATGGCACAAAACTTTGCACCATGAGTCCAGGTTCCTGTCCCTCACCTGGGCGGCCTGGTCAGCGTCTCCAGGAGGGCCACGGAACCCACTCTGCCTGCCAGAGTGGAAGGGACCAGAGACAGATGGCACCTTGGTGAGAATGGAGGTACCTCCCGGGAGGAGCCGTGTCGGGGCCTCCAGAAGACGGGACTCACGTATGCGTGTCCTCTGTGGGCCGGGCCTAGGACGCAGGCGGGAAGGATGCCTGTGCGTCTCAGCTGGCTTCTAGAGCACAGGTGACTCAGTGAAGGCCCCCAGCCCTCTGACTGACTGTCCCTGAGGACCCTGGCACCCCTCCACCTTGTGTGCCGGGGCGACTGTGGAGAGGGCGCCCACCTGCCATCCCTGCAGGACCCAGGCAGTTCTGTGTCCTGCAGATCTTCCTCACCTGAGGCCCAGTTTGTGCTGACCCTGTCCTCTTGGCCAGGTGCAGCCTCCTGCCCCCAGAACATCTGGCAGCTCTGCTTCAAGGGCAGAGCCACAGCTGGCTCCACACCCTGACTCACTTCCCCCCAACTCCCTCTGTACTTGGGTGGCTGTTGTGTTTGTCTTGTAAAAACACAATGGGATGGAATGTTCTAGCAGGTAGCGGAATGTGTTATTCACAGCCTTCCTTTCCCAGCAAGGGTGCCTCGGCCCTGGCCATCCCTCTGGCCAGGCTGCTTCTGCAAGAGAGGTCTCCGAGGGCAGTTCTGCAACTGCCAAGCCTCCAGTCACCAAGGCCCCCAGGGGAGCTGAGTTATAAGCACTGAGGGATTTTTATTTGCTTGTTTAGGCAAATGCGCATAAACAAGTGAGCCCACCGTTCCTCTGGCCCGTCTTTGACACCAGCCCGTGTAGCCCCACATTGCAGACAAGGGCTGGGCCTCGGGGTGGAGGTGAGGTGGGTGGCAGAAGGACAGGCCCCCACCAGGAGAGGCAGAGCAGGATTGGAACCTGCCCAGTAGCAATGCCCTGGTTCTTTGTCACCAAAGCTCCACTTTGCACTGACTGTGCATAAATAATTCGAAAGTGACCTCATCTCCCCAAGAAGCCGCTGGCCTGGGGTCCCCTCCCTGTGGCTGCAGGGGCCCAGTACAGGGCTGCCCTTCCAGGGTGAGGACAAGGATGGGCAAATTCTGGAGAGAGCTCTAAGGCAGCCCCCCCATTAGGCCTCAGCAGCCACCAGGGTACACCTGGTCATGACAGCAGGAACCAGCCCATGCCCACTGGAGACTGGCTGACCTCCTGAGTCACCTTGAGGTGGCCCATCCTGGGCTGACAAAGGGCTCTGTGCACAGTTTCTGTCTTAGTGCCCAGCCACGTTCCTGGGGCCAGGACCTGTGGACAGGAGCTCTGGTCGTATCCAGTGCCATTAGAGGCTGTTTTCCACTGACGCACGCAGAACAGGTTTCCTGAGGGGCCCTGCAGTTTGTGACTGCAGGGCTGTGCTCGAAAGCTTTGTGTGAGCGATAAGCAGGGCACCCACTTGGTGGCTGGCCGTGGGCAGCAGGCCTCGTGTGCCAAGTGCTACACCGTGGACTTTGCAGTAGTTTGATTTACTGGTCACAGTGACTCTTTGTGCTGGTCAGCAGCCTGATCATCCGTCCACTTTTATGTCTGTCAATCGCTCAGTTGACCAAATATTTATCAGATGACTTCTCTGTGTCAGGCTCTGGGCTGGGCCTGGAATTGGAGGTGTTGGGGTCACCTGCTGAAGGCTGAGTGAAGTGAGGACTCAGGCCCTCTCCACGTCTCAGCCTCTGGGCAGCACGGCCTCCCTGGCCAAAGTCAGCACTGTCCATGAACTTGGAGGTGCTGCTCACTTGGGTGGCTCCAGTTTGCAGGTCCCTGGGTGGACTGGTGATGTGTCCAGCAGAGTGGGCAGCAGGCAGGCTTTGCACGTGGGCCCCGGTGAGCAGAGAGACCAGGAGGGCAGCTCCTAAGGGGGCCTTGGTTCTACCTTCCCCAGGTCAAGGAGATCCTGACGGCACTTGGCTTGCTGTCTTGCGCCAACACCCGGACGGGGAGCCTATCAGGCGGCCAGCGGAAGCGCCTGGCCATCGCACTGGAGCTGGTCAACAACCCTCCAGTCATGTTCTTCGATGAGCCCACCAGGTAAGCCAGAGCCAGCCTGCTCTTACAGGGACCCTGCCCGTCCCTCCTGCCTGGGCGCAGCGGGGACTCTGAGCGCTTGACGGAGCGGCTGCTTCACTGTCCACTGCTCAGACACACATGTGCTCGGCCCTGTGCCGTGCATTGATGGTGGGAGCCGGTCTGAGGGAAACGTGCCCGTCTCTCCCGTGACACGGAGTTCCCTGTGCACAGCCACCCTGGCCAGGCCCTCCGGGTGTCCTGGAAGCCACTGCATTAGCTCTTCAGCGGCTCAGAGGAGCCCACAGGAAGGAAGCCCACCGTGAGTGGCTTGCCGACTCCATGCCAGTGAGCCCTGACACCAGTCCTGGGGATGCCCCCTTAGGTTTGAGGCTGTGGGGAGATGCTGGCTCTGGAGCCATAGGCAATGAGTTGGGCCGCCTCTTCCTAGTCACATCATATTCAAGTGTCCCCAGAAGAATGAGCCTCAGGGTTCAGGTGGGCTGCTCTTGAACCAGATTTTATGTCACCTCCTTCCTGCCTGCTCGCTCCCCTCTCCAAAAGCCAGCAGGTCCTGACAGCAGCCTGGGCTGTCTGCAGGGAAGGGCACATCTACCATGTCCGCTCAGCCCAGCCCCGTGCCCACCCTCAGCGGGTGGTACCTAAGGCAGCTCCCTAAAGGTGTCTGAGAAAAAGCGAAGCAAAGAAGCCTTCAGCTCTCCTCCAGCAGGCTGCCTGTCCTGGGAGAGCGAGCTTCGAGGGGCTGCAGGGCACACACTCCTTGCCCTTGCCCTGTCCTGAGGGGTGCAGGGACAGGAGCAGGAGTGGATAGGGCTGGGGCACTGAGAAGGGGAAGGAGAAGAAAGGTCACCCCAGAACCTTCTGGAAAAGAGCCCATGGTGAGCCCATGGAAGAGCCCCTGTGTTCAGTGAAGCACCTGACAGAGTGTACCCCGGCCCAGGTGCCCCAAAGCCACCCCTCTGTGGCTGACACCCATCCCCAGTGCTGCCCCCAGTGGGCCCAGGGGCAGGGGATTGCAACTGCTACCCAGAATGCTTCTTGGAACTACACTTCTGCAGTCCCCCTCCCAAGACAGGTGGGGACCCCCTGTCCCCCACCCAGGTTCCTCAGCAAGACTTGCTGGTCCCCTAGTAGCACGCAGGACACTCTGCTGTGGCCCCTCTCCGCAGCTCTGAGGCGGAGCAGAGCCTGACCTTGAGGACCTGCAGGGGCAGCTCTGGCCCATGCCTCCACGGCAGCGGCTTCCCAGCCCCTCCAGGACCTGGGGCAGCGGGCTGTCCCTGCTGCCCGGTGTCTTATGGTACCCTTGACTTGCAGCGGCCTGGACAGTGCCTCCTGCTTCCAGGTGGTGTCCCTGATGAAGGGGCTGGCCCAGGGAGGCCGGTCCATCGTCTGCACCATCCACCAGCCCAGTGCCAAGCTCTTTGAGCTCTTCGACCAGGTATGAGTTCCCAGCACCCTCCTGGACCCCTTCCAGCTACTGCCTGGGCCCCTCCTAGCCCCCACCCTGGACCCCTGCCCCAGACCCCCACCCCGGCCTCCCAGCCAGGTTGAGGCAGGTCGGACACTCCCTCCCATGAGTCCTGGGTGTCTGCTGACTGGCTGACGGGAAGCCTCTGCCGCTGTGGTCATCAAGGCCAATGGATGCCTTCTCTTTCCTCACCGTCCACAGCTTTACGTCCTCAGTCAAGGACAATGTGTGTACCGGGGGAAGGTCTCCAACCTGGTGCCGTACTTGAGGGGTTTGGGCCTGAACTGCCCCACCTACCACAACCCAGCAGATTTTGGTGAGTGGCGCCCAGACCAGATGGGAGGAGGGGCTTCACATTGATCTGAAGAATTGCTCGACTATCCCTCAAGTGGCTCGGGGCCCTCTGGGTGGAATTTGTCGAGAACAAAGGAGTTTCCTCGTCTCCCGGTGGACACATCTGATGGCCAGCTCTGTGTCCTCACCTCATGATGTCATTGGTCCCTGGAGTTAGGGCCCACCCTACATCCAGGATAAACTCCTCTCAAATCCACGACTCACCCCCTGCGAAGACCCTTCCCCAGGTCACACTGAGGCTCCAGGTGGACATCCCCCCTGGTCTTCCCGCCTCAGCCTCTCTCTCTCAGTCATATTTCTTTAGATCTCTGGCCTTACGCCCCGGAACCCCATGACTGCCGTGGCACTATTTCCAAGTTAGGCTTAGCAAGCACTGCTCCTGGGAATGTTTCTCACTCCCGAGGGGCAGGCTGCGATGACGCAGGAGGGGAGAGACCGGGAGACAGGGACACTGGGAGGAAGCGAGAGGTGAGGGACAGCTCCGATCAGAGGGAAGGCTTGAGCATTTTTGGAAGCCGTGGTGGAACTAGTTCATAGTCCATAGTTTATGAACGAGAGTTCCACCGGAGAGAAGGGACAGGTGGGCAGGGGAGGGGAGGTGAGACCCAAAGCCTGCATGAAGGTGAGCTTGCAGAGGAAGGGCGACGGAAGGAGAAGAAATGGGCACCCGGGAGGGTGCAGAGGCCCTGGGAGACAAGGTGCTCCCTCAGGGTGCTCTGCTGAGAGGGGAGCCCAGGGCTATGGCCCCGGGTGGGTGAGGGACAGCTGGAGCTTGGAGACCTTGCCTGACGACCCAGCATGGCCTGACGCAGGGTTTTCTGTGGGAGTGCTTGGCACCCAGCTTCCAGCCTGGGAAGGGAGCAGACTTCCGGGGACAGGGAGCTTTGGGCATCAGGCGGGATGGTGTCCAGTGGGAACCAGGGCAGGGCACAGGGAGGAAGTTGGGGAGCAGAGGGTTGGAGAGTGCCGAGGCCTCTGCCCAGGAGTGGGGTGAGCAGAGGAGGCTGGGGCAGAAGGGGGCTCGACCCAGCGAGTCTGGACGCTGGGGGAGGGAGGCTGGGGTGACACTGCACCAGGACCTGAGGGTACGGGTGGCTGTCCCATGGCCTCGGGCACCCAGCACACCATGCCGTGGTGGGCATTCCTCCTCCGTGGTCTCCTGGGACTCCGTGGGCTTGGTACACGGCCCAGGTGAGCTCTTTGCAGAGGAGCCTGCCGCCTGCAGGGTGTGGCTGGGCAGGCGTTCAGTGAGCTGGGGGAGTAAGGCCCTAGCCGGGCTTTCCAGGCCCCCTGACCCTGCTGTCCACCCGCCGACGTCCTCCAGCCATGCTGGGGCTTTGAGGGCCTGGTGCCGACTGGTGAACGATGTGGCCTCCGACACTGCCGTCACCAGGGGCGTCTCCGGGACTGCTGGGATACTGCCTAGCCCTCCCACAGGCCCCAGGGAGCCTGTGGTCCCCGTCCTGCGGTGGCACACCTGTCCCGGGCCTGGTCTAACCCCCTCCTGTGTCCCGGCAGTCATGGAGGTGGCTTCGGGCGAGTACGGCGATCAGAACGGCCGCCTGGTGAGAGCAGTGCGGGAGGGCCTGTGCGACTCCGACTACAAGAGAGACCTCGCGGGGGACGCCGAGGTGAACCCCTTCCTCTGGCACCGGCCCCCCGAAGAGGTAAAGCAGGCAAATGGATTGACGGGATGGGGACAGGTGACGCAGGCCCCAGAGCCCAGGGTGCCCCCCCCCCCCGCACGCGGGTACCCCTGCTTCGCGTGGAGACATGGCGGTCTGGGGGCTCACCAGTGCCCTTTCCGCCGTGTCCCCAGGATTCTGCCTCCATGGAGGGCTGCCACAGCTTCTCCGCCAGCTGCCTCACCCAGTTCTGCATCCTCTTCAGAAGGACCTTCCTCAGCATCATGAGGGACTCGGTAAGAGCGTCCTCTGGGCCTGTGAGGGCCCTTCTCTGGACTCACCCGACCCAGCTTCCAGGTGGCTTTTCTGCCACTTGCATTAGTCCTCTGTCACTGCTGTCTGTCAATGTGGTGACCGACAATCCCAAGACGTCTGTCCACATGAGCCAGCGCATGTCTGGCTGGTGCTGAGGGGGGGTGGCAGCTCAGCCCCATCTGTCTGGTCCTGGGGCTGGGGACGGAGGAACAGCTCCCATCTGGACTGTCCTCCTGGAGCCTCACAGAGGGGGCAGTGCAAGAGGGAAGCCAGGGGGCAGCAGTGGTCACTGGTGCTCATGGTCCAAACAGGCCAGGTGGCCGAGCCCCCATCAGGGTGGAAGGGGAGTGCACCCCTTCAGAAGAGCAGCCCAAGGTGTGAGCACTGGGTGGGTCAGCGGCCCTTGATAGGGAAGGAGCGGGTGAGTGGGAGCCCTAATAACACCAGCCGTGTAAGTGGACAGGCTGGCCACCTGGCTGGGAGAGGCAGGGGCGCAGCCCGTGGTCTGCGGTGCAGGCCTACCGATCCCCAGCCTGCTCTCCCCGCTGCCCTGGCCCCTTCCTGTTAGCTGGCCTCGAGGAGAAGTGAATATGGTAGTCAGCACTCCCTAACGCCACAGAGCTGGCCGCGCGGGACACGCCTGTGGCTTGGGCCAGGGCGAGGGCTTGTTTCCCTGGGGCCGGGGGGATGGCACGTAAGACCCCCAGCCCAGAAGCCAGGCTCCTGCACAGGGTGAGGTCCGTGTCCGCCCAGGTCCTGACGCACCTGCGGATCACCTCCCACATCGGGATCGGCCTCCTCATTGGCCTGCTCTACCTGGGCATCGGGAATGAAGCCAAGAAGGTGTTGAGCAACTCTGGCTTCCTCTTCTTCTCCATGCTCTTCCTCATGTTTGCCGCCCTCATGCCCACCGTTCTGACCTGTGAGTGACGCCCTCGCCCCGCCCTCCGGTCCCTGGATTCCTACCCAGCAGTGGGGGCCAGGGCCAGCCTGACCAGTAGATGGGTTCTCTGAACACAGGGTCCTGTTTCTTCAAAGTCCATTTATATGTGGACAGATGCAGGTTTTATTGTATTTGCTGTTAGACACCAAAATACGGTGTTTACGCCAAAGGACCGAATCTCTAATGGAAGACGGTCAGATACAGTAGACGGAGGTGGAGGGACATTTCCCTAGGGTTTACTAATCCGGAGCCCTCACATTCAGCGACGTAAGCACGTGCAGTTCAGTGTGGGCATGGCCTGGGACGCGTGCTTTGGGATGGACAGGTGCTTTGGGATGGAATTCCAGGCAATTCTAGCCTGCTCTTGACCATCTTGCGCTGCATGGTGAACAGCTGGTGCCCCACAGGACCCACATACACAGGCGTCCTGCCTGAGCTGCCCTGAGTCTCCAAGAGCAGTGTGCCCTCAGCCCACGGGATGGGCAGCCTGAGTGGGCCCCAGGTGGTGGCGGGAGCAAGAGCTAGGCGGGGTCTTCCTCACCGCCCTGTTCACCACGACTTTGGCTCGGGGAGGGCTGGCCATTTCCCCAGGCTGCCAAGCCCTTCGTCTTGTGCTGAGCCTGGAGAGGCCGGGTGCAGGCAGGTGCTGTGCTGAGCGCCCGTGGCTCAGCCCGAGGTGCTGTGGGGACTGCCGTGTGACCCTCTCTTCTGCGTGGTCGCCTAGTTCCCCTGGAGATGGGCGTCTTCCTTCGGGAACACCTGAACTACTGGTACAGCCTGAAGGCCTACTACCTGGCCAAGACCATGGCCGACGTCCCCTTCCAGGTGTGTCCGCGGGCTGTCCTTTGGAGGCAGGGCCGGGGGTGGGAGGTCTGGAAGCAGGTGGGGCTGTCCAGGGCTGACGGGCTCTGTTGTCCCCAGGTCATGTTCCCCGTGGCCTACTGCAGCATCGTGTACTGGATGACCTCGCAGCCGTCGGACGCTGTGCGCTTCGTCCTCTTTGCTGCCCTGGGCACCATGACCTCCCTGGTGGCTCAGTCTCTAGGCCTGCTGATCGGAGCGGCCTCCACGTCCCTGCAGGTACCTGCAGAGCAGCGCTGCGGGTGGGCTCCCTCCACCAGCCTGCCTGGCCCCGCTGCCCGGGTGGGGCTCCCACCCTCCCTGAGACCTTCCTCTGAATTCTGCCCTGACCAGGTTGGTCCCAAGGGGAGGAAGGCATTGTCCTGGGTGGCCAGGAGAGGTGCACTGACAGCAGACAGTGGCTACAGCATGGGCACTTATGGAGCGCCTGCTGCATGCTGCCATGCCTCTCCACTGTTGCTAGACCTTAGCTCACTTAGTCCCAAACACACCATTTTACGGGTGGGGAGACTAAGGCCCAGAAAGGCAAAGGGACTTGTTGGGGGTCACACAGCTGGCTCCAGGCCACGCCCCCAGTCCCTGCAGCGTGGTTGGGTCTGCGCTACTCAGTCATCCCTGGGACACCCCCCTTTACATGCACCTGCTCCCCACCCCGCCCCATCCCTGTTGTCTCAAGAAGCCTGGTTCCACCCCCCTGGACCTGCCAAACCACACCTCCGGCTCAGGGTCTCGGGCCAGTCCTATCCTTGGGAATGAGAGGCCCTGAGGTCCCGGACAGTTCCTGGATTGTCCACCGCCAGCAGCGGCTTAGCCTCTGGGGCCTTTGTCTCCTCACCTGTGGGTGGGATAGCGGTGGTGTCCACCTCGTGGCATTGTGACAAGGGTGAAAGATGACACTGCAGAGAAGGTGCTAGGCGCCCGCCCCAGCCAGGCCACAGGGACACCCGTACCCCCTCCTCTAAATGGCCCTGAGCGCTGAGGGCACACTCTGAGCCTGCCACGCTGGCCCAGCCCCCAGAGGCCTGGCTTCCCCTCCCGCCCTCTGGGGACACTGCACCTCCCCACGGCTCCCACTCACGCCAGCTGGGCGCCTCCCGCACCTCAGGAGCACTTTCTGTCCAGTTCACCTGCTGCCCAGCAAGCTGCCCAGGCCTCCTGCTGCCTCTCGCCCTCCAGGCAGCCTGCCTCAGGATCCCGCGCAGCCCTGCTGCCGGCCCTGTGGACCACAGTGTCCTGCTCCAGGGCTGGCCTCAGTGTCCTGCTCCAGGGCCGGCCACACCCAGGGCAGCTCCACCCACAGCCCTGCACGCACCCACCAGGCCACCTGGGCCAGGATGCCCCCTGACACCCACCACACACACACACTGCAGGTACACACACACGTCACACACACACAGCATAGATAACACACGTCACACACACACACACCACAGATACACGCCACAGATAACACACATAGAGTACACCCACCACAGATACACACAGTCGTCACACACACACAGTGCAGATAACACACATGTCACACACATACACCACAGATACACGCCACAGATAACACACATAGAGTACACACACCACAGATACACACACATGTCACACACACCATAGATACACAACACATCACCCACATACCACAGAATCACACACATGTCACACCACACACACACACCACAGATACACACCATAGATACACACATACAGTACACACACAATATACACACACACCACAGATACACACATGTTGCACACACACACACCTTAGATACACACCATATATACCACAGATACACACCATAGATACACACATACAGTAAACACACCAGATACATACACCCCACAGATAAAGACCACACACACGCCACACATACTGCAAATGCACACATACACACACACCACAGATACACACCACACACACCAGAAATACACATACACTACTACACACCGCAGATACACTCACATATACTATACACAATACATATGCACATACACTACACACATCACAGATACACACCACACACCACAAATGCACACACACACCACAGATACATATACTACACACACCACAGTATACATACACTATATACACCACGTATACACACATATATACATATACACACATATCCATATACACTACACACACCATACACACACCACAAATGCACACACACATCACACACCCATACACACACCACAGATACACATACACTATACACACCATGTATACACACCACACACACACCACACCACAGATACATATACTACACACACCACGTATCCACATACACTACACACACCACACACATATCACAAATGCACACACACACCACACACACACACACACAACCACAGATACACATACACTATACACACCATGTATACACACCACACCTCAGATACGTATACTACACACACCACGTATCCACATACACTACACACACCATAGATACATGCTCTACACATACCACAGATATACACATATATACATACAACACACACACATGCCACAGGTGCATATACCACTCATACCACATACTGCACATACACACACTACACATGACACACAGCACACGTACCACACTATAAATATACATACCTCATACCACACAACCAAATACACCTTGCACCACACACAGCACAACACACATGCACATATACATCATATACCACACCCCCCCACACACACCCACCTTGCACACACCACACATACCCACACACACTTGTCACACCACACTTGCACGCATACTTGCCCCCGGTGGATTGTGAGTGGACTGTAAGTCAAGCCACTGTGCTGTGCTGCTGTCACCCAGGTGGTGACAGCCCTAGGTGTGCCATGCCTGGGAGAGGCTGGAGCCCTGCCCTCAGGACCTGGTGAGCAGGCACTGTCCTCAGCTGCCCCCTGAGGAGGGTGTCTTCTAGTGGGACCTGCAGGGGACCTGGCATCAGCCTGGCTTAGAGACTGAGGTGTCCCAAAGAGGGTCCCCAGAGACAGAGATACCACCCAGGGGTCAGCTCCAGGGATGGTGCAGGCCTGCCCCCCTCAGGCACGCTGGTCGCCTTCCCAGAAGACACTGGCCACCTTGCTGGAGGATGCTTCCCTCCCACTCCCCTCCTCCGCAGGGCTGGGCAAGCCACTCTGCAGGAGACCAGCCCCAGCCCTGCAGGAGACCAGCCCCTGGCCCTGCAGGAGACCAGCCCCGGCCCTGCAGGAGACCAGCCCCGGCCCTGCAGGAGACCAGCCCCTGGCCCTGCAGGAGACCAGCCCCGGCCCTGAGGCCGTGCTCTCTGCTGCCGGCCTGCTCCCACTCTGGCCCTTTGGGGCTCATCTTCTAGCCAAGGATGACTGTCCTCAGGGCCACTGTGCAGGAACTCAGGAGGACTCCCCAGTTTCCCCCAGTAAGTCCTGTGTCCCTGCCTTGTCCCCAGGTGGCGACGTTCGTGGGTCCTGTGACGGCCATCCCAGTCCTCCTGTTCTCAGGGTTCTTCGTCAGCTTCGACACCATCCCGACGTACCTGCAGTGGATGTCCTACATCTCCTACGTCAGGTAGCGTGGGCAGTGGCAGGGAGGATGTGAAGTGACAGGGTCACATCACTGCTAATGAGCTTGTGTTCACAGAGGCCACTTTGTGCCCGCCAGCCAAGCGCATCCCAGAGAAGGGGCGTCTGTGCCTTTCATTCATTTCCTAGTTTGGTGAGGGTGTGCCCCACCCTCACCAACACCTGCACACACACGTGCATGCACACGCACACACAGGCACCCACACGAATACACACACAGAGCAGGGACGTCAGACCCTGGAGAAGCCCCTGTGTGCCCTCATATTTGGGTGTGTCTGGGAGCCACCTTGGGCGGCTTCTGTATTTTACTTGGAAAAAGTCACAACAAGGTCCTGGTGGCTGGTAAATGTTAAGAGGAAATCCACTGGGGAACAGGTCATCTTGCTAACATCCCAGCGTCACTGCACAAGAGCCTCAGGCCCAGGGACCGTGGTTTCTGAATGGCTCTTGGCATGTGGCCCTTCTGTGGACAGTGCCCAACTTTAGAGCTTCACCCGCCCCCACTGCAGCCAGTCCAGGTGACACACACAGTCCGAGCTGGGCACAAGTGCTGCTCTTCTGGAAGGTCAGCCCAGACCCAGGTGCGTTGTTCAGGAGAAGGAAGCCGACACAAAGGCCCGCAGAAGGGTTTCCCCAAACACGTGTGTGCAGCCGAGCAAACCAGAGGCCTGGTCTGTATTCTGAAAATGAGTGTTTTTGTTCTGGCTGGGCGAGGCGGGCACAGAGCCACAGAGGGTACACAGCGTTTTATCCAAGTGCTTGTATGTCCAGGCCAGGGTGCCCAGCCCCCCGGTCACATCTAACCATTAAAAGGTGCGCAGTATTGGAAGGAATCCAGTGTCCGTCAGCTCATTCGCCACTAAGTGGGTGCATCTGCTCATCCCGTTGCGTTTTGCTGGAGGAAACAAAATTGGGAAGAAGCCTAGTGGGGCTGTTTCTTGGGCTCAGCTCAGGGCACTGTTGAGAAGCTCAGAAGCTTCCGGAAAGAAAGCTGTGGGGGTCTGGAGGCCTGCGGGGCGTCGGGCAGCAGACTGGCCTGGGAGTGGCTGAGCAGGCGGGCGGCCCCATGCCGGCGCTTTCCTCCCCAGGTATGGCTTCGAGGGCGTCATCCTCTCCATCTACGGGCTGGACCGAGAGGACCTGCACTGCGACATCGACGAGACCTGCCACTTCCAGAAGTCGGAGGCCATCTTGCGCGAGCTGGACGTGGAGAACGCCAAGCTGTACCTGGACTTCATCGTCCTTGGGGTTTTCTTCATCTCCCTGCGCCTCATCGCCTATTTTGTCCTGCGGTACAAGATCCAGGCAGAGAGGTAAAAGCCCCGGATGGCTGCAAGGAGCAAACGAGACATGTGGCCGAGGGCCCTGAGTCGCCGCGCGGCCTGCGCCCGGGACGAGACTGGAGACCATGCGGGCTGGAGGGCTCTGAGTTTGCTCCTCCGCCCGGCTGGGTCGGTTCTTCTCTCCATCACCTTTTCTAGCTGTAACTAGGAAGATGTAGAAAGGTTTGTTTTTTACACACAGGATTTAAAACCGCCACAGCTGGTGACGAGGGGCTCCCGCGGAAAGGCTCTTCCTGAGGCCCGGTGACGCTTGTCCTCCCTGAAGGTTGCCTGGGACCTGGATATCCTGGGGCAGGAAGTGCGAGGGCAGGACCCCACATTAGGACTGCGGTTTCTAAGGTCATCTTCCTGAGGTTTATCTCTTCTCCATCAGAGTCACTTTTCCAGCCAAAAGTTGATAAATTGCATTCATTTTAAGAAACTGTATCTTTTTAGCACTTGCTGAGGACTTACCCAGGGTAAATTCCACGCTCTGTGTAGAGGTACAGGGGTTCAGCCTGATGCCAGAGTGGGTCGGCTGCAGGGGGAGCCCGTGAAAGGTGCAGGTGCCACTGCAGGAGGAGTGGCTCCACACCACCCCACTCCCCAGGCAGCACTGCCCAGCTGACCACAGCTGTAGGACCAGGTGGCCACCTCTTGCAAGCCCTTTTCATTCCCATGTGCTTCTTATTTTAAGCAGACTACATTGTTTCTTCCTAACTTTCTGACCACCTTCATTTTTCCTAAAAAAGAAAAAATATTGTGTAGAAGATAACCCCTGTTGATTTCTAAAGAGGTCTCCTCCTGGCTCCTCTCCCACACCATCTACCTCCGCAGAACCCGGGAAGCTGAGCTTAGGGCAGTTGCAGCTGTGGCCTGGGGAGATGAGTCAGCTGGAGCAGCTGGTGAGGGGAGCAGCTGGACCAGAGGGGGCCGTGCCATGAGACCCTTCTTTTTCCAGAACATCTGTGCTAGAGCCCTCTCCTGTGAAGGCTGTGTTTTGCGTGGGCAGGTCGCTAACCTCTCTGAGCCAGTGTCCTCGCCTGTAAATAATTGCACTAGACCATGCGCCAGGTCCCTTCCAGCTCCAGAAGGTTCTGAGGTCCCTCGCTCGTGGCCCCAAAGCTTTCGTTCCCTGCTGGTAGAGAATGGAACGTGTCTGGATTTTACTTCCACGTGCATCTGGTTGGAAAATGCTTAGAGAGTCTTTTTATTTTTTTCACTCCTTGATCTTTTTTTAGTAAATCCAATTGAAATGCAAGTAAAGTGTAGTTTTAAGTTTGCTTGTTCTGTACAGATATGGCCTTCTAGATTCAGTTTGTAACCAGGGTCAAACTTTGCCTTTATAAAAGTCTTCATTTGATTTCAAGTGTGAGACGTTGCACACAGGGGAGGCCTGGGAATGGAGCTGGAAAAGCGAAAGCCCTGTGTAGAGCCCCAGAGACCCCCAGGCGGGGCCAGCCCAGAAGCCCCCACCTCCACCCCCACCCCCGGCGCTCATGGAGCCTTCCTGCAAGGGGCAGCGCCATAGGGCCACAGGACATGTGCTCCAAAGACAGCTCCCTTCTTGCAGAGCCTGAGACTGCAGTGCCACACCTCGGCAAGTTCAGAAGGGACCCTGAGGTTCCTCTAGATTTAGAATCTGTTTCCCAAGAGCACCAAAGCCCTCTGAAGGGATTCTGCTTCCCCATTTCCAATTTCCACTGTGACAGATTATTTTTCCCTTAATAAATAAGGATCTGATTGGGGTCCTTCCAAGGGACAGATCTCTGGGACAGATCTCGGGCTGTCCGCAGCTGGAAGGGAAGGCACATGCCAACTGTGACAGGGTTATTTTAAAGGCACCCATCCCTCAGCACAGTGTTGCTGGCCCCTTCCCTGCAGTCCTGAGAGGGCAGCCAGGCAGGCCAGAGGCCTTCCACCCCCTCCCGGTGCGCCCTCCCGGTGCCCTCCCTCTCCCAGGGTGGCTGTGTGTCTACAGACATACGTGCACAGGAACGTGCTGGTGTGCAGACCTGCTCCAGGTGCGTGTCCGGTACTGTGGGTCTCCCTGTCACCCTGCTGACCTTGTGTTCCCGGGTGCTTTGTGAATACCTGCCCGCGTGAGCTAGGTAGGACAGCAACCAAGCAGCCAGCTGTGTTTCTAAATCATGGCGGTCAAGCTGCATGACAGCGCTCCTTCCTGTGCCGGGATGTGACCCAGACAGCGCCCCGCGTCTGATGCCTTTGGTGACTTCTGGCTGTAACATCCCTCCCCTGCTCCCCACCTCGTCTGAGAGTCCACGGCCCCCACTTCTCCACTTCTACTCTGCTGGACATCAGCAGACAGTTAAGCCCCTCTCAAGTTCCTTTGAGTGGGCAGGCCTGTCCCCAGGGAGGGGAGCAGCCCTGGAGCACCTGACAGAGCTGGGGCTCGAATATGACCCCGCCACCTGGGGGCACCTTCAGGACCAGGGCAGGCACCATGAGGGTTTTAGGTGAAAACTCATGTCAGAAGCCCCCAGAGGGTCGTTTTCCCCACTGGAGGTCAGGCGTGGTCAGTGTCCACGAGGTAGCAGCCACCTTCGTGGGTGTCAGAGGGCAGAGCACAGGGTGCCATGTGCTGAGCCAGCTGCCCTGCGGGTCCCTCTGTTCCTTTGCTCCTTCATCAAATCTCCCCTGATCCAGCCACGGCCTGGTGCTGTCCTGGGCCTGGCCGAGGGAGCTCCAGGCCACCCCTGGCTGTGCCTGGAGGCTCCGTCCTCTTGCAGGTGAGGAAAGCTGAGGCTGGAGAGGCCAGGCTGTGCTGCGGCCCCGGAGCTAGGAAGAGCAGAGGGGGCTGGAACCTCGGGCCAACCCCATGTCCCTGCTTTTTACTTTGCTCTGCTGCCTCCTGTTCATCACATGCAAATGTACCGGAGACGCTTCGGCAAGTATAAGTGCAATAGTACATCAGCAGATACTCGTTCAGTTATGCGTCTTGCCAAGCAGATGGCCGAGGTGAGGGAGGTCTGCATCTCTCTCCTTTGAGGGCCTTATATCCAGTGCCATTTGGGCGTTGCTGGCTGGCCTGGGGCTGCTGTCAGCTTGTCTCAGTGGAGAGGGACCATCCTGCCCTTGCCCGGTCCCAGCACAGCCCCCCTGCAGGGACTGGGGCTCGACGGGGCTGATGTAGCTGTGTGTGTCTACAGACATCCGTGCACATGTGTGCACGGGAACGTGCTGGCGTGCAGACCGGCTCCAGGTGCGTGTCTGGTAGTGTTATTCTGTGGCATTCTTCATCTCAGTAGCAAGGTGGTCTCTGAGCCCTCACTGCCTTCACCCCAAAAGGAAAGAGAGCTTTCTCTCCTCTCGTGCCTGCTGCAGATGGGGAGAGTGTGGTCCTGACCTGCCGAGGCTTCTGTCTGACGCCAGCTAAGTCGGGACAAGACGTCAAACAAAACCCAGTGGGCAGAGGGAGGTGTAGAGTGTATGAAGAGAAAGTCAGATAATTTTAAGGAATAAAGACTGCTAATAAAATATTTTGTATAAAACTTTTTACTTGCATTCAGTGTCAAATGTTTCAAGTGATTGGTTGGGTTTTGCCAAGTGAATTGAGGCTGAGATTGTATTTGGAATCTCCTTGCCCCCTGGAGAGAGCTCTGTTCATTTCCTGATGACACCTCTGCTGTGGTCCCCTTTCCCCCTTGGACAGGTTCTACGTGGACTGTCCCGGGTGTGAGATTCCCTACTGTCCTCTAAGAATCCTCGTCCACATCTCCTGCTGGGTTCACGGGACCCCAACCCCAAAGTGTGCCAGACCAGCTCCAGGCTTGGAGTGATGGTCCTACACGCAGCAGCCCATTTGGGCTTGCCCAGCTGTCCTGCCCCTGGGTCCTGCCCTTGGTCCTCTGCACCACTGCAGGGTCTCCACCCCCAGGACCCAGGGACATTCCAGCAGAGGACGTCCCTGCTGGCTGCTCTAGTGCTGCAGGACATCCATTGCTCAGGCCCAGACTCTGCTGAGAAGCTGCTGGGGGGAGGCAGCCCTTGGGAGGTTGGGCCCCAAGTCAGGGTGAGCGGGACCAGGAGTGGGGACAGGTGCTGCCTTAGCTCCCGGCTCCTGGCATATTGTCCAGATGATGTGCCTGAAATGCTCACTTTCCAAGGGCAGCAGTGGCTTACGCCTGGGCTTTCAAACTGGACTCATTCTCACCTCTAGGACAGAGAGCAGGCTGGGCAAGGTCATGGCAGCCACACACAGGGGTCCGTGCAGCCCTCTAAGGGCAGGGAGGGAGGGAACATGGGCACGAAGGGCAGCACCCCAGGTGGATACACACAACTTGTGTGCTCGTGGCTCTCAGTTTGCTGCCCCCTCCCCCCGCTGCTCTCTGGGATGCCCGCTGCAGTCATGGTCCCTCCAGCCCTTGGCATCACAGATAACCCCCCTCCGCCATCCAGCAGCCTCTGGTGCCTGCATTTGGGGCTGTCCCTCCTTGGGAAACTCCCTGGGAGCAGGGAAGAAAGAGGCCCCACACCCCTACCGCAGTTGGATTTCACCTTTGCAAGCTCGATTCAGCCTGTACCGTAGCACCCCCTGTCCTGGGGGGTACATTCTGAGACCCCCAGAGGGTGGCTGACATTGCACGTAAGAAGAACCCTATATATAGGACAATGAACCCCCAGGATTAAGTTTTATCTATAAATTAGGCACAGTGAGAGATTACCAACCAACAACAGAACAATCATATCAGTGCACCATCACAAACACCTTGTCTTCAGCATCTGTGGACTGTGTCTGGCCAAGGGTAAGTGGCAGTGTGGACGTGAAGCCTGGTGAGGGGGGACCATGGACCAAGATCCAGGCTTCCATGGGGCTGGGCTGGGGCTCAGTGGCGAGGGCTTGGCTAGCATGTGTGGGGCCCTGGGTTGGATCCTCAGCACCACAAAAACAAACAAGCAAACAAACAAAGGAGAATAAAGGAAAAAAAAAAAAAAGAACCCCTGCAGGAGGAGGCTGAGGCCCAGGCTGTCCTCCGAGTCTGCCTCCGGCCGTCCTCTCTTTTCCCCTTTCTCCTTCTGTCTTCCTCAGCCGCCGCTCCTCCTCCTGTGGCCTCTCAACGTGCCCCTCGGAGCGTCCCTCCAGCAGGTTTCGGTGCCCGCCCAGCGTGCCCGCGGCCAGCAGGGAAGCACGCCTGGCCTGAGCAGTGTGAGGCTGATGGTGTGAACAGGGGCCAGGGTTGGGATGCCTCCTGTCCTCAAAAATAGTCCCCTGGCATCAAAAGGAGACCCCACCCACGCCCACGGGCTCCCGCATCCCCCAGGTGAGGCAGTCCCGGCACTGGGGCAGAGCCCGGGCTCCCCTGGCAGAGGCAGGACGGGAAGGAAGCACAAAGCACCCTCGTCTGTCACGCCCTGGGGCCTCGGCGGGGCCTCGCCCTTCTCCTTGAAGGGCCTCCCACGCCGAGGGGTTCACTTGCCGAGGGGTTCACTTGCCCAGCCTCTCGCCTTTCTGGTCACCCCTTTCAGGTCCACAGCCAGGACGTGGGCACAGGTGCAGGGGTGTCACTGTCACTGGGGATCATGGTTTGGGGACAGCCTCTCTGCCCCTGAGATCTTGGGGCCACACTGTACAGAAGGTGAATCCGGGAGGGTTCCTCGGGCTGGGTGGCCCGTCCTCCTGTGAGTGTCTCCGCTGAATGGACGTAAGAGAGGGTCTGCCCATCCCTTCAGGTGCCCCGGGTCTGTACCTCGACACGGACTTAAACATGCCCACAGCCAGAGATGGTGTTCGTGTCGAGTGACATTATCAGACCTGGTCTCTGGACACCTGGGAGCCCCTCACCCTGACGTGGTGAGCTGGCAGAGGTGCTGACAAGGCTCGGCCGGGAGCAGTGAGGCAGGACCCGCCCTCGCGTCCTGCTTGGGGGCCTCCTCAGTGCCCCGAGTCTCCCCTGAAGGACACTCGGCCAGATCCTTCCTGCTGGTGCTCCACCTGCCAGATGCAGGCACGCCTGGGGCCCTGGCCTAGCAGGGCAGTGTGCCCAGCAGGCTCCTGGAGCGTCACGAAAACTGCCAAGTGGGGGAGCTGCAGGCTCGTCCACGGCAGGAGTTGCCAAAACAGCTCGCATCTTAGGGGAGCCCGACCTACATCTCCAGCTGGTAGACGCACCAGGGGTTGACGGGAAGTTAGGAGATGACAGGCTTGTGGAGGTCCTAGGGTGCCTCTGAATC
Organism: Marmota flaviventris; assembly: GCF_047511675.1. Classification (NCBI taxonomy): domain Eukaryota; kingdom Metazoa; phylum Chordata; class Mammalia; order Rodentia; family Sciuridae; genus Marmota; species Marmota flaviventris. The sequence goes on along the minus strand of NC_092505.1, from coordinate 3,241,052 downwards.
GGATGATACCACAGTTTGGTTTTTCTGAAAATATTTTTATGGACAATGGTGGCAATTTGCTTCTTAGAACTTTATATTTTTTTTACACTTCTGTCATTGTGATCTCTGGGGTCTCTTCTCCATGACCTTTTGAATATGGACTCCAAAACTTAATCATAAATATCTCCTCATTACTCACTGGCCAAGTGAGAAACAGTGGCAGAAGATCCTATCACCAGATTCCCAATACAGTGGGCCATTTGGGCAGTGCCGTGCTCCCCCAGGGCTGAAGTTGCCAGGTGTGCCTCCCCTCCCCTGGCTTCTCTGCACTCCGTAGCCCTGTAGGTGCCTGATGGTAGCCCAGTGGAGGAGAATCGCTACCTTTTACCCCTGGACACCCTCTTTAATCTTTCCCCTGTTCCTGCCCCAAAGCAAACATCAATGAAAGCGACTTTGCAGACAGCGTGTGAACTGTGATTGATAATCCTAATGGGTAATTATTTATCTGTTTTTATAATGATTCATGGAGAGCCCTACCTGGACTTAGCCATGCCACCTTAGGATATAGAGCGGCTGCCCACCAGGAGATGTGCACCATTAGAAGAGTGACACACACAGGGACATATATGTTATATGTTCAGAAATAACATTGGCTCCTCGGGGCACTTGTTCCCTTAGCTGTTACACTCTGTGGGGATGCTGAGTCAGGACAGACCTGGGATGGGAGTGTTCTGACGCACCTAGGGCTGCCCGCCTGTCTCCACAGGCAGCTCTCGTTAGAGTTGTGCTTGTGTTTTTTTGCAGACTTGAACTTCTTGAACTTGGTTTCTGAAATTAGATGCCAGTTATGGAAATGTGCCATACACCGAATAAACACTGTTACTTTCAGATTTCTGCTTCTCCCTCTTTTCTCTTCCACTCACTGGAGCTCAGACCTGCTGGGGGAGTGAGCCCAGGTCGGGTAGAGCAGCAGGGTGATTCCTCCATACGTGCCCTTGTTCCTAAGGAAGCAGATTCCTTGTTAGGTGTTAAGACGGAGTCGGATCTGCTGGGAAGGAAATCAGGGGATGGTGGGGATGCCTCCAGCCCCGAGCTTGACACAGGTCGTCCGAGGTCCAGTGTCCACCCACATGTCATCTCATTTCACTGCCATCAGAGCCACATAGCTACTACCAGTCACATTTTGCAGATGAGGAATCTGAGGCTCAGAGACGTTAGACAGCTTACGCAAGGCCTCAGAGCTGGTCAGTGGTGGAGGCAGAGTTCAGACCGCCACCGTCAAGCTGGCGGCCAGGACTTCTGTCCACTCATCATACTTTCTTTCCTGGGAAGAAGATGTTTAGGATTGGGAGCACAAAAGGAGAGCCCGTTTTGTCCCAGGAAGTACCCTGGGGAGTGGAGAGTTCTCCCAGCCTTTCCTTAGGCATCGGGTGACGTGCCAGCTTTTTGAGGGTCCTTGGGGCGCAGGCATGTTGGGCTGGGCCCTCCTCTGGGGCTGGAGGAAGGTGTGTGTGGGGACAGGACAGCAAGACCCACCTGGCCAGGCACTGCCTCAGCCCATGTGCTCTGTACCGGCCTACAAGATGACCAGGCTGACAGCAGAACACAGTGTGCCCCTCCCTACTGCCAGACTCTGAGGACACGGTGCCCTCCCTGCATGCTCCCACCCGCCGCCTGCCCCAACACAGCAGTGCACCACACCGTAAGGCCTGGAGCTCCCCATTCTGGCTTTCACAACTGTGTGGCACACCATCGTTGGAATGTTCCAGAATCCATGCAGCCATTTCTCTTCTGAGGGGCACTACTGTGGTTGTTTCTACAATAAACCATGCTTTAATCAATCTGGAAAATCAGCAAACATCCTTCTGTCCTCACAATCTGCCTGTCAAGCTGAGAAGTCCTTCTGGAAACCAAGGAAGGAAATCCAGGACGTGAGACAGAGGTGTGGAGAAGAGTGGCCTGCAGGGGGCGCTGCAGACCCTGCGGTGAGCGCTCCGTCTCTGAGCCCCCTTACCCTGGCATCCAGGTGACGCCTGCAGGCAGGGGCTCTCAGGACTGCAGGTGTGTGGCACACCTGATTCCCCGTGAGGCTGCAGGCTGTTTGAAGCAAGGAGCCTCCTGAAGGTATTTTTTGTTTTGTTTTGTTTTTAGCTCATTGCAGTTATACATAATAGTGGGGTTCATTTTGACATACTCAGGCGTGTGTGTAGCATAGTTTGCTCTATTTCAGTTCCCAGAACTTGCCCTTCCCTCCCTCCTCTCTGCCCTGGCCACCACTGTCTACTCTACAGGTCTTCCTCTGTCTATTTTTATTTGGCACGTCACAGTTTATGTGCAGGTGGGGCCCCCAGGATGTTCTGAAGAACTGGAGGATTCCCCTGCCATTTCCCCTCTTGGCTGTCCCCCTGTCTCCGTGCAAGCGGTGATGCTGTGCTCGGTGCGGCCCTGCTCTAAAGACACCAAGGCAGTCCCCCCCAAGGCCTCGCAGCCTGGCCACTCCTTGGCTCTGTGTCCTGGTTTCTCCTGATTTTCTCGTCTGTAAACACCTGGGTGCCCTGTTTGAGGGCAGGTGTCAGAGGAGACAGGATCTTCTCTGCTCCCATGTAGGTAATTCCCCTGGTTAGCGAGGACTGGGGTGTATGGGAGGAGCACAGCAATGACCGCACCCATGTAGGTGTCCAAGGGCACCCTCCAGAGCTGGGCACTCCAGGGGCAAGGGGCCTGCCCTCCAGGACAGAGAACCAGGGGCAGGTCTTGGGGATGGACATCAGAGAGGGTCAGCAAGACAGAAGGTCAGCGGGGTCTAGGCCAACAGGCGCAAGGACAGCTGCCCAGAGAGAAGCAGCAGATGATTTGGGCACACTGAGTGTGGTCTCCCAAGCTCAAGGGCTCCGATAGGCCACCTCAGATGCCACGTGGCAGGACAGATGGCATTGAGGGCCAGGTGAGCTGGCCACATGCTGGTGTTCCATACACCCTTGGAAATGAACTCGCAGTTTTCCAACTAGGAAGCCAGACATCGCCTATGTGGGCAAATCAGCAGAGGTGTGAATGCACGTGTGTATATGAGATATCTTCACACACACAGAAGTCACTCTGTGGAAGTGGACAGCTGGACTTCGGGTCTGGAGGTTCGCAGAACAGTGCGGCCTTCACCACCACCTCGTCTCAGGGTGCTGTTCTTGCCCACCAGGAAACCCCACTCACTAGCACCCACTCCTGGTCTCTCCCCAGCCCAGACCCTGACCCCCTTCCGTTTCTGTGGATCTTCCCGTGCTGCACATCTTAGGGAAATAAAATCATACAACACGTGCTCTTTGTGTCTGGCTTTTCCACTTAGCATGAAGCACACTTGGGTTTTTAAAACACAGTAAAACCTAAGGAGGAAAGGGAGTCATGAGCTCAGAGAGGTGGAGCACCCCACCCCAAGCAGGAGGCGGGAGGGCGGGAGGGCTCTGGCCTCCAGGTGCCCACCTGTGAGGAGTCTTTTCAGCCAACACCTTGCTTCACAGCACTGTGTGGTCATGACAGCTACTGTGACTGTCCCCATTCTGTTGATAGGGACCTGCCGCCCAGAGAGTCTCTTGCCCTTTACAGTACTTGACACTGTCTCTTCAACCTAAAGATGCAGGACCAGGGGAGAAGTCCAGTCTCTGGAGGAGGCAGGCCCCTGCCGGGGCTCAGTCACACAGCAAAGGGAAGCTATGAGGCCACCCTGGAGGGTCATCTCTGGCCACACAGATGCCCAGAGACACCCTGCTACCTGAACGCCTGCATGGGATCACCTGAATCACAGCGAAGGGCGGCCCATGGAGGCAGGAGCAGGCGGCCGAGTGGGCAGCTCACAGGCCACTACGGGCATCGTGTATTGAAAGGAGTAGCTCAGCCAAGGTCCAAACTGGACAGACACGCTCCCCACGCCTCACCTGCCAGGTGTCACTAGAAGACGTGGGCACATTCAAACCAGGAGAACAACAGACGGCAGAAGCGACTTTGTGATAGGATGCAGAACAGAACGGCCACCAGGCTCACACTTAACAAATGGGGGTGTCACCATCCTGAGCTAGTCTACAGGTACAGGTAGTCGTCTGGGGGACCGTGCCCTCACAGTCCCTGCCATCCCAGGGCCTTATTTATATGACACTCAGAAATGTGCCCCCCGATTTCCAAATGCCCCTGCTGGAACAGCCTCCACTGGGCTAGAACACGTGTCTCCACCCCTGACCACTCCCACAAGCCCTAAGGAGAGCGAGAATGGACCAGGCAGCCCAGAACAGGCTTGGCGACAGACTGGAGAGAAGCTGCCCAGCCTGGTGTGGCCCTTGAGACCACAGGAGCACTGTGCTCCAGGTCAGGCAGCTGTCCTTGCGCCTGTTGGCCTAGACCCCGCTGACCTTCTGTCTTGCTGACCCTCTCTGATGTCCATCCCCAAGACCTGGCCCCGGTGGATGGAGAGGCAGACCCCAGCACCTCGAGGCACCCAAGTGAGAGCATCAGCAAGAATCCGTGTGGAGTTGGGGTTGCCCTAGAGACAGGGTGTTCCCAGGAAGGGGTCTGCTCAGGATCCGTTGCTGCCGGGAGGGGCTAATCCACGGTTGGCTGTGGCTGGGTTCTTTGTTCTGTCCAGGACGGAGGCACAAGCCAAGCTGTGCTGATCTACAAGGAGCGCAGTCACCCAGGGTGCCAGGAGAGGGCGACAGTGGAACAGCCTCCACTGGGCTAGAACACGTGTCTCCACCCCTGGTGGTTTGGACACAGTTTCTGCTGTGTCCACAGGATGGCAGAATGGCCCCTGTCTGCTCTAACCCAGTGTTCAGGGAACTCTCTGGGAGTGCCCTTGGGGCTTCTGCCCTGGCTCCTAACACACACCCTGCCTGGGGCCCCAGGAAGCATCCTGAGTTACCATGGTAGGGGAAAGGCAGGGCAGAGGGAGGTGGTGCTGGAGGTGGGGAACCCAGAACAGAAGGCCGGGGATCCAGTTCACTTCCATCCCAGGGCCCCAGGAGGACAGCCTCATCACCCAACCCAGGGCAGCCCCAGAGAAAAGGGGCCCTTAAAGGACTTCACCCAGGGAGAGCAGAGCCAGGACTTGACTGAGAGGTGGAGCACCCCACCCTACAGCAGGAGGCAGGAGGGTGGAGTGAAATACTAAAATGACTTCACTTGATTTTCTGCCAAGAACTTTCAAGAGAAGTATTCATAAGTAGTGAAAAAAACGCACGATGAACAAAACACAAAAATTCCAAGAAAGACAGGGATCAATCCCCTCTTTGAACAAATGTGCTTCACCCCACTCACCAAACCCTAGCTCTTGTTCCAATAAATCTTTATTTATAAAAACAGGTAATCCCAATAGCTCAGGAGGCTGAGGCAGGAGGATCACAAGTTCAAGACCAGCCAAGGACTGGGGATGTGACTCAGTGGTTAAGCATCCCTGGGTTCAGTCTCCAATACCAATAATAATAAATAAATAAATAAATAAATAAATAAATAAAGCAGGTGGCCATCCGCAGGCTGCAGCTTGCAGTTCAGCTTGGTTAGCATTGCACTGAAATGCCTTCCCTCTGGATCACTGACTGGGCCTGGTGGACCCCTGGGTGGGTGCCTGAGGCGGGGCCTCCTACACACCCTTTCCTGTCTCCAACCCTCCTGCCGCTCTGCCAGCAGTACCACCTGGTTCTGGAACCAACATGATTTGGGGGAAGACTTTAGCACATGTGGTCCCTTCCCTGTGCCTTGGCCTGCCAGGCCTCCCAGCCCCAGCCCGTGCCCTCAGAGCCCAGCGGCTCTGCAGGCTCCGCTTGTTCGGGGGAGTCAGCATGCAGGCTCCCGGGGAGGGGGGCGGGCGGCATGCGTCTCCTTCTCGGGTGAGATCTTGCCGTCCTGTCCTGGCAGCCGGAGCCCCGCAGGCCCTCCTCCCTTCCATCCCTGGGTGTCTGCCTGCCCGTGCCGGCGTGCTACAGGTCCTGTCCACCTGCACAGGCCCCAGCACAGACTGACTTAACCACCAGGGCTCTGAGCTGCTTTGAAAGTGGCCCTGAGGATTCCGAGGTCCAAGCCTCCCACTTGGGCTGGGGATGAAGTGCCCGGATCGGGGTGTCTCAGCCTAGGTGCTGCTGTAATAGACTCCGTCCTTCAGAGGCACCAGCAGAGTGTTGCTCAGCGGTGGGGGCGGGAAAGGCCAAGCTCAAGGTGGCAGCAGGGCGGAGTGTCTGGAGAAGGCTGTTCAGAGGGTGCCTCCTCGCCGTGCCCTCATGTGGCGGGATGGGGGAGGGAAGAAGGGCCTCAGCCAGCACAGGCACCACTCTGCCCATGGGACAGAGCCACCAAGCCCTCCCAGAGTCCCCACCTCTTTACTTCAACGTGAATTTTGAAGTGGCACCCGCAGCAGGGGGGCCATGCTCCTGGACAAGAAGCCCAGGATGCGTGGAGCAGAGGGCCAGGGGCTGCTCGGGCAGGAACAGGGCGAACTGTGGGGCCCATGTTTGAGTTCCAGATGGAAGGTTAGGGCCCTGCTCCTGTCCCCACCTGCGGCAGTTCTCCTGGGTGAAGAGGGTGCCAGAAGGTGGCACCGATGCGTGGGGTGAAATAGCACCTGTGCCTAGGGTGGAGGTGGCTCAGTGTCCGGGCTGACCTAGGGGTCCTCCCACATCCCTGGGAGACACACCCAAGCTTTTCTGATGAGGCCCTGAGCAGCCAGCAGCACACAGAGACACCGTGGCGGGGTGACCACTGCCCCCTGAGAACAGCCTTTGCTGTTGTATTCAAAGGACACGCTTCTTCCTCTTCCTGCCCTGCTCCTCCCCAGTCTCTCCCCCTCCCTCATCTCAGGGAAACAGGGTCACCTTTCTTCCCCATGCCAGTGCTGGGGAACAGGGCAGGTGGTCAGCGTGGGTAAGAATGACCAGGGTCTGGTAAGAGAAAATTGGCTAACAACCGTTTTCAAATCAGGCAGCCGACATGGGTAAAAGTAATGAGGGGCGAGAGGAGACGATTGTTTTTCAAAGAAAGATCAAAGAGTAGCTAAGGTTATTTTTCAAAAGACTTTCGTGCTCACAGTCCTAGGCCCATATTCAGGGAAGAAAAAAAGACAATTAGTAATGAAAGAGCGAAGTCTGAGGGCTAAGAAGAGCAGGACGCCCCTCCCTCAGGCACCCTCCTCTTGGGAGAGGCCGTCCTCCATTACCCTCTTAAATAAAATTGCTTCCCTTGGCTGTCCACGGCGTTCATTCTCCGACTCTGTGGAACACAAACTTGGTCCCAGTCATCCACAGGCAGAGTTGTCAGCAGGCAGAGGTGATCTGTAGTTGAGCACATGCCCTCCACAGGAACAACGTGGTGGGACCATTGAGTGACCAGGTGGACAGTGGCCACAGTGCCTGTGAGGGCGACAGAGCTGAGGCCACGGTGCTCACCTGGGCCTCAGGCTCCATAGTAGAGAAGAACAAGATACAGACACCTCAGGGCCTCAAGGTTCTGGGGGTCGGGGTGCAAGGGCCCTGAGGCCAAGTACAGGAAGCAGGTGTGAGTCCAGGGGCCTGATTCTTGCTGGGTGATGAGCTTTCAGGGCCAGAGGACCCAGAAGCCAGTGAGCCATCTAGGCTGCCTGCGCACTTGCCTGGTCCCTCTGCTGTCGATCATGAGCACCAGCTGGTCTCCAGAGGCAGACAGGATGAGGGGGAGCAGGAGGGAGCCTCATGCAGGAGTCCTCCTGAGCGCAGAGTGCTGCCACTGCCCCGGTCCTGTCCTCCGAGGCACAGACAGCCGTTGGCTGCCCACTGCCCACACCACTCAGGACCACAAGTCAGCAGGTGGGGGCCCATCAGCCCTCCACGCCCTGCCTCATCCTGACAGTGCTGTGGGATCGTGGGGAGGAGCCACCAGGAAGAGATCAGCGCTCAGGAACTGGACAAGAGGCCCAGGGAGGGCCTGGGCTGGGGAGGCCCTCTGGCACCATGGAGGACCCACAGCTGGAGGGCTGTCCCCCGGGCTGCGGGGTGGGGCCGCACTCTCTGATCTTGGGTGGAGAATCCTGCACTAACTGAGTCTGTTTTCTGTGGTGACAAAATATCTGAAGCAGGACACTTAAAAAGGAAGGAGTTTGGTTCACAGTCTGGAGGCCCGGAGCATGGGCTGTCCTTAGAGGGCAAGGGCCAGAAAAGGTGGGCATCTGCTGGGCTCCCGTGAGGGCCACATGGAGGAGGGTCACCATGGCAGAAGCTCCTGCAGAGAGCCCCTGGGGATACAGCCACAACCCACCCTCTGGGGAACTCACTCACTTCCTGAGAGCCACATCAGTGCCCCCAAGGCCAGGGCCATTTCCCTCTCAATGACCCTCCTCTTTGCAGAACATGCACTGGTTGGCTTCCTGTTCTCTGAGGTTCTTTCCGTCCCTCTGATGAGCAGATCAGGTGACTCACCAGGGCTACAGGGCCCAGAGAGGGGTCCTGTCATTCTCTGGGTCCTGGCTGTCCTTAGAGGGAAAGGGTCAAAAGGCTGGCTGCTTTTCTTGGCCACCTTCTTCCTCGACTTTCATCTTCAAGTTTTAGGTGTTAGGCATCCAGCAGGCCAGTATCCCCAGGCTTGAAGTGGAGGTAATGGGTCTTAACTCTCAAGTTTATAATTTACAGTTACCCTGTCCATTTAACTGGGACCAGTGTGAGTACTGGAGTCAGCACTGGATGCTTTCTGTCCTGTAGGTGATGGCTTGGAATCTCAAGTTCACACAGCTTGTTTGATTAGAAGCAGTACCTCTGCAAAACACTAACAGGCGACAGTTATAACGTTTACAAGGAAAATACAAAATGAAATTAACAGCAAAAACACATTTAGCTTGTGTAATAGCAATAAACCAAGAAACGTGACTTTTATCATCTTAAATCTTTACCTAGTAATGTATTATATACCCTGGGTTGGTTTGTTTGTTTGTTTGTTTGTTTTTGAGACTATACTAATCTTTACAAAAAAAAAAAAAAAAAAAAAAAACTATCTTCTGTACAAAATTTTAAATAAGCTTAATTCAAGCCCACTTCAGAGCCATCGTAACGTGAGTAGGAGGGGAAGAAGAACCTTTATTCAGCCGAGCCTGGCCGCTTTCAAATCTGAGTGTTTTATTTCTAACTCTCATCTTGCCCCCTTTTAAAATATCATTCTATGAATCTCTCACATATTACTTCCCAAGTCTTTGAATATCAATTAACATAACACAACATTACATCTGAAACATGAGTCAACAAAGGCAAGAGAGACTTGGCTTTCTTTTTGTGGAAAAAGTGGCACAATGCTTCCGTATTTTATAAAGTCGACCTATAAACAAATCAGGTCTCCCAGTACCCTCCAAAAATACATTTTCACTTCCATCCCAATTTAAAGAGTAACACAAATTTTAATATATAAATTATTGACCACAGATGACCTTTATCCAGTTATAAAACATTAAATAACATAAATAAATTTAGCCAAATGTGTTATTTCTGTATAAATCTGAAGGAGACTCTTGCTACAGACAATTAGTTTGGAGAACACCAACTTTGTGAAGTGCTTTCCTAAGATTTCCATTAAAAATGTTTAACTTTTAAAGTAAAATTTAGAATCTATAGTGTGCAGTAAATAGTCACAGGTCTGCATGGATTAGCAGTACTAACAAAAATTAGCCTTAAATCTCTTTTACATTTAGGAAACACTGTAATGATCAGAAATAGCCTTATTCAAAACAAACCAATGTAAGGAGAGTGATCTTTCTATGTCAGATACAATGTATAAAGGAGAGCACTTACTGATTACCTTCCAGCAAAATTAGATAAACTTTCATTTTACAAATTTACATAACACTTGACAAAGCTCGGACAGATATACTTCTCAGATATATACATATATCGACTTACATATATTTAGGGTGTCAGCTACATCATTATAACATAAAATAACTGTTGTTCATTTAACCAGTCACAAAGCAATCATTTAAAACACTTTAAAATGTGTACAAACTCTAATTCCTTTAAAACTTAATTTCCCCAAGTAATAAAACCTAACAGTTACAAGAAAATTATCTTGATAGATAAGAGCAGATGAATATTTCAGACTTAAAATTATCTTGATAGATAAGAGCAGATGAATATTTCAGACTTTCCTTTTATCACTAATTTTAATTTTAATAATTTTGACTGTACTAATTACAGCCAGTTAATTACATACAACCTATTTAAGATTTACCTTCCACAAATGTCTGCCACTTTCTCAAATGTTCCACAACCGTTTACATCTTTAGTTTTATCCTCTTCTACCTTGGACTTTACCACAATGTGGGGGACCGTCACACTGAATGACTAGCATTTTCCTTCCCATGATTGGAAGAGGCTCTGTTGGTCACTTTAGTAGTGACCTGGTCACTTTCGTAGTGGCCTAAGATGCTGCCCCAATCCTTGAAATAGCAGAATGTGTCTTCATGCATAGGCGTGGCCTCCTGCAGCCCCAGGGGTCGAATTACCTGACCTGTCCTTGTAACCCTGCCCCTCTTGACCTTTTTTGGATGGAATTTTCTAAAGAATGGGGGTCCCCCCAATAAAAGCTCACTTCTGAACATGCTAACTCTCTTGCGCCAGCCTCTTGTGACTTTCCTCGCTCTCCCATTTGGGGAGCTTGAGGCCAGAGCAGAGGAGCCGCCGTGAAGCTTGATTCAAAGGTAAAATGTGTGTCTGTGTTTTATTTGGTGTCCCAGGAAATTCACTCGAGCGATCTAAAGTTTAGCTGCCCTCACTGGTCGGGGGCTACACCCCAAGAATATTACTTTACCAGACAAAATACTTTCTCATCCAGAAACATTTCTCTTACCTTCTAATTTTCTGTTCTCAAATATATTTCCACACCTATAACTTTTCTATATCTCTTTTCTAGTTTCAGACCCTTTCATAAATTCATATGAATGCTATCTGTGCATTTAATCTACACAACAAATTTCATCCAGGACAGGAATCAGAAAATCTGTATATACAAAAATGTGCCTTGATCTTCTTCCCTCCCAGCTGGTGTTCCAGAGGTTGAGGCACAGGACATTTTTGAGCCTGACCTGCCTCTGTTTTCACTGCCACATGCCGTCAGCTCTAAGTGAGCTCCCCACTGTCAATGGTACCCAGAGGCTGCTCTTGGGTCTTTGGCTTACACTAGGCGTATTGATATGCAGTGGAGGAGGCCATTCCGTCCTTTTCTTTAGGCTTCCTAGAAGGTCCCTTTGCAGAGGCTGTCACCAAAACAGAGGTGGGCCTTAGTTTCTTTATCTTTTCTGGGTGCAGTGGTTTACTCTGCCAGGCTCTTCAGGCATTTGGTTTGGTGGGATACTGTTATGTTAGAATTGATCTGCCCCAGTAATGGATATCCTCTGGCCAAATGGGGTCTCCTGTCAAATCTTAAAAGGGGAGTCTATTCCTGTTCCCAGGTCCTAAACTGACAAGCGGGAACCTACTGCCACGTCCTCTGTGGCCAGCAGCCTCCACCCCAGGGCCAAAGGCGCTGGAAGGCAGGGCAGAGCCGGTTCCCGTTGCCCATTTCTCTGCAGGCAGGCAGCTCCCCTGGGTTTCTGCCCGGCTCGGGGATGGGGTCCTTGACCCACAGGGAGGGATCTGCAGCTGCCGGGGGGGGGGGGGGCAGGCTGAGGAGCAGTGCTGGGGCCAGCTCTGGGTTGAAGGCTAGGAGTCTCTTCTACCCTTCTTCTGGAGTCTGCTGTCCTCGCACAGCAGAGGCTGTGCCTATTGACACCTGCAGTTGGCTCTGAGGGTGCCCACCCCCCTGCACCTGCACCGAGGCCTGTGGGACCGTCCTTCATAAGCTTCACCTCTGACAGACCAACTCCAGCTGCAAGGTGCTGATAGTCCAGGAACACGATGCAGAGCCGCGTCTCTCTCTGAGTCAGGCTTCTGCCTCTAGGTGGCCCTTTCACTGTGATCCTCTCCACAGAGACTGCCAGTAAGATCCCCTCAGCATGGCCCTGTCTTAAAGGCCAGAGAGAGACCCAAAAAGAGGAACAGGGAAGACGGGGATCCCTGAAACCATGCCTGGCACACAGCCACTTTGAAACAGACAGACCTGCACGTGCCAATCTCTCACACTGCCTTTTCCTCTGACAGGCCACCCCCAGCTCCATGGGTGAACAAAACAGAAAGACAGCCAGCCAGAAAGGATCCGCCCACCCAAGGCCAACCAACAGAGGAGAACCTGGAACAGACCAAAAGGGAGTGAAAGTCTCCAGGTCCTTAATAGGTAGGTTTGAGGTGGCTAAGGAAACAAAGCACCAGGCCACCCACACACGTGACAGAACAACCAATCAGGTGCCAACAGACAAGCAGTGACAGTGCCTCCTAACCACCTGTCAATCAACAAGGTCTCCTGATCAATCCTGGAAGGACACAGATCTCAGCAAGATCCCCTGACCAACCCCAGGAGGACAAGAGACTCTAAAAACCTTCCTTTTCTGTCCCAAGCCCTCCTTCCAGCCCTAAGCCCAATAAAATCCCAGTCCGACTGGAGACACAGGTGGATAGTTTCCCATGAGCCTGGTGCAATTCCAACTGCTCTGTTGGACTGGAGGGTCTCCCTCTCCCCGGGAGCGAATCTCAGTAAAGCCCCGTTCAGCTGCTTTTAATCTGCCTCCTTTTGGTCACTGGCACCTGACCTACCAGTCCTCAAGTCCCACATAACCCTGACTCCTTCTCCAGTGGCACAGCAGATGTTCCCACAGAGAAGAAGATGTCCCCAAGAAGAATGACCACATGTGTGGAATCCACGTTCTCAGTGTGCACACTGGGTGCTGCTGAAAGCTCCATCCCTGTCCCCAATTCCAATCCAATAACAAGGACACCGTTTTTAGAAAAAGGAAAAAGAAGGTTTATTGCTTTGCTAGCAAAGAAGAAACACAGGGGACTCCTGCCCCACAGGCTGTGACTCTGCCCCTCTTTAACAGGAGGCTGCTAAAGAGGTGGGTCAAAGGCTACAATTCCACCTGTTCATCCAGGGCTGTGATTCACTTTTGTTAATTTGGAGACATGTGGGAGACCAACCCAGCATGCGACTTGAGTTGACTCCCCTGCTGAGCCATGTGGCATCAGGCACCCATGCTGCTAGACTGTCCCGTTCTTCTAGGGTTCGAGGGACTTGTGTCTTCCTGCCCAAGCTTGTCTCCTTATAGCCCCATGGGTGGAGCTATGCTCACCTGTTCCTTTGTAATATAACCCCTTGCCCTGTTTAGGATAGAATCTTCCATGGAAGTGCCTTGTGTGGGTCCCCTTCTCTTACTGTGCCCTTGGGTGTGGCCTACCCTGGTGTCAGTCAACCTGCTGACAGTGGACATCATGAAGATAGACTCAGCCCCCTGAATCTGACCCCTTGCCTCACTTGAATAGCTTCTCCTCAATAAAAGGGGTCAGCGTGTGCTCTCTCTCTCTTTCTGCGGACTCTTAAGGTCAGAGGAGCCATCACATGGACCCCAATAAAAAAGGTATTTGTGTCTCTTGTGTGGTTACTGTGCACAGCCCAGTCAGCCCAGTTCAACTGGAGTGAACCCAGTCACGAGAACAGAAACCCAGCAGAGAGAGTCATTTCTGAGATTTCTGGTGCTATCCCCAAGCCTGCATTGCTTCATTCCTATGGAGGGGGTGTACTCACGGACAGATAACTCTGCCTAGGATGGGGAAGAAAGGTATTCCTGTTTCCCCTGACATTAGGGAGAAGCAGGGAGAGAGAAAGAGAAAGAAACAGGTCCATTTTAAAAACCAGTAGCAGTGGCTGAGCAGCAAGGGCCAAGTCCAAGCCAAAAGTGGACCCTGTTCTGTAGCAAACTCAATGCACACACAGAGTAGTGAGAGAAACTTCTAGAACCTGTGTGAGCCATGGTGCTAGCTCAGCTGGGGACAAGCTCACTGGAGAGGTGGAGCAGCTCTGTGGGGGAGGAGGAGGGCTCTGCCCAGCTGCAGGCTCTGGGGTGGCACTGAGTCACTGTCAGGGGAACAGAGGGAAGCACAAGAGACCAAGGCCAGGTAGAGCACAGCACAGGGGGCACCTGAGCCCAGGTCAGGGAGGGCAGTCCTGGCACAGCAGGTGCAGGTAAGGGGGGCTTTGGAGACACAGGTGGACAGTTTCCCATGACAGATGTCTTGCTGGAGGGCGAGGGGGTGAGGGCACATGCAGGTCAGTGAGGGAAGTCAAGAGAGCTCAGGCTCCTGACCCAGCCCAGGGGTCTCAGCAGCTGTGAGGCCTGAGGCTGGGCCCAGGGCCAGGGAAACTTCACATCCCTGCAACTGTGATCGGGCTCAGCCTCAGGGCTGGGCAATCTGTGAGGAGAGGGGGACAGGGCCCAGGCAGCAACATGGCCAGGGGAGCACGGCCGCAGCCCTCCTCAAGTGCAAGGCAGGTCTTTGGTGCACGCCCAGGTGCTGGGGGTCACTTGAGGTCAGACAGGTGGCACCACACACCATTATGAAGGGACAGGAAGGTTTTGTATCCTAAGACCAGGACTTCCTGACATCGTCCTCTCAGTCCCAGCCGTAGGACAAGTACCTGAAGAGAGATCCCCCCTCAGAGGACAAAGGCAGTTCTGTGGCACTTCTAGGGAGTGGGAGGTCAAGGTCAGGGTAGGAATGAAGGCTGCTGCCTTGGGCCCCAGTGTCTCCTTCCCAGGGGGAGGACACCAAGCAACCCCACCCTGTGGGCAGAGGTGACTTCTGGCCTTTGCACCATGACAGGGCAGATGCCCCTTAGGACAGTCCCCATGGGGGCCGAGTGTTGGCAAACCCTGGGCACACTTGGGGCCTTCTCAGGGTGAGTGCAGAGCCAGGCTGCCCCAGGGAGGGCGGGCGAAAGCCTCCCCTGCAGAGGCCAGGACACTGAATGGGACAGGAGGTCAGTGACACTCATTGACTGGTGCATACAGCAGACCCGTGTTCATGAAAGAGAAAAGCAAAGAAGGCCATCTGAAGGGTCTCGGGGTTAAACTTGACCTGCCAACAAATACAAGAAGCTCCCATTTGTGAGGGGACTTCCTGACTTCTCTCTTCCCCAAGAAAGGCAGGCACAGCTTTTTAAAAACTTGCATGTGACATGGTTTTCAGAACTTAGGAGGAAGGAGCCAAGTGAAGGTCCCCTGGCCTCCTTCATGTGGGCAGCAGCCAAGGCATCGCAGCTCCTCGTGCTATCTGCCTGCCAGGGCCTGGGGCAGACCAGTCCTGGGAGACGCCTGATTACTCCCAGCCCACCCTACCCATGGGTGCCAGGAGACAGCCAGGCAAGGGGGCAGAGAGGAACACAGGGCAGAGGCTTGGCATGAAGAACGGTCCTCATGCTGAGCATGAGAGCTTTATTCATTAGACAGCAGACCCTGGACACGAGTGTTCAGCTGACGTGTTTGCCCAGAGCAGGGGGAGCCGTGACGAGCAGCCCCCTCCGCCAGCCACCATCCACAGGCAGGTGCCATCCCAGGCCGCAGAGAGCAGAGCTTCAGAACGTGCATTCTGGGGACAAAGCACAGGCGTTAGGGTGAGCGGTGCCATCTCCACCCACCCTGCCCAGCCTGGATGCCAAGGCAGGGTGGTCTCCAAGGCAGCGCCTCTCTGAAGCCTCCCCCGGGTCTCCAGGGAAACACGGAGTGTCCCCACAGCCTGTGAGGACAGCTGCCTATCCCATGGAGGGTCACTAGGGGAAATAACTGGACCCAGGTCATCAGGGCAATGGAGAAGTGAGGTGCGCCTTGGCAGGACCCCTGGCCAGCACTCAAAGAAGAGGTGGAGTCCCCAGAGGGCAGGCAGAGGAAGGTGGACAGCCAGCAGGGGCAAGGCCAGCTCCCTGGCGGGTCTCAAGCCTTCTCCGGCCCTCCCCCTGGCTGTGCTCAGGACGGGAGGCAAACGCCATCCTTGGTCAGAGGCTGCAGCAGCTGGACCTCAGCCTCCTCCTGCCGCCCCAGGACAGAGCCAAGTCTGGCCCCTTGGCTCTGACTCCAGGAAGGTGCTTCCGGAAGGCAGGTCCTTCTGAGAAGGTGAGCTGGCCCCTGGGAGGCCAGATGGCTCTGAGCAGACAGGCACTCCCAAGACCTGGTGGGGTGGGGCCCAGACGGAGTCAGGATGGCAAACCACCTGTGCTCACGCCATCTGTGCTTGGCTCAGGCACAGGGCCCCTCCCAGAGCAAGAGGGGGCTGTGCTGCACCCCCACTGACCCCTGCTCCACTGAGGGAGGAGGGAGGAGAGGCACACCCAGTGGGCAGTCAGCAGCAGGATGAGGGTGCAGGGAGGCACCAGGGCACCACACCAGCATGGCCACCAGCTGCTGTGAGCAAGTCACAGATGACAGGGACCCTGGGTGCTTGGTTTGCAGAAAATAGTTCAGCATTCCACACCTGCATATCTCCCCATTCACTGTGGGTCACTTTAATCTGGTTCCTTCTACAGGATTCCTTAACCTAGAACATGTTTTAACAGCGTCCCTCTTATGTATAATATAGAAAGGGGACAAATGGGACCAGCCAGTGGCTACCAGCTGCCCTCAGCAGAGGGCCCCTGATAAGAGGCTCTACACACAGATAGTCACAGTGACAGTGCTGGTTGTCCTGCCCAAGCCAGGTAGGTGGGCCTTCCTGGGGGTCTTCATGTCTCCACTCGGGCCCAGGAAGAATGGGGGCCTTGAGACACCAGGCACCTGTGGTCACATGCTGGGCCTTACCTGTCTCCTGCAGAGGCTTGAAGCACCAGGGCACCCCTGGAGTCTTGGAGTCAAAGCAGCAGCCGCGGTTGGAACAGTCCTCCTGGCTGATGGCAGGGTAGCCACAGTTCACTCTGTCACTGCCCGGGACGACACACTGGCTTTCCACTGCCCAAACAACACCAGGTCAGTGCCAGAGCCCCCAGGGCTTGGGGCCAGGTGTTTGCCTCAGTTTGAAGTTCACATCCTCCCTTAGCCCACTCCTGAGCTCAGAGATGGCGCCTCCCTGCCCCTGGGAGCATGGGCTCTCCCCAGGATTGAAGGAACTGGGCTGTTGAAGGCCACACCCAGGGACCCAGTGTTGCCCTGGTGGCTCTCATTGGCATGCTCCCTTCACCTTGTCAGGAAGTCTGGGTACCTCCAGCAGGCCCTGGGGGAATCCGGGACCCCAGAGCCGAGACCAGGCTCCCCTCCTTGTTTGAGCAGCAACACCTGCCCCTTGTCTAGAAATGGCCGTGTGCAGGACATGCCCTGTCCTCGGGGAAGTCAGCCAGGTGCTGGTGCTGAAGCTGTCCCTCAGCACCCACCACCCCACAGCGTCTGCTTGTCATGACATGGCTGCACCTTGGGCCCTGACTCTCTGGGTCCCGAATCCTGCAGGCCTGTAGGACAGTTTAAACTGGTTCCTTCTATAACCTAGAACATCTTTTAACACCATCACTTTTATATCTTATAGAAAGGGGACAAATGGGACCTGCCAAGGGCTACCAGCTGCCCTTGGCCGTTTTATGAGCCAGGATATATGGGCAATGACCAAAGAGACTCCATTTTACCCTGAGACTCCACATCATGTAAGAAATGCTTCTCCCTGGGATAGTCCCAGTTCTGTACCCATTAATCATTGCCTAGCATAGTATACTTGCAACACAAAATAGCAATTCTTACACAACATAAAATTGTTCTCTTTGGTTTCCATTTATCTTGGGAAATGTACCTTGTCAGAGATTGATTGTGTAGACATTAGTAACCATTCTCTAGCTTGTACTCCAGTCAGAGATTGATTGTGTAGACATTAGTAACCATTCTCTAGCTTGTACTCCACTAGGTCCTTTTGACTCACGTCCCTTCTGCTTGCTTCTGCTCTGCCAACCTGGCTAGTTCCATGGGAAATACCAAGGCACCCATTGCATTGTCTTGCTAACTGCCCAGTTGAGCTTCTCTTCCTGCTTGCTATCAGCTACGCCAATCTGGATGTAGTTGTTGGTTTTTTTGTCTTTAAATATCCTAAAATGTTGAAGCTACAGCTGTTTTCTGAAGAGACAACTTGTTCCCGTAGGAAGCAGTCCCCACCTGTCGGAATGAAGACTCTGCAATTTGGACAAAACTGGGACTTGGTGTTTTCTGAGTGACCTGCCCCACAACAGCAGGAGGCCCCAGTGAGATCTACTTTTCTAGTGTTCCAGAGATGGCTGAGGACCACCCAGGGGAAGGCCTCTGAGAGGCGTTCCTCAGCCCTGGGCCATCCCTCCACCAACCCCTCACCCTCCTAAAACTGCCAAGAGTCGTCTGTTTCCCCAGAGAAGGGAAGTCCGCACTGTGCGGATCTGTGTCTGGAGGGGCTCTGGAAAAGCTGGACGCAGCATCATGGGCCCGAGTCCAGGGCTAGCAAGAGGTTGCTTGGTTCTCTGTCTGGCTTTTCTTTGGTTCTCTGGTCTGTCTGGTCTGGGGTTAAGTTTGTCCTTGGCACCTGACCTGCTGTGGGTTGATTATCTGCCTTGTGTTTTTGTCTTGTTTGTTGTTTGTTATTGTTTGTCCCCTTTTGTGTGTGTGTGTGTGTGTTAATTTCTACCTCAGTTTGTTTCTGATATTTTAAAAATGGTTAAGAATGTTTTAACTGTGCTCATTAAAGCTTGCATTAAAATGTCAATGGCTGCCAACAGATATATATATATATTTTTTTTGGTCAAAAAGTAAAAACTAAAGGTAAAAGAGCATTCTAGAGATTGCCTTCATTTAGGAAATGGGCCACGAGGCCAAGAGGGTAGACAACGTCTGTCCCTATAGAGGGCAGATTAGAACTAAAGGGTTTTATAAAATTATTATTTCTAAATTGTGTAAAAAAGCCTAATTTTGTCTAGGAAATTTGGCTTTTGTCTCTCAATATTTGCAAGCATGAATAACTCCCTGCTATTAAAAAGGGTCCAAAGATTTTTCAATGTCAGGCTGAAATTTGGTGGCTGCTATCCAAGAACCCAGAAAAACCAGTTTAGAATGGGACCCCAACCTGGGGGGACTCTCCCAGGGAGGCCAGTGGAGCTGCCTCTTTGGGAAGTTCCCTGAGGGAGGAAGAAGGCCCCATCATTTGTCTATGTTCCCTTAACTCCTTTTACCTTTGATGAGTGGGACCACCTCAGTACGGAGGCCAGAAAGGCTTTTTAAAATTCTATATTTGTTAAATTCCTCATTTTGATCCAACACACCTAGGTTAATATGTTATTTTGATTACACTCAGCTTTGTTCTAAGGCCATTTTACAAGGGTTAAGTCTGAATCTAATAGATTTTAAAGGAATAACCTACAGGGTTTTTGTTGGTCTGTCTGTTTTGTGTAGGTGTCCCAGTGTACTGTCTGTCTACATGTATTGCCATATCGACATATATTTGGTACCAAAATTGACATATGAACTCATGAATTAAAATTTTAAAAAATGGATCCAAATACCTTTGGTTCATATGATTTAAATGGTTCTATTTAAATAAAATGTTAATGTCTATAAAGTATCTAATATCCATTGTTTCTAGGATTTTTCTTCAACAGGAAAAAAAATGGTGACTAGTACTGTTCAATGCACTTGTCTGATATCTTGGTTTTTTAAAAAAATATGTAAATTAGATCTGACATGTATGGATTTAATCATGGATGTGTTTGTTGGAGACATCTGATTGGTTTACAAAGTTAAAATTCTAACTGTTGAATACAATATCAAATACTCTTAACTTCTTAAATTCCATAAGGTAAGATACTTAAACATTATTGTATTTTCATAAATTGGTAAATTAAAAAGGACTTTAAATTACTTTGTGTTATCACTAAAATAAGGTTACTTAAAGTTAAAAGTCCCAACAGGTATAATTCTATATACAAGGGGTCCAGAGGTTTCAACTGCATTTCAATTAGAGTACAGTAAAAAACATAAAGTATGTCATCTTGTTAAGACAGAATAATTTATCCAAATTCAAAAATTTATAAGAGTTATTTCAAAGTATAAACAGAAAGATCAACAGATTAAAAATTATTAAAAGGTTCTAAATATAAAAGTGTATTTAGTAAAGGGAAAAAATATCCCCTGGTAAGAAAGTCTTTATGTGGTAAAGTAAAATTGTAATACATCTAAGTGAACAATAGGATCTAATTAAGTAATATAAAAATCTATAAATAAAAGGTAAATATTAAAAGGTTTATGTATAACTAAGTTTGTTTTATATATATATGTAACACAAATAGTTAAAACTATTTCAGGTTGTTCTCTAAGAACAAATATTAATGTACTGATATAAACCAAAGTTTGACCTATATGTTAAAATGCCAAAGACTTCTTAAAATATTAATTACATTGTGTCTGTTAAGTTTTATTAATTATTAACAAGAGTAAAAACATATTTTTACAGATCAATTAGTCTTGGAGAAATTAATGTTTGTACATCTGTGGTTAAATAGCAACTGTTATTTTAAAGAATTGTTCTACATCACAGAGTCTACATTTTTCTTTAAAGGTTAAACTTGGTTAATATAAAAACATCAGATTTAAAGGAACATTTTATCAAGACGTTGTTCTTCAACTAAAGTTGTCTAATGGAATTTTAAACTTATAAGGATAACAGATTTTACTGAGGATTTATTTATATCATTTGATGTTTTGTAGCCAAACCTTACATCACCTTTTACCCTGGGATATTAAAATTTAAAGGTATTTTAAAAGATAATGAGAGCCTGATCTGTTTAAATGCTAATATTATAAAACATTTTTGCCACTATTCCACACAAAAGGAAAGTTAAAAGCCCTCAGCCTTCCCTTGATTCATGTTATTGATGTATGTCATATTGTGTTAGCTAACATTCATACAGACTCAGAAACAATATATGAAAATTTTATAAAATGATACCTAAAAAGAGAGACAAGGATCATCTTCAGAACTAGAACACTTTACCTAAGATTTGTGCAGAGTCCCACCTTACCTGAGATAAGGCTCTGCCTCCCACCTTACAGCATGTCAAAATGACTTCAAAGTAGGCCAGACTTCAATTCATGTAAAGTTATATTCAAAAGATTGATTTTATTTTAAATATTACTGTGATCTCAAACAGGGGATATAATGTATAACTCAACCAAATTCAAGATAGCTATTACACAAAGTAAATATGTTTTTACTCTTGTTAATTTCACTTTGTATTTTTCTCATAAGTGTTGCCTATTAATGTTTTGCAGAGGTAGTGCTTCAAGAACACACAACCTAAATTAATTCAAGATATTAAGCCATCATCTAAAGACAGATAATAATTAAAGGGGATAACATTAACTGTAAAGTGATAAACATTAAAGTTAAAGCCCAGTCCTCTTAGTTTAAGACTGATAAGACTGACTTGCTGGGCGTTTAAGCCCAAGACTTAAAGATTTTGGTTAAAATAAAGAGGCCAAGAAAACCAGTATTTGGCTCCTGCCCGCTGAGTCAGCCTGAACCCAGGAAAAAGGGGAAGAGCTTTGCAACTCTGGGCCACATAACCTCCCAATCAAGGAGATTAATGAGACCACTGGAGAATGGAAAGCCAATCAGTACTCATGCTGCAAAAGAGGAGGGTCATTGGAAGCTCATCCCTGCTGCTCCCAAGGGAGCCACATGGTCAGCAAGACCTTGATCCATCCTAACACAGATGGCACTAGCAGAACTAAAAGGCTGCTCATGAGTTCCCCAAGAGTATCCCCCAAGGAAACTCAGCTGACTCTTAGCAATGGATAGGAGAAGGTTGGTTTGACCAGCTTGATCTTAGGCACCTAGCAAGAACAGTTAAACCCAAGGCACAGCCATTCCTGGGCATTTAAAGAAAGAAAGAAACAACAGTTATGTGAATATAACTTAAGATGTATACTGGTGTTAACCACGCTCCCCTGCCCAGCCCCCCAAGAAGAAGCAAAGCTGGAGGCAACAGAAGAGAGATTCTTAGGCAGGAATCCCTGATAACTTCCAATAGAAACTTCCAGAGCCACAAGTTTTTAGTCAGTTTAAGGCCTACAGATCTTCCTAAGCTCCTACACATGTAGACACGATCAATGTCTGCTAGTATAATTATCTAGCCCTAAGTAACAAAGATAAAGGGATCTCTACTGAACACAGAGGTCATGCCAATAAAGATATTTTACAAAAATCAGATGACATTAACTAACATTAACTAAGTGTTGTCTCTACATTCCTGATAACTCTGACAATGTTAAAGATTTACATTCCCCAAAAAGGGGCCTTATTAGGCTTTGTTAGGCCTTGCTATGGGGACAATTTCTCAGCTCTTTCACCTCCTGGTAAACAATTATTAACTTCTATCAATTTCATGATATTCCCGGACAGGTTCCAGAAGCTACAATTGCTATTTCATATGAATCTTATTTCAGCACTAGTGTCTTTTTTTCCCTCTCATAGAAGTGTCCACCCCCAGGTGAATTACCACCTGTTCTTCCTGAACAAGATTTTTACCATGGACCCCTCAACCCATCCAGTTTCTAAAAACTGGACTCCAAACTGCTTGCCCCACTGCACATCGCCTCCTCTCAGCTCAAAGCAGCAAGAGCAATCATCGTCCTTTTTCCTTACAGCAGTAGGAAGTCCCGAATGTTAAAGGGGAAAATTATGGTTAGTATAGATAAATAATTGGTTAAATCACAAAATGGAGGCTAGTTTAGGTCCAAAAAAATGTTAATCATGTTTTTCTCTGGCTCAGAAAATCATCACAATGGCGACTTATAATTAATATAGTTTTGGACTACAAAAGGTGGAATCCAACATTAGGAAACTTATAAGAATGAGGCTTATGCTTCCCTCCCCCAGGTTTCCAAATACATAACTCCCCAATCACGAACATTCCTGTCTTTCCACCAAGGTGTTAATACACCCCAGGAGTCTTCTAATTCTCACGTGGCTCCAGAAGGTATTTGGTCTGCCTGCCTAACAGGAGTAACTCCCCGCGTGTCCCTACAGCTTTTGGCACATCAGGATGGGACAAATTTTGTGTGACTGTTCACATTATTCCCCAAGGGTGCTACTACAATGGAGAAGCTAGACAAAATCATCTGGGGTTCATACCCATCCTAGGAGAACAGCCCCATCCTAGTTCCCCTACTAATGGGCCCAATGGTTGCGGGATTTTCAACCCCTGGGCACAGCAGCTCTTTTAACTGGAAATGAAAATTTCAAGGCCCTGAGAAAACAGGTAGATTTGGATTTGGGGGAACTAGGGAGACCTCTCCAGATCCCCTGGCAGAGTGGTAATTATAAAACAGGAGAGGTTTAGATCTCTGGCTCTTAAAACAGAGAGGCCTATGTATGGCATCAGGGGAGACATGTGCTTCTATACTAATCACTCAGGAGTGTAAGAGACTGTCTAACTCTGATCAGAAAATGATTAAAGAAAAGGGAAGAAACAAGACAACATGAAGGAATTGGTATCAAAATTTGTTCTCCTGATCCTCCTGGCTAACTATGATTATACCAGCTATAGCCAGTACATTCTCTGATGACTTCTAATTGTACCCTGCATTTTTAATTGTCTGATAAAATATATAAAACAAAAGACACAATCTGTAAAACTGATAGTCCTCCATACTCATTACAATCAACTATGTACTAATGATGATGACACAATGATTTGATTAGTTCCATAAAACCAGTGGGGAAAGTTATGGGCCAGACTATATGGACAATGACCAAACTGACTCCATTTTACCCTGAGACTCCACATCATGTAAGAAATGCTTCTCCCTGGGAAAGTCCCAGCATGGTATACTTGGCAACGCAAAATAGCAATTCTTACACAACATAAAATTGTTCTCTTTGGTTTCCATTTTTCTTGGGAAATGCACCTTGACAGAGATTGATTGTGTAGACATTAGTAACCATTCTCTAGCTTGTACTCCACTAGGTCCTTTTGACCCAGGTCCCTTCTGCTTGTGTCTGCTCTGCCAACCTGGCTAGTTCCATGGGAAATACCAAGGCACCCATTGCATTGTCTTGCTAACTGCCCAGTTGAGCTTCTCTTCCTGCTTGCTATCAGCTACGTCAATCTGGATGTAGTTGTTGGGTTTTTTGTCTTTAAATATCCTAAAATGTTGAAGCTATAGGCTGTTTTCTGAAGAGAGAACTTGTTCCCATAGGAAGCAGTCCCTGCCTGTCGGAATGAAGACTCTGCAATTTGGACAAAACTGGGACTTGGTGTTTTCTGAGTGACCTGCCCCAGAACATTTGGAGGCCCCTGACAGGAGGACTCCACCAACAGATAATGACAGTGAAAATACTGGTTTTTCCTACCCAGGCACAGGCACAGATATATGTGACTTCCTAGGGGTCCACATATCTACACTCAGGCCCAGGAAGGACAGGATGGCCCTGAGACACCAGGCACCTAGGGTCACTACGCTGGCCTTACCTGGCTTTTTCAGAGGCTTGAAGCACCAGGGCACCCCTGCAGTGCTGGAGTCAAAGCAGCAGCCGCGGTTATTGCAGTCCTCTTTGCCGATAGCAGGGAAGCCGCAGTTCACCCTCTCCTTGGCCGGGAAGACACACTGGATTTCCGCTGCCCAAACAACACCAGGTCAGTGCCAGAGCCCCCAGGGCTTGGGGCCAGGTGTTTGCCTCAGTTTGAAGTTCACATCCTCCCTTAGCCCACTCCTGAGCTCAGAGATGGCGCCTCCCTGCCCCTGGGAGCATGGGCTCTCCCCAGGAATGAAGGACCTGGGCTGTTGAAGGCCACACCCGGGGACCCAGTGTTGCCCTGGTGGCTCTCATTGCATGCTCCCTTCACCTTGTCAGGAAGTCTGGGTACTGGTGCAGGCCCTGGGGGAATCCGGGACCCCAGAGCCGAGACCAGGCTCCCCTCTTTGTTTGAGCAGCAACACCTGCCCCTTGTCTAGAAATGACCGTGTGCAGGACATGCCCTGCCCTCGGGGAAGTCAGCCAGGTGCTGGTGCTGAAGCTGCCCCTCGGCACCCGCCACCCCACAGCGTCTGCTTGTCATGACATGGCTGCACCTTGGGCCCCGACACTCTGGGTCCCGAATCCTGCAGGCCTGTAGGACAGTTTAAACTGGTTCCTTATATAACCTAGAACATCTTTTAACACCACCACTTTCATATCTTATAGAAAGGGGACAAATGGGACCTGCCAGGGGCTACCAGCTGCCCTCGACATTGGCCCCTGATGGGACGCCTCTACCAACAGACAATGAAAGTGACATACAGGTTGTCCTGCCCAGACCCAGGAACAGGCCCAGGCATGTGCGGCTTCCGGGGGGTCCTTATGTCTCTACCTGGCCGAAGAAGGATGGGGGCCCTGAGAACACAGGCACCCGGGGTCACCATGCTGGACTTACCTGGCTTTCTCAGAGGCTTGAAGCACCAGGGCACCCCTCGTATGCTGGAGTCAAAGCAGCAGCACCGGTTGGTGCAGTCCTCCTGGCTGATGGCAGGGTAGCCACAGTCCACTCTCTCACTGCCCGAGATGACACACTGTTGTCCCGCTGCCCAAAAACACCAGGTCAGTGCCAGAGCCCCCAGGGCTTGGGGCCAGGTGTTTGCCTCAGTTTGAAGTTCACATCCTCCCTTAGCCCACTCCTGAGCTCAGAGATGGCACCTCCCTGCCCCTGGGAGCATGGGCTTTCCCCAGGAATGAAGGACCTGGGCTGTTGAAGGCCACACCCGGGGACCCAGTGTTGCCCTGGTGGCTCTCATTGCATGCTCCCTTCACCTTGTCAGGAAGTCTGGGTACCTCCAACAGGCCCTGGGGGAATCCAGGTCCCCAGAGCCGAGACCAGGCTCCCCTCTTTGTTTGAGCAGCAACACCTGCCCCTTGTCTAGAAATGACCGTGTGCAGGACATGCCCTGTCCTCGGGGAAGTCAGCCAGGTGCTGGTGCTGTAGCTGCCCCTCGGCACCCGCCACCCCACAGCGTCTGCTTGTCATGACATGGCTGCACCTTGGGCCCCAACACTCTGGGTCCGGAATCCTGCAGGGCTGTCTCCATGTGCCTAAAGGTCCACCTGGTGCCATGACAACTAGAATCTTCCTTGAGGAAATGGAGCACGTGGGAAAGCCTTGGGCCAGCCTGCAGCCTCTACTCCAGTGCTTCCCGGGGCCTTGCACGTTGCAATCCCTGGCAATCTCTGAAATCCACCAGGGCCTGGCTCCATCCTGAGATGGTCTTACAGGAGGAGCTGACCAGCCCCCAGGTGACCCTGGTGGGTGGCCAACTTTGGGAGCTGCTGCCTCTGCCTGTTCTGGGCTGGAAACCTGATGAGGTCACCCCCTCGTGCTTTCAGACTTGGCCCCAACACCGCCTGAGCTGCAAAGCCATGGTGGCAGGAAGACAGTCGGCAGAGCCATGTTCTGGACCAGTCCCTTCCTTGTCTCTTTTGTCAACTGCCAGCATGTTGGGCAAAGTCCTATGGTGTGATCAGAAACCTCTGGCGAAGCAGGCACCGGGGCAGGAGTTGGGTGCCAGCTGCCCCCCAGGGCAAGCCTGGGTGCAATCGAGTTTTCAAGCCTGACCCACAGGGAGGCTGCCTTAGAGATGCTGACTCTTGAGCTTCAGTTTCCTGAGTGTGACACAGGGACAATAAGACCCTCTATGTGGGGTGCTGCAAGAACAGGTCTGTATCTGACAAATGGTGATCACTAAGTTGACGTGGAGTAGAAGCATGAGAGTTTCTCAACTCTGGAGCCCACAGAAGGGCACCCCGCCTGCCAGTCTCTCCCTCTCTTGTGTCCCCACCCTGCCATCGGGGACCAGAGTGGTACTCACACAGGCCAACGTCCTGCTCAGCCCAGCCAGAGGACCCCAGGGCCAGGACCAGCAGCAGCAGCCAAAGCGCTCTGGCCTCCATGACAGCGGGCGTCTTGAGGACCACACACAGGATGTGCCACGCCACCAGGAAGGCCCTTCTATACCCCTGTGTGTGCACAGGTTCTCTGGGTTGTTTGCCTTGGGGAGGGCTCTCCAGGGCCCAGCTCCACCCCCCTTTCTTTCCCCTGCCCACAACTGCAAAGCACCAGAGGTTCGCTGCCCTGAAGGGAGGGCCACTCGGGTGGACTCTGCTCTGGGGCTGATGCTCCTCCATCCAGGAGGCAGGAGCCAGGTTGGGGCATCTCAGCTGCAGGAAGGGAGGAGGGCTCAGCGTGGGGCGGGAGGGCTCCCTCTACCAGCACTGGGTCCCTGACACTAAGGCTGCCAGCCTTAGCCACCAGGCCAGGAGCCATGCAGAAGGGCCCTGCCCACCAACAGGCCCCTGAATCCGGAGCTTGAAAGCAGGCAGCAGCTGAGTCAGGTTCTTACATCCCTCCCAGGAGTATTGAAAGGTGGATGTTTTTTGTTTGCTTTTTACTTTTTTCCATCAAAACCATTTTACTCTATTATATCTTAATCAATGTAGAGTACACTTATTCAGTGCATTTTAATTAATGCACTGAATTTTGTTTTTAAAATTAAATAATATACAACACCCCTCTGTACAGAGACATCCACTGCTAACATCTACAGGTCTCTGGATACAAGCACTTTTTTTAGGGGTGATTAGGGCTCTGAACTCTGAGCCACACCATATGCCCTATTTTATGTTTTTAAAATTAGAGACAGGGTCTCACTAACTGTCTTAGTGCCTTACTTTTGCTGAGGCTGACTTTGAACTCAAGATCCTCCTGCCTGAACTCAAGATCCTGAGCTACTGGGATTATAAGCATGTGCCACCGAGCCCAACCCAATGACATTTTTTTTTATATAGTTATCGCTTATTTTCATTTTTTAACTTTTAATTCTAATTTGTTATATAAGACAACAGAATGCATTATAATTCATATTACACATTTAAAGAACAATTTTTCATATCTCTGCTTGTACACAAAGTCTATTCACACCATTGATGTCTTCATAAATGTACTTAGGATAAGGAAGTCCATCTCATTCCACCATCTTTTTTACACCTCTAGCCCCTTTCCTTCCCCTCCCTCCCTTTGCCCTATCTAGAGTTCATCTAATCCTCCCACGCTCCCCCTCCCTACCCCACTATGAATCAGCCTCCTTCTATCAAAGAAAACATTTGGCCTTTGGTTTTTTGGGATTGGCTAACTTCACTTTGCATAATATTCTCCATCTCCATCCATTTACCTGCAAATGTCATGATTTTATTGCCTTTTATTGCTGAATAATATTCCATTGTGTATATATACCACATTTTCTTTATCCATTCAGCTACTGACAGGCATGTAGGTTGGTTCCACAGTTTAGCTATTGTGAACTATGCTGCTATACACATTGATGTGGCTGTGTCCCTGTAGTATGCTGTTTTTAAGTCCTTTGGGTATAGATCAAGGTGTGGGATAACTGGGTCAAATGGCGGTTCCATTCCAAGTTTGCCAAGGACTCTCCATACTGCTTTCCAGATTGTCTGCACCAATTTGCAGTCCCACCAGCAGTGTGTGAGTGTGCCTTTTTCCCCACATCCTCGCCAACACTTATCGTTGTTTGCTTTGTTAATAGCTGCCATTCTGACTAGATTAAGATGAAATCTTAAGAGTCATTTTGATTCACGTTTCTCCAATAGCTAGATACGTTGAATATTTTTTCATGTTTGTTGATTGATTGTATATCACCTAAGTGTCTGTTCCGTTTCTTGGCCCATGTATTGATTAGGTTATTTGTTATTTTGGTATTTAGCTTTTTGAGTTCTTTATATACCCTGGAGATGAGTGCTCTATCTGATGTGCAAGTGGTAAAAATTTCCTCCCAAGCTGTGGGCTCTCTCTTCACCTCACTGTTTCTTTTGCTGAGAAGAAGCTTTTTAGTTTGAATCCATCCCATTTATTAATTCTTGATTTTAATTAATTCTTGGGCTATAAGAGTCTTACTAAAGAATGAGGGGCCTAAATCTGATATAATGGAGATGTGGGCCTACTTTTTCTTCTATTAGACGGAGGGTCTCTGGTTTAATTCCAGGACCTTGATCCACTTTGAGTTGTGTATTGTGCATGGTGGGAATAGGGGTTCATTTTTTTTTTTTTTTTGCATATGGATTTCCAGTTTTGCCAGCACCATTTGTTGAAGAGGTTATCTTTTCTCAAATGTATGTTTTTGGTGCCTTTGTCTAATATAAGATAACTGTATTTTTGTGGGTTATTCTCTGTCCTCTATTCTGAACCATTGGTCTACCAGTCTGTTTTGGTGCCAATACCATGCTGGTTTTGTTAGTATTGCTCTCTAGTATAGTTTAAGTTCTGGTATAGTGATGTCACCGGCTTCACTCTTCTTGCTAAGGACAGCTTTAACTATTCTGGGTCTTTGCTTTTCCAGATGAATTTCTTGACTGCTTTTTCTATTTCTATGAGGAATGTCATTGGGATTTTGATTGGAATTTCATTAAATCTGTATAATACTTTGGTAGAATGGTCATTTTGGCAATATTAATTCTGCCTATCCAAGAAGAAAGATCTTTCCATCTTCTAAGGTCTTCTTGAATTTCTTTCTTTAGCTTTCTGCAGTTTTTGCTATGGAGGCCTTTTACATCTTTTGTTACGTTGATTCCCAAGTATTTTATTTTATTTTTTGAGGCTACTGTAAATGGGGTAGTTTTCCTCATTTCCTTTTCAGAGGATTTGTCATTGATGTACAGAAATGCCTTTTATTTATGGGTGTTCAATTTGTGTCCTGCTATTTTGCTGAATTCATGTACTAGTTCTAGAAGTTTTCTGGTGAAATTTTTTGGGTCTTCTAGGTATAGAATCATATCATCAGCAAATAGTGCTAATTTGAGTTCTTTTTTCCTATCTGTATCCATTTAATTTCTTTCACCTATCTTATTGCTCTGGCCAGTGTTTCAAGAATTATATTAAAATAGAAGTGATGAAAGGTGGTATGCCTGTCTTGTTCCAGTTTTTAGAAGGAATGCTTTCAGTTTTTCTGCATTTAGAATGATGTTGTCCTGGGGCTTAGCATAGATAGCTTTTTCAATGTTGAGATATGTTCCTGTTATCCCTAGATTTTCTAGTGTTTTGAACATGAAGGGTGTGGTATTTTGTCAAATGCTTTTTATGCATCTATTGAGATGATCATATGGTTCTTCTCTTTAAGTTTATTGATATGATGAATTACATTTACTGAATTCCGTTTGTTGATCCAACCTTGCATCCCTGGTATGAACCCCACTTGATCGTGGTGCACTATATTTTGATATGTTTTTGTATTCAATTTGCCAGAATTCTATTGAGAATTTTTGCATCTATGTTGATTAGAGATATTGTTTTGAAGTTTTCTTGATGCTGTGTTTTTGACTGATTTTGGAGTCAGGTTTTGGAATCAGGTTTTGGATTCAGCCTTATAGAATGAGTTTGGAAGTGCTCCCTCTTTTTCTATTTCCTGAAAAAAAATTGAACAGTATTGGTATTAGTTCTTCTACAAAGGTCTTGTAGAACTTGGCTGTGTATCCAACTGGTTCTGGGCTTTGCTTGGTTGGTAGGCTTCTGAGGGCTTCTTTTATTTAATCACTTGAAATTGATCTGTTTAAATTGAGTATAACATCCTGTTCCATTTGTGCAAATCATATGACTCTAGAAATATGTCAATGCCTTCAATATATTTCATTTTTTTTGAAATACAAATTTTGAAAATAATTTCTAATTATATTCTGTATTTCTGTAGTGTCTGTTGTGATATTTCCTTTTCCATCACAAATGTTAGTAATTTGAGCTTTCTCTTTCTCTTTGTTAGTACGGCTAAAGGTCTGTCAATTTTATTTATTTTTTCAAAAAACAACTTTTCGTTTTGGCAATTTTTTCAATTGCTTCTTCTGTTTCAATTTCATTGATTTCAGCTCTGATTTTAATTATTTTCTATCTTCTGCTTTAGGTATTATTTGTTCTTCTTTTTCTAATGCTTTGAGATGTAATGTTAAGTCATTTATTTGTTAACTTTTTCTTCTTTTACGAAATGAACTCCATGCAATGAACTTTCCTCTTAGTACTGCCTTCATTGTGACCCAGAGATTTCGATACGTTGTTTCTGTGTTCTCATTCACCTCTAAGAATTTTTTAATCTCCTTGATGTCTTTTGCAACCCATTGTTCATTCAGTAGCACATTATTTAGTCTCCAGGTGTTGGAGTAGCTTTTATTTTTTACTTTATCATTGATTTCTAATTTCATTCCATTGTGATCTGATAGAATGCAGGGTAGTATCTCTACTTTTTTGGATTTGCTAAGAGTTGCTTTGTGGCATAATATATGGTCTATTTTAGAGAAGGATCCATGTGCTGCTGAGAAGAAAGTGTATTCATTCATTGAAGGAAGAAATATTCTATAGATATCAGTTAAGTATAAGTTATTGATTGTATTATTGAGTTCTATAGTTTCT
The DNA here is from genome assembly GCF_047511675.1 of Marmota flaviventris. Classification (NCBI taxonomy): domain Eukaryota; kingdom Metazoa; phylum Chordata; class Mammalia; order Rodentia; family Sciuridae; genus Marmota; species Marmota flaviventris. The sequence continues at coordinate 3,209,747 of NC_092505.1, read as the reverse complement.
TTGTTCAGCTTTTGTTTGTATGATCTATCCAGTGGTGAAAGAGGTGTGTTAAAGTCACTCAGAATTATTGTGTTGTGGTCTATTAACTCTTTAACTTGAGAAGAGTTTGTGTGATGAATGTAGATGCCCCATTTGGGGGGGCATACATATTTATAATTGTTATGTTTTGTTGATGAATAGTTCTCTTAAGCAGTATGAAATGTTCTTTGGATTAACTTTGGTTTGAAGTCTACTTTATTTGATAGGAGGATGAAACCCCTGCTTGCTTCCGCAGTCCATGTGAGTGGTTTGATTTTTCCAAACCTTTCACCTTCACTCTGTGGATGTTTTTTACTGTGAGTCTCTTGAGAGCAGCATTTTGTTAAGTCTTTTTTTCATCCAATCTGCCAGTCCATGTCATGTGATTGGTGAGTTTAGGCCATTAACATTCAGGGTTATTATTGAGACATGATGTGTATTCCCAGGAATTTTTGTTTATTTTTGGTATTTAACGTGACTTGTTTTCTCCTTTGATTGGTTTTTTCCTTAGTGTAATACCTCCCTCTGCTGATTTTCATTCTTGTTTTTCATTTTGTCTTCATGGAATATTTTGCCAAGGATATTCTGTAATGCCAGGTTTCTAGCTGTAAATTCTTTTATTTTTTTTTATCATGGAAGGTTTTTATTCATCATGGAATCTAAAACTTGACTTTTCTGGATATAAGATTCTTGGTTGGCATTCAATTTGTTCAGAGCTTGACATATGTTGTTCCAGGATCTTCTCGCTTTCAGGGTCTGGGTTAAAAAATCTGCACATAACCTTATTGGTTTCCCCCATATGCAATCTGATTCCTTTCTCTCTCCTTATTCTGTATGTTGGGCATTTTCATTATAATGTGCCTTGGTGTGGATCTGTTGTGATTTTGTACATTTGGCATCCTGTCAGCCTCTTGAATTTGGGTTTCCAATTCATTCTTCATGTCTGGAATTTTTCTGATAATATTTCATTGAATAGATTGCACATGCCTTTGGTCTGGAATGCTATGCCTTCCTGTATCCCAATAACTCTTAAATTTGGTTTTTTTTTTTTTTTTTTTTTTTGCTATCCCATATTTCTTGAATATTTGGTTCATGGTTTCTTACCATTTTCACTGTGTGGTCTACTTTCTTTTCAAGATTATTATATATTTTGTCTTCATTGTCTGAGGTCCTATCTTCCAAGTGATTTAATCCATTGGTGATGTTTTCAACTGAACTTTCAATTTGGTTTATTGTTTCTGGCATTTCAAGGATTTCTGGGTTATTTATTTTTTTAGAACCTCTGTTTCCCTATTGAAGTAATCTTTGCTTCCTGTATTTGTTCATGTAGCTCTTGTCAAAATGATCTTTGTGCCTGTATTTGCTCTCTTATATCATCCTTTACTCCACAGAACATTTCAATTATGTACATCCTGGACTGTCATTTCTTGTGCTGTGCTGGCCATGGATTCTAGTACTGTGGTATCTTGATTTGTGTGGGTCACTTTCTTCCATTCTCTTTTCATATTGCTTGTGTGTCTTCCCATCTAGCGCTGTGGATCCAAGGCGTTACCATTTTTACCCTATAGGCTTAGCAAGCCCCTGTAGGGATCCCATACCTTTCCTCTGAGGTGAAGGAAATGTTATCAGATCCCAATATAAATAATATACACCCTGAAAACAAATGTTTGCTAATAAAACGTTTGCAGTTTGGTCACAATCACAGAAATGGCGAATTCAGTTGTTATCTACAATATACTCAGTAGGTTTGTAAAAGGCTTTACAGTTTCTGATGGTGGGAGACCTTCTCTGATGCTGAGCCCTGGAGCCCTGGATGGACACAGTGGCCATAATTCCTGCACGGGAGCAGGAATATTGCTCCCAAAGAAGCAGTATTCTCACTACTTGAGTCCCAGGTCACAGAGCGACACAGAATGCTGCCTCCCTCTGGCCCGCCATCTTGGATCTCTCCCAGCCCAAGTAGACTTTCAACACAAACATCCATCTTTGCCCAGCTTTTTTGCCTTTCCCTTCCCTCTTCTTCTTCTTCTTCTTCTTCTTCTTCTTCTTCTTCTTCTTCTTCTTCTCCTTCTCCTTCTCCTTCTCCTTCTTCTTCTTCTTCCTCTTTCTCTCCCTCCTCTCCCTGTCTTCCTCCTCCTTTTCTTCCTCCCCTCCTCTCCTCCTTCTACAGAAGTGCTGACCCTGGAAACTGACTTATAGCAGCACACCTAGATGAGCTGGAGAGACTTAAACCTGAGAAACAGGCTCAACCTGCATGAGCCATGAAGACCTTGCCCCCTCTGGCAGACCAGTCCCCTCTGCAGGGCCCAGGTTGCCAACCCCAGCTCTCAGGAAGAGGGGGCTGTGGGGAGCAGGGGCTGATCTCAGTCCCAGGCCCTTTTGATACTGGTGACCGCCAGGTCCCCTCTGTCTTTGCTGAGGTGTTGTGATGACATTTGAGGCTCTTGCAGGGACCCCACCTGGAAATCCCTGGGCACATCCTGTGCATCACGCCACCACACGGGCATGTTTGAGTGGGGGCTGTTGGTAGGCGCAGTAATCTGCGGAGCAGTCATTCTGTGAGGACGGGGACAGCCAGGCTGGGTGCTTCCGGGGAATTGGGATGGGTGCTGCCTGGGGACATGCGCCTGTGCCAAGGAGCCCTCCTCAATGGGACTGAGGTGACAGCCACACCTGGCTTCCTCCTGCTGTGAAGGCCCTGAGGAGGACATGAGAGCCAGCTGTCTGTTTCCTTGGTGAAAGGAAAGCTAGAACCTGTGAGATGGGGAGCAAGAATGAAGGACGGAGGCCAGACAGACACTGGTCAGAGAGTTCACCTGTCAGAGCTGACAAATAAAGGCCATCTCTCCATAGACGGAGAGACGGAGCCGGCTCGGGGTTCAGGACTTTGATGGGGCAGGCTCAGGGATCAGAGCTGGGCAGGTCCTACTGTGGGTGGTGAAGGGGGGGTTGGTGTGAGGAAGTGGGGAGTCTGTCTCACAAAGGCCCTTCAGAGGGAAAGGAAAATTTTTCTTAAAGTGGCAGCTACACTTAAGATGGCCATCCAGAGGCTAAGCAAGACCTTACTTTCTCCCATTTTTTGTTTGTTATTGGGACTCTAACGGGGGAGGGGCATAGATCGATATTCTGTAGCTTCTTCCTGCTGGGAAGGAGTGGCACCTGGACCCTTGTTAGGGGCACAGGGTTTTATTGAGGTAGTGGTGATTGCCAGGGGTGCCAGGTGATGCTGAGTCCAGACGGCCCAATTTTGGTGAGGGGTTGGAAGTCCTAAACAGAAGCTGGTTCACAATTGGGTTAGAGATTCTTTGCATCTGGTCTCAAATAAATCTAATGACTCAGGGGGCAAGCATTTGCCAAAGGCCTATGACAAGGAGAGAGGTCAGGAAAAGGGGTGCCCACTGGAGAAGGGGTTACTTAGCTGCCTTCCTTCAGATCCAGTGGCAGAGGGAAGCTGTGAGCCCTGAAGGAGACGGACGTCAAGGGGCATTAGTAACTCAAGTCCCCTTGGTGGTCAGGAATCCGCGCTCCTTCCACGTATCAGAGTGGAGAGAAGTAGGTGGAAAGTAGAGTCAGCGTAGACGTTGGGGGAGGCCCCCTTTGCCACAGTGAAGGCTCTGATGAGGGCACCAGGTCAGCCTGCTGAGTGGATGTGTTACTGGGGAGGGGAGCGGCTTCCACAGCCGAGGGTAGAGGGATGGTAGCAGACCCTGCCTGACGACGCCCTCCTGAAGGAAGGAGAGGCCATCTGTGGGCCCTGTGCATGTGACCTGGAGCAGGGCCTCCTGTGTGGGGGAGGGGTGTGGAAGGAGCTGCCCCAGAGTCTCAGTGCATGAGTGGGTGAGAGGAGGAGGGGGAAGAGTCCTGAGGAGCGGGAGGAGGGTAGCAGGGTTTAAAGGTGAGCAGGTGTGGACACTGAGACTGGATCTCCCACCAGGGAAACCTGTAGAGATCAAAGGGGACAGGGGTAAGGAGTGTAAGCCCTGGTAGGTGAGGAGATCCTTTAGGTGACGGGGAGCCAGGACGGTGAGTGGGGCCCCAAGGTGGGTTTCTTTGAATCCCTAATGAGTAGAGAGGCTTTGGCCAACATTCGTAGGCAAAGGGCCCATCCCAAACAGTAGGTCAAGACCTTGGATAGGAAAGCCACAGGGGCAAAGGTGGCCCTAACATGTCTGAGGACCCCTAGAGCAAATCCCTGCTTTTCAGCCACATGAAGTTGAAGGGGGTGTGTGAGATCAGGGAGATGGGGAGAGAGAGAAAGTTCTGAGGTCATTCTTCTGTGTTGTAGCCAAGGGAAAAGTCAAATTGACACTTTCCCCCTTAGCCTCTTACCAAGCCTGCTGAGTCTGCCCTTTGTGTTTCAATGTCAGTGTGGCCTTGGCTGGGGAGTTGGCTGCCCAGGTCTCCACAAGGTAGGAGGGCCCTGGGTTTTTTTTTTTTGTCTAGAAGTGGGGTCTCTGGAGGAATCAGAGCTTTAGTGGCAAGGAGAAGCTGGGCGGGGGAGCAGGAGGAGCCAAGGGAGGCTTAGAGTGGGGAAAGGAGAAGGTCTGCACATAAGGGATTTCCTTCCACTTTCCTGGGCACTTGCCAAAGTCATGAAGATATGAAGGTTGGATTGGTTGATGGGCCTTCAGATCAGGAGCCAAACAGAGTAGGGCTAAGTGGGCAAGAGGCAGCTGAGACGTGAGTCCCATGGGATTTGGGGGTTGCCCATGGCGAGTTGGAGTCTGGGGCTGAGAGAAAGGAGTCACCCACTACCTTCCTAGTCCTGGGCTTTGCCCATAGAGAGGCCTGGCCAGGGCTCTCGTGAGCTCTGCTGAGGAGCTGAGAACCAAGACCCGAGAGTGAAGTGGCCAAGGGGAAGGGATGGTGCTGTCCAACGTCTAAGTTCTAGAGAGGAGACTTGTCACTGGTGTCCCTAGGGAGTAGACTTGTGAGGAGGGGGAGGGAAATGGCGAAGTCACGCAGGAGTGTGGATGAGAAGGAGAACACTAGGTGAATGGAGGTGGGTGGTCCTGGGCCCTCGGGCCAGGGTCCCAAAGCAGCTCGAATCCCCAGAGGGGAGGTCAAAGCCCATGGGACAACCTGAGGGACTCACTGGCACCAATGGAAGTAAAGTGGCCCAGGGCGAGTCACACACACCTGGGACAGGAAGGGGTTATGTCAGGAGCCTACCAGGGCCACTCTGCAGAAAGCTCTGAGGCGGGTGTGAATGGGCTTGTGGTGTGAGGCCCTAGAAGGACTGGAAACATCCCAGACAGTAGGGTCCACCTTGGACGGGGTAAGGGGAGGCACTGGCAGACGGAATAGGGGAAAATGGACCTGAGTTCACGTGGAGGGTCAGGGGAGCGGCAGGCGAGTCTGGAGAGTGTTAGACAAGATCACATGGACATGGCGGGAGGTCAAATACCTGACTTATCAATATCAAATACCTGACTTATATGACTGAGTCAGGAATTGAAACTCTTTGGTCTATGTGGTGGGACTTGAAGTATAGGACCCAAGCCACTTTTCCATCTGTGAAAGATCTGACAAAGAGAAAGGCACATTAACCCAATTACACCATCCACCCAGCCGCCTCGCATAGAGGACACAGAGATGCGGGTTGAGCAGTGGTAATATGTGAGCGTGTGGCAGGAGGAGAGATGGGCAGAGGGATGTGGGGACAGTTGCTGCAGAGGCTTCACTAGAACAGAACTGTGGTATGGCAGGGCTCATCCGCTGGTGGAAGGAGAAGGAGTCCTGGGTAGGGTCTTCTGTCCCTTTGGAAGCAGGCGCAGAGGAGGTGAGAGCTAAGAGGACTTGTGCAGAAGAGCAGGAGTTGCAGAGAGAGGGCTTAGAACATAGGGAGGAGAAGGCCTGAACGTATGAAATCTCTTTCCAAACACTCACGGTAGTTGAAAAGATCCCTGATGATATTGGGATCTAGAGTGCCACTAAGCGGCCATTTAGAGTCGGCGCACAAAGGATACTGAGGCCAGATCTGATTGCACAAGTGGATAAGTTTTGGGGGCTTTAGATGCGGCTTGAGAGAGAGCTCAAAACCCAGGACCACCTATAGACTCAGTTGACAGTAGGGATGAGTTGTAGTTGTGAAAGCTGTAGCTGGGGGTGCCCCTGACCACATGGTAATGCTGGGAATACTATGATCCTCTCCAAGAGACTGCCAGTAAGATCCCCTCAGCATGGCCCTGTCTTAAAGGCCAGAGAGAGATCCAAAAAGAGGAAGAGGGACAGACGGGGATCCCTGAAACCATGCCTGGCACACAGCCACGTTGACACAGACTTGCACATGCCAATCTCTCACACTGCCTTTTCCTCTGACAGGCCACCCCCAGCTCCATGGGTGAACAAAACAGAAAGATAGACAGCCAGAAAACATCTGCCCACCCAAGGCCAACCAACAGAGGAGAACCTGCAACAGACCAAAAGGGAGTGAAAGTCTCCAGGTCCTCTAGTCCCACTGAGCCCTGACTCCTGCTCCTGTGGCGCCACAGATGTCCCCAAGAGAGAGACCACACTTGTGGAATCCAGGGTCTCAGTGTGCACACCAGGGGGTTGCTGAAAACTGGGTCCTTGTCCCCAATGCCTATCCCTAACAAAGGCACCGTTTTGAGAAAAAGGGAAAACAAGTTTTGTGGCTTTGCTCCTTAAGTGACAGTCGCCATCTTAAGAAAGAGTTTCGCTTTCCTGCCCAAGGGCCTTTCTGAGAAAGGTTCCCCCCTCACACCGACCCACCCCCACCTCCTGCATTACAACCCGCCTGGCTCTCACCCCTGAGCCTGCCCCATGACATTCGTGGAACCAAGTCTCTATTGCCTCTCTCCACCTATGGAGAGGTGGCCTTTGTTTGTCAGCTGTGACAAGTAAACTCTCCTGTGTTTCGCTGCCTGGTCTCTGTCTTTCATTCCTCACTCACCCATCACCCGGTTCCTGACTTTTCTTTCATCTCTGGTCCTAAAGGCTATGATTCTGCTTACCAACAAGAACAGGGGGCTATTAAAGACGGGACTCAAAGGCTACGTTCCACATGTTCTCTGTTGGCATGTCACTCACTTGTTAATTTGGGAGATAGTCATTTCTGAGATCTTCTGGTGCCATCTCCAAACTCTAGATTACTTCATTCCTATGGAGGTGTGGGCTCAGGCTCAGGTAACCCTGCCTAGGATGGGGATTAAGGTATTCCTGTTTCTCTTAGGATTAGTTAGGGGGAGAGATTAGGTAGGAGCAGGGAGAGAGGAACAGAAAGAAACATGTCTTTTTTTTTTTTGGTGCTGAGTATGGACCCAGGGCTTTGTGCATGAGACAAAAACTCTACCAACTCAGCTATAACCCCAGCCTGAAACATGTCCATTTTAAACATGAGTTGCAGTGCCAGAGCAACAGGGCTATATTCAAAGCACAAAGTGGACACTGTTACATTTCCCCACTGCCAAATTCTACATTCCATTTTTTTGGAAAAATGTTAGACGGCCACATCAGTCTTGGGTAGATGTTGTCTCTTGATTGCATCCTGGGCACTAGCTGTGTGATCCCCAGAAAGGGGATCAGATGTTCCCACACAGAGGAATCAGATGTGTGGTATCAGGATCTTGGCATGCAAGCCAGGGGACTTACCAATTGGCCAAGGGTGTCGCGTGTTTCCTGAGTTCACTTTCCTTTTGCTCAAAGTGGAGCAAACTGTACACTCAGGGAGAGCAGGGGGAGTTCCCTGAAGCAAAAGGAGCTTTGGGGATGGCCCCTCAGTCCCTTGCTTTGCTCACAGGTACAGCTCCTCTGGCTCAGCCCCAGGCAAACTCACCCATCACCTAACTCTCCTGCAGTTGGCTCTCCACAAGCTCACCAGCACCTTGCATCCTCAGCAGGGAAGTGGGTTCCCTGGAGAGCCAGGCCTGCCCCAGGAAGCTGGAGGGGGGAGGGGAGGGGAGGGGGAGGGGAGGGGGAGGGGAGGGGAGGGGGAGGCTGCTCTCAACTCCCATCTGGGTTGCCAAACTTGTTAGTGAAGGCCCAGCCAGTTTTCCCTGATGCCAATCCAAAGACGAGGACACAGGTTTTAGAAAAAGGAAATAGAGGCTTTATTGCTTTGCTAGCAAAGGAGAAATACAGGGAAATCCTGTCTCAGAGCTGTGATCTGTCCCCCAGCCACAGCAGTGGACTGTGAAACACGAGATTCAAAGCCTACATTTGGAAAAAGTGCTCTCTGTTGCAGTTGTAATTCAATTGTTAATTGGGAGATAGTCATTTCTGAGATCTTCTGGTGCCATCCCCAAAGTCTGGATTGCTTTCCTATAGGGATATGGGCTCAGGGACAGATAACTCTACCTAGGGTGGGGAAGAAAGGTGACCCTGTTTCCCCTGAGATTAGGGAAAGGGAGAGATTAGGGAGGAGGAGCAAGAGAGGAAGAGAAAGAAACAGGTCCATTTTAAAAACCAGTTGCAGTGGCTGAGCAGCAAGGGCCAAGTCCAAGCCACAAGTGGACCCTGTTCTGTAGCAAACTCAATGCACACACAGAGTAGTGAGAGAAACTTCTAGAACCTGTGTGAGCCATGGTGCTAGCTCAGCTGGGGACAAGCTCACTGGAGAGGTGGAGCAGCTCTGTGGGGGAGGAGGAGGGCTCTGCCCAGCTGCAGGCTCTGGGTGGCACTGAGTCACTGTCAGGGGAACAGAAGGAAGCACAAGAGACCAAGGCCAGGTAGAGCACAGCACAGGGGGCACCTAGAACCCAGGTCAGGGAGGGCAGTCCTGGCACAGCAGGTGCAGGTAAGGGGGGCTTTGGAGACACAGGTGGACAGTTTCCCATGACAGATGTCTTGCTGGAGGGCGAGGGGGTGAGGGCACATGCAGGTCAGGGAGGGAAGTCAACAGAGCTCAGGCTCCTGACCCAGCCCAGGGGTCTCAGCAGCTGTGAGGCCTGAGGCTGGGCCCAGGGCCAGGGAGACTTCACATCCCTGCAACTGTGATCGGGCTCAGCCTCAGGGCTGGGCAACCTGTGAGGAGAGGGGGACAGGGCCCAGGCAGCAACATGGCCAGGCGAGCACGGCCGCAGCCTTCCTCAAGTGCAGGGCAGGTCTTTGGTGCACGCCCAGGTGCTGGGGGTCACTTGAGGTCAGACAGGTGGCACCACAGACCATTATGAAGGGACAGGAAGGTTTTGTATCCTAAGACCAGGACTTCCTGACATCGTCCTCTCAGTCCCAGCCGTAGGACAAGTACCTGAAGAGAGATCCCCCCTCAGAGGCCAAAGGCAGTTCTGTGGCACTTCTAGGGAGTGGGAGGGCAAGGTCAGGGTCCCAGCACAGGGTCAGAATGAAGGCTGCTGCCTTGGGCCCCAGTGTCTCCTTCCCAGTGGGAGGACACCAAGCAACCCCACCCTGTGGGCAGAGGTGACATCTGGCCTTTGCACCATGACAGGGCAGATGCCCCTTAGGACAGTCCCCATGGGGGCCGAGTGTTGGCAAACCCTGGGCACACTTGGGGCCTTCTCAGGGTGAGTGCAGAGCCAGGCTGCCCCAGGGAGGGCGGGCGACAGCCTCCCCTCCAGAGGCCGGGACACTGAATGGGACAGGAGGTCAGTGACACTCGTTGACTGGTGCATACAGCAGACCCGTGTTCATGAAAGAGAAAAAGAAAGAAGGCCATCTGAAGGGTCTCGGGGTTAAACTTGACCTGCCAACAAATACAAGAAGCTCCCATTTGTGAGGGGACTTCCTGACTTCTCTCTTCCCCAAGAAAGGCAGGCACAGCTTTTTAAAAACTTGCATGTGACATGGTTTTCAGAACTTAGGAGGAAGGAGCCAAGTGAAGGTCCCCTGGCCTCCTTCATGTGGGCAGCAGCCAAGGCATCGCAGCTCCTCGTGCTATCTGCCTGCCAGGGCCTGGGGCAGACCAGTCCTGGGAGACCCCTGACTACCCCAGCCCACCCTACCCATGGGTGCCAGGAGACAGCCAGGCAAGGGGGCATAGAGGAACACAGGGCAGAGGCTTGGCATGAAGAACGGTCCTCATGCTGAGCATGAGAGCTTTATTCATTAGACAGCAGACCCTGGACACGAGTGTTCAGCTGACGCGCTTGCCCAGAGCAGGGGGAGCCGTGATGAGCAGCCCCCTCCGCCAGCCACCATCCACAGGCAGGTGCCATCCCAGGCCGCAGAGAGCAGAGCTTCAGAACGTGCATTCTGGGGACAAAGCACAGGCGTTAGGGTGAGCGGTGCCATCTCCACCCACCCTGCCCAGCCTGGATGCCAAGGCAGGGTGGTCTCCAAGGCAGCGCCTCTCTGAAGCCTCCCCCGGGTCTCCAGGGAAACACGGAGTGTCCCCACAGCCTGTGAGGACAGCTGCCTATCCCATGGAGGGTCACTAGGGGAAATAACTGGACCCAGGTCATCAGGGCAGGGGAGAAGTGAGGTGCGCCTTGGCAGGACCCCTGGCCAGCACTCAAAGAAGAGGCGGAGTCCCCAGAGGGCAGGCAGAGGAAGGTGGACAGCCAGCAGGGCAAGGCCAGCTCCCTGGCGGGTCTCAAGCCTTCTCCGGCCCTCCCCCTGGCTGTGCTCAGGACGGGAGGCAGACGCCATCCTTGGTCAGAGGCTGCATCAGCTGGAGCTCAACCTCCTCCTGCCGCCCCAGGACAGAGCCAAGTCTGGCCCCTTGGCTCTGACTCCAGGAAGGTGCTTCCGGAAGGCAGGTCCTTCTGAGAAGGTGAGCTGGCCCCTGGGAGGCCAGATGGCTCTGAGCAGACAGGCACTCCCAAGACCTGGTGGGGTGGGGCCCAGACGGAGTCAGGATGGCAAACCACCTGTGCTCACGCCATCTGTGCTTGGCTCAGGCACAGGGCCCCTCCCAGAGCAGGAGGGGGCTGTGCTGCACCCCCACTGACCCCTGCTCCACTGAGGGAGGAGGGAGGAGAGGCACACCCAGTGGGCAGTCAGCAGCAGGATGAGGGTGCAGGGAGGCACCAGGGCACCACACCAGCATGGTCACCAGCTGCTGTGAGCAAGTCACAGATGACAGGGACCCTGGGTGCTTGGTTTGCAGAAAATAGCCTCAAAAGTCAGCTCAGCATTCCACACCTGCATATCTCCCCATTCACTGTGGGTCACTTTAATCTGGTTCCTTCTACAGGATTCCTTAACCTAGAACATGTTTTAACAGCGTCCCTCTTATGTATAATATAGAAAGGGGACAAATGGGACCACCCAGTGGCTACCAGCTGCCCTCAGCAGAGGGCCCCTGATAAGAGGCTCTACACACAGATAGTCACAGTGACAGTGCTGGTTGTCCTGCCCAAGCCCAGGCAGGTGGGCCTTCCTGGGGGTCTTCATGTCTCCACTCGGGCCCAGGAAGAATGGGGGCCTTGAGACACCAGGCACCTGTGGTCACATGCTGGGCCTTACCTTCCTCCTGCAGAGGCTTGAAGCACCAGGGCACCCCTCGTATGCTGGAGTCAAAGCAGCAGCCGCGGTTGGTGCAGGCCTCCTGGTCAATATTAGGGTAGCCGCAGTTGACCCTCTCCTTGGCCGGGAAGACACACTGGCTTTCCACTGCCCAAACAACACCAGGTCAGTGCCAGAGCCCCCAGGGCTTGGGGCCAGGTGTTTGCCTCAGTTTGAAGTTCACATCCTCCCTTAGCCCACTCCTGAGCTCAGAGATGGCGCCTCCCTGCCCCTGGGAGCATGGGCTTTCCCCAGGATTGAAGGAACTGGGCTGTTGAAGGCCACACCCGGGGACCCAGTGTTGCCCTGGTGGCTCTCATTGGCATGCTCCTTTCACCTTGTCAGGAAGTCTGGGTACCTCCATCAGGCCCTGGGGGAATCCGGGTCCCCAGAGCCGAGACCAGGCTCCCCTCCTTGTTTGAGCAGCAACACCTGCCCCTTGTCTAGAAATGACCGTGTGCAGGACATGCCCTGTCCTCGGGGAAGTCAGCCAGGTGCTGGTGCTGAAGCTGCCCCTTGGCACCCGCCACCCCACAGCGTCTGCTTGTCATGACATGGCTGCACCTTGGGCCCTGACTCTCTGGGTCCCGAATCCTGCAGGGCTGTCTCCATGAGCCTAAAGGTCCACCTGGTGCCATGACAACTAGACTCTTCCTTGAGGAAATGGAGCACGTGGGAAAGCCCCGGGCCAGCCCGCAGCCTCTACTCCAGTGCTTCTATGGTTGGTAAGAAAATCTGGTGAAGAAGGCACCGGGGTGGCAGTTGGGTGCCAGCTGCCCCCCATGGCAAGCCTGGGTGCAATCGAGTATTCAATCCTGACCCACAGGGAGGCTGCCTTAGAGATGCTGACTCTTGAGCTTCAGTTTCCTGAGTGTGACACAGGGACAATAAGACCCTCTATGTGGGGTGCTGCAAGAACAGGTCTGAATCTGACAAATGGTGATCACTAAGTGACGTGGAGTAGAAGCATGAGGGTTTCTCAACTCTGGAGCCCACAGAAGGGCACCCCGCCTGCCAGTCTCTCCCTCTCTTGTGTCCCCACCCTGCCATCGGGGACCAGACTGGTACTCACACTGGCCAACGTCCTGCTCAGCCCAGCCAGAGGACCCCAGGGCCAGGACCAGCAGCAGCAGCCAAAGTGCTCTGGCCTCCATGACAGTGGGCGTCTTGAGGACCACACACAGGATGTGTCATTGCACAAGAACGGCCCATTTATACCCCTGTGTGTGCACAGGTTCTCTGGGTTGTTTGCTATAGGAGGGCTCTCCAGGGCCCAGCTCCACCCATCTTTCTTTCCCCTGCCCACAACTGCAAAGCACCAGATGCTCGCTGCCCTGAAGGGAGGGCCACTCGGGTGGACTCTGCTCTGGGGCTGATGCTCCTCCATCCAGGAGGCAGGAGCCAGGTTGGAGCATCTCAGCTGCAGGAAGGGAGGAGGGCTCAGCGTGGGGCGGGAGGGCTCCCTCTACCAGCACTGGGTCCCTGACACTAAGGCTGCCAGCCTTAGCCACCAGGCCAGGAGCCATGCAGAAGGTCCCTGCCCACCAACAGAGCTTGAAAGCAGGCAGCAGCTGAGTCAGGTTCTTACATCCCTCCCAGGAGTCTAGAAAGCTGGATGTTGTTCTTTTTGCTTTTTTCCATCAAAACCAGTTTTACTCTACTACATATTAATAAATGTAGGAATGTACTTATTCAGTGCATTTTAATAAAATTATACATAAGTTTTGTTTTTAAAATTAAATAATTTATAACACCCCTCTGTATAGAGACATTCAGTGCTAACATCTATAGGTCTCTGGATACAAGCACTTTTTCAGGGGTGGATTAGGGCTCTGAACTACTGAGCCACACCATCAGCCCTGTTTTCGGTATTTTTAAAATTAGAGACAGGGTCTCACTGAGTGACTTAGTGCCTCACTTTTGCTGAGGCTGACTTTGAACTCAAGATCCTCCTGCCTGAACTCAAGATCCTGAGCTACTGGGATTATAAGCATGTGCCACCGAGCCCAACCCAATGACATTCTTTTTATATAGTTATTACTAATTTTCTTTTTCTTCTTTTTTAAAATTTTTAATTCTAATTTGTTATATAAGACAACAGAATGCATTACAATTCATATTACACATATAGAGCACAATTTTTCATATCTCTGCTTGTACACAAAGTCTATTCACACCATTGATGTCTTCAAAAATGTACTTAGGATAAGGAAGTCCATCTCATTCCACCATCTTTTTTACACCTCTAGCCCCTTTCCTTCCCCTCCCCCCCTTTGCCCTATCTAGAGTTCATCTAATCCTCCCATGCTCCCCCTCCCTACCCCACTATGAATCAGCCTCCTTATATCAGAGAAAACATTTGCCCTTTGGATTTTGGGGATTGGCTAATTTCACTTAGCATAATATTCTCCATCTCCATCCATTTACCTGCAAATGTTATAATTTTTTTGTCTTTTATTGCTGAATAATATTCCATTGTGTATATATACCACATTTTCTTTATCCATTCAGCTACTGACAGGCATGTAGGTTGGTTCCACAGTTTAGCTATTGTGAACTATGCTGCTATACACATTGATGTGGCTGTGTCCCTGTAGTATGCTGTTTTTAAGTCCTTTGGGTATAGATCAAGGAGTGGGATAAGTGGGTCAAATGGTGGTTCCATTCCAAGTTTGCCAAGGACTCTCCATACTGCTTTCCAGATTGTCTGCACCAATTTGCAGTCCCACCAGCAGTGTGTGAGTGTGCCTTTTTCCCCACATCCTCGCCAACACTTATTGTTGTTTGCACTGTTAATAGCTGCCATTCTGACTAGATGAAGATGAAATCTTAAGAGTCGTTTTGATTCGCGTTTCTCCAATAGCTAGAGATGTTGAACATTTTTTCATGTTTGTTGGTTGATTGTATATCACCTAAGTGTCTGTTCCATTCCTTGGCCCATTTATTGATTAGGTTATTTGTTATTTTGGTATTTAGCTTTTTGAGTTCTTTATATACCCTGGAGATGAGTGCTCTATCTGATGTGCAAGTGGTAAAAATTTCCTCCCAAGCTGTGGGTTCTCTCTTCACCTCACTGTTTCTTTTGCTGAGAAGAAGCTTTTTAGTTTGAATCCATCCCATTTATTAATTTTTGATTTTAATTAATTCTTGTGCTATAAGAGTCTTATTAAGGAATGAGGGGCCTAAATCTGATATAATGGAGATGTGGGCCTACTTTTTCTTCTATTAGACGCAGGGTCTCTGGTTTAATTCCAGGTCGTTGATCCACTTTGAGTTGTGTATTGTGCATGGTGGGAATAGGGGTTCATTTTTTTTTTTTTTGCATATGGATTTCCAGTTCTGCCAGCACCATTTGTTGAAGAGGTTATCTTTTCTCAAATGTATGTTTTTGGTGCCTTTGTCTAATATAAGATAACTGTATTTATGTGGGTTATTCTCTGTGTCCTCTATTCTGAACCATTGGTCTACCAGTCTGTTTTGGTGCCAATACCATGCTGGTTTTGTTAGTATTGCTCTCTAGTATAGTTTAAGTTCTGGTATAGTGATGTCACCGGCTTCACTCTTCTTGCTAAGGACTGCTTTAACTATTCTGGGTCTTTATTTTTCCAGATAAATTTCTTGACTGCTTTTTCTATTTCTATGAGGAATGTCAGTGGGATTTTGATTGGAATTTCATTAAATCTGTATAATGCTTTGGTAGAATGGTCATTTTGACAATATTAATTCTGCCTATCCAAGAACAAGGAGAACTTTCCATCTTCTAAGTTCTTCTTTAATTTCTTTCTTTAGCTTTCTGCAATTTTTGCTGTGGAGGCCTTTTACATCTTTTGTTACATTGATTCCCAAGTATTTTATTTTATTTTTTGAGGCTACTGTAAATGGGGTAGTTTTCCTCATTTCCTTTTCAGAGGATTTGTCATTGATGTACAGAAATGCCTTTTATTTATGGGTGTTCAATTTGTGTCCTGCTATTTTGCTGAATTCATGTACTAGTTCTAGAAGTTTTCTGGTGAAATTTTTTGGGTCTTCTAGGTATAGAATCATATCATCAGCAAATAGTGCTAATTTGAGTTCTTTTTTCTATCCGTATCCATTTAATTTCTTTAATCTATTCAATTGCTCTGGCCAGTGTTTCAAGAATTATATTAAATAGAAGTGATGAAAGGGGACATCCCTGTCTTGTTCCAGTTTTTAGAAGGAATGCTTTCAGTTTTTCTGCATTTAGAATGATGTTGTCCTGGGACTTAGCATAGATAGCTTTTTCAATGTTGAGATATGTTCCTGTTATCCCTAGATTTTCTAGTGTTTTGAACATGAAGGGTGTTGTATATTGTCAAATGCTTTTTACGCATCTATTGAGATGATCATATAGTTCTTCTCTTTAAGTCTATTGATGCGATGAATTACATTTACTGGTTTCCGTTTGTTGATCCAACCTTGCATCCCTGTTATGAACCCCACTTGATCGCGGTGCACTATCTTTTTGATGTTTTTGTATTCGATTTGCCAGAATTTTATTGAGAATTTTTGCATCTATGTTCACTAGAGATATTGTTTTGAAGTTTTCTTGATGCTGTGTTTTTGGCTGATTTTGGAGTCAGGTTTTGGAATCAGGTTTTGGATTCAGCCTTATAGAATGAGTTTGGAAATGCTCCCTCTTTTTCTATCTCCTGAAATAAATTGAACAGTATTTGTATTAGTTCTTCTTCAAAGGTCTTGTAGAACTCGACTGTGTATCCAACTGTCCTGGGCTTTGCTTGGTTGGTAGGCTTCTGAGGGCTTTTTTTATTTAATCACTTGAAATTGATCTGTTTAAATTGAGTATAACATCCTGTTCCATTTGTGCAAATCATATGACTCTAGAAATATGTCAATGCCTTCAATATATTTCATTTTTTTTGAAATACAAATTTTGAAAATAATTTCTAATTATATTCTGTATTTCTGTACTATCTGTTATGATATTTCCTTTTCCATCACAGAAATTTGAGCTTTCTCTCTCCTCTTTATTACCATGGCTAGAGATCTGTCAATTTTATTTATTTTTTCAATTAACTATCTTTTTCTTTTGGCAATTTTTTCAATTGCTTCTTTTGTTTCAATTTCATTGATTTCAGCTCTGATTTTAATTATTTTCTATCTTCTGCTTTAGGTATTATTTGTTCTTATTTCTCTAAGGCTTTGAGATATAATGTTGTCATTTATTTGTTGACTTTTTCTTCTTTTAAGAAATGAACTCCATGCAATGAACTTTCCTCTTAATACGGGCTTCATAGTGACCCACAGATTTTGATACGTTGTTCCTGTGTTCTCATTTACCTCTAAGAAATTTTAATCTCCTTGATGTCTTTTGCAACCCATTGTTCACTCAGTAGCATATTATTTATTCCAGGTGTTGGAGTACTTTTATTTTTTACTTTTCTTCATTGATTTCTAATTTCATTCCATTATGATCTGAAGAATGCAGGGTAGTATCTCTACTTTTTTTGTGTTTGCTAAGAGTTGCTTTGTGGCATAATATATGGTCTATTTTAGAGAAGGATCCATGTGCTGCTGAGCAGAAATGTATTCATTCATTGAAAGATGAAATAGTCAATAGATGTTGGTGAAGTATAAGTTATTGATTGTATTATTGAGTTCTATAGTTTCTTTGTTCAGCTTTTGTTTGTATGATCTATCCAATGGTGAAAGAGTTGTGTAAAAGTCACCCAGAATTATTGTGTTGTGGTCCATTGACTCTTGAATTTGAGAAGAGTTTGTTTGATGAATGTAGATGCCCCACTTGGGGGGGGCATACATATTTATAATTGTTATGTTTTGTTGATGAATAGTTTCCTTGAGCAGTATGAAATGTCCTTTTGCTTAACTTTGGCTTGAAGTTTACTTTATTATATATGAGGATGAAACCCCTGCTTGCTTCCACAGTCCATGTGAATGTATGATATTTTTGTTTATTTTTGGTATTTAACTTGATTTGGTTTCTCCTTTGATTGGTTTTTCCCTTAGTGTAATACCTCCCTCTGTTGATTTTCATTCTTGTTTTTCATTTTGTCTTCATGGAATATTTTGCCAAGGATGTTCTGTAATGCCAGGTTTCTAGCTGTAAATTCTTTTAATTTTTTTTTATCATGAAATCTAAGGTTTTTATTTCATCATGAAATCTAAAGCTTAACTTTGCTAGATATAAGATTCTTTGTTGGCAACCATTTTTGTCAGAGCTTGACATATGTTGTTGCAGGATCTTCTAGTTTTCAGGGTCTGGGTTAAAAAATCTGCACATAACCTTATTGGTTTTCCCCATATGTAATCTGATTCCTTTCTCTCTCCTTATTCTGTATGTTGGGTATTTTCATTATAATGTGCCTTGGTGTGGATCTGTTGTGATTTTGTGCATCTAGCATTCTGTCAGGGTCTTGAATTTGAGTTTCCAATTCATTCTTTGTGTCTGGAATTTTTTCTGATATTATTTCATTGAATAGATTGCACATTCCTTTGGTTTGAAACCCTATACCTTCCTGTATCCCAATAACTCTTAAATTTGTTTTTTTTTCTTTTCTTTTTTTTTTTTTTTTTTTTTTTTTTTGCTATCCCATATTTTTGAATGTTCTCCTCATGGTCTCTTACCATTTTCACTGTGTGGTCTACATTCTTTTTAAGATTATTATATATTTTGTCTTCATTGTCTGAGGTCCTATCTTCCAAGTGGTCTAATCTGTTGGTGATGCTTTCAAATAAACTTATAATTTGGTTTATTGTTTCTGGCATTTCAAGGATTTCTGGGTTTTTTTTTAGAAACTCTGTTTCCCTATTGAAGTAATCTTTGCGTCCTGTATTTGTTCATGTGATCTTGTCAAAATGATCTTTGTGCCTGTATTTGCTCTCTTATATCATCCTTTACTCCACAGAACATTTCAATTATGTACACCCTGGACTCCTTCTCTGTCATTTCTTGTGCTGTGCTGGCCATGGATTCTAGTACTGTGGTATCTTGATTTGTTTGGGTCACTTTCTTCCCTTCTCTTTTCATATTGCTTGTGTGTCTTCCCTTCTAGCGCTGTGGATCCAAGGCGTTACCATTTTTACCTTATAGGCTTAGCAAGCCCCTGTAGGGATCCCATACCTTTCCTATGAGGTAAAGGACGATGTTATCAGAGCCCAATATAAATAATATACACCCTGAAAACAAATGTTTGCTAATAAAACGTTTGCAGTTTGGTCACAATCACAGAAATGGCGAATTCAGTTGTTATCTACAATATACTCAGTAGGTTTGTAAAAGGCTTTACAGTTTCTGATGCTGAGCCCTGGAGCCCTGGATGGACACAGTGGCCATAAGTCCTGCACGGGAGCAGGAATATTGCTCCCAAAGAAGCAGTATTCTCACTACTTGAGTCCCAGGTCACAGAGCGACACAGAATGCTGCCTCCCTCTGGCCCGCCATCTTGGATCTCTCCCAGCCCAAGTAGACTTTCAACACAAACATCCATCTTTGCCCAGCTTTTTTGCCTTTCCCTTCCCTCTTCTTCTTCTTCTTCTTCTTCTTCTTCTTCTTCTTCTTCTTCTTCTTCTTCTTCTTCCTCTTTCTCTCCCTCCTCTCCCTGTCTTCCTCCTCCTTTTCTTCCTCCCCTCCTCTCCTCCTTCTTCAGAAGTGCTGACCCTGGAAACTGACTTATAGCAGCACACCTAGATGAGCTGGAGAGACTTAAACCTGAGAAACAGGCTCAACCTGCATGAGCCATGAAGACCTTGCCCCCTCTGGCAGACCAGTCCCCTCTGCAGGGCCCAGGTTGCCAACCCCAGCTCTCAGGAAGAGGGGGCTGTGGGGAGCAGGGGCTGATCTCAGTTCCAGGCCCTTTTGATACAGGTGACCGCCAGGTCCCCTCTGTCTTTGCTGAGGGGCTGTGATGACATTTGAGGCTCTTGCAGGGACCCCACCTGGAAATCCCTGGGCTCATCCTGTGCATCACGCCACCACACGGGCATGTTTGAGTGGGGGCTGTTGGTAGGCGCGGTAATCTGCGGAGCAGTCATTCTGTGAGGACGGGGAGAGCCAGGCTGGGTGCTTCCGGGGAATTGGGATGGGTGCTGCCTGGGGACATGCGCCTGTGCCAAGGAGCCCTCCTCAATGGGACTGAGGTGACAGCCACACCTGGCTTCCTCCTGCTGTGAAGGCCCTGAGGAGGACCATGAGAGCCAGCTGTCTGTTTCCTTGGTGAAAGGAAAGCTAGAACCTGTGAGATGGGGAGCAAGAATGAAGGACGGAGGCCAGACAGACACTGGTCAGAGAGTTCACCTGTCAGAGCTGACAAATAAAGGCCATCTCTCCATAGACGGAGAGACGGAGCAGGCTCGGGGTTCAGGACTTTGATGGGGCAGGCTCAGGGATCAGAGCTGGGCAGGTCCTACTGTGGGTGGTGAAGGGGGGGGTTGGTGTGAGGAAGTGGGGAGTCTGTCTCACAAAGGCCCTTCAGAGGGAAAGGAAAATTTTTCTTAAAGAGGTGGCTACACTTAAGATGGCCATCCAGAGGCTAAGCAAGACCTTACTTTCCCCCCATTTTTGTTTGTTATTGGGACTCTAACGGGGGAGGGGCATAGATCGATATTCTGTAGCTTCTTCCTGCTGGGAAGGAGTGGCACCTGGACCCTTGTTAGGGGCACAGGGTTTTATTGAGGTACTGGTGATTGTCAGGGGTGTCAGGTGATGCTGAGTCCAGATGGCCTAATTTTGGTGAGGGGTTGGAAGTCCTAAACAAAAGCTGGTTCACAATTGGGTTAGAGATCCTTTGCATCTGGTCTCAAATAAATCTAATGACTCAGGGGGCAAGCATTTGCCAAAGGCCTATGACAAGGAGAGAGGTCAGGAAAAGGGGTGCCCACTGGAGAAGGGGTTACTTAGCTGCCGTCCTTCAGATCCAATGGCAGAGGGAAGCTGTGAGCCCTGAAGGAGACGGAGGTCAAGGGGCGTTAGTAACTCAAGTCCCCTTGGTGGTCAGGAATCCGCGCTCCTTCCACGTAGCAGAGTGGAGAGAAGTAGGTGGAAAGTAGAGTCACGTAGACGTTGGGGGAGGCCCCCTTTGCCACAGTGAAGGCTCTGATGAGGGCACCAGGTCAGCCTGCTGAGTGGATGTGTTACTGGGAGGAGGGTAGCAGGGTTTAAAGGTGAGCAGGGGTGGACACTGAGACTGGATCTCCCACCAGGGAAACCTGTAGAGATCAAAGGGGACAGGGGTAAGGAGTGTAAGCCCTGGTAGGTGAGGAGATCCTTTAGGTGACGGGGAGCCAGGATGGTGAGTGGGGCCCCAAGGTGGGTTTCTTTGAATCCCTGATGAGTAGAGAGGCTTTGGCCAACATTCGTAGGCAAAGGGCCCATCCCAAACAGTAGGTCAAGACCTTGGATAGGAAAGCCACAGGGGCAAAGGTGGCCCTAACATGTCTGAGGACCCCTAGAGCAAATCCCTGCTTTTCAGCCACATGAAGTTGAAGGGGGTGTGTGAGATCAGAGAGACGGGGAGAGAGAGAAAGTTCTGAGGTCATTCTTCTGTGTTGTAGCCAAGGGAAAAGTCAAATTGACACTTTCCCCCTTAGCCTCTTACCAAGCCTCCAAGCAGGTGAGGGGAGAAGGAAAGCGTATCCCCCAACTGTGTGAGGATGGCCCTTCCCATAAGGGGAAGAGGACACTCTGGAATGACCAAAAAGGAGTGGGTAAAAACTAGAGAGCCCAAGGCACAAACAAGGCCGGGTGTCTGCAGGGTTGGCCAGGTTTACCCTCTACCCTGGCAGTCGAGGTCACAGAAGGAGTGGTAGGCCCTCACAACCCCTTGAGGACTGAATGTGTAGCCAGGTGTCTAGGAGGAAGGACACAGGTCCACCTGAAATATGCAGTTACCCTGGGCTCCCGCAGAGTGATGCTAGTGGTCAGGTGATGGGGAGCTGGGCCTCGTCCGTCCTCTGCAGCCAGTCCTAAGAGTTGGAAAGGGGAACCAGAAGAGCTGGCTGACTGGGGCCCGTTATGGGCTCGGGGACAGTCAACAGCCCAGTGTCCCTTCTGATGGCATTTAGGACAAGGGCCCGGAGGCTTGTAAGGCTTAGGACATGGACGAGCCCAGTGACCCATCTGACCACATATAAAACAGGGTCTGGTGGGTGCAGAGAAGACATTCGGCAGAATGGAGGCCCTGGTCCCAGGATGGAATCCAGATTGGGGCTCGGGATGTTCAGTGACTGTGAGGATGGCCTTAGGCCTGAGCCTAAGCAACTCCATTTTAAAAAACCTGCAGAGACCCTCCCATGGGCCAGTGCAACCAGGGACAGATGCTAAGTCTGGACAGACGGCTTGAGTGACCATCTGATATTTCTCCTTCTGTGCCTTCTTGTCTCCCCTGTTCTACACCTTAAAGGCCCCTTGCAGAACCTCAGCTTGGGGAGTTAGGGGCCCCCATCGAGGTGCCTTAGTTTGGCCTTAATATTGGGGAAACTGCGAGGAAAAGTAGGTCCTTAGTAGTGGTCTCCCATCTGGAGCCTCAGGTCCAGGTTAGTATATTGCAATAAACCCTGGGCAGGGGTCTAAAAATGCTGAAGGTTTCATTCTTATCTTGGAAGATTTCCTGGAGCCTTTCATAATTGCTGGCCTTGTGGGCTGCCTTTCTCAGTCCTGCCATGAGGCAAGTATGAATTGGTTTCTACGAGTCACTCCTCTAGGCAAATTACAATCCCACCTGGGGTCCCGATCAGGGACTGCTTCAGTGCCCATCGGATGGCAGGGGAGGTCTGATGTACCTCATCAGCATAATTTCTAGCTTGCTCTCAAACTCGCCTGCGGTCCTCGGGCAGGAGGGTGTTAGACAAGATCATATGGACATCGTGGAAGGTCAAATACCTGACTTATCAATATCAAAATACCTGACTTATATGATTGAGTCAGGTATTGAAACTCTTTGGTCTATGTGTTGGGACTTGAAGTGTAGGACCCAAGCCGCTTTTCCATCTGTGAAAGATCTGACAAAGAGAAAGGCACATGAACCCGATTACACCATTCACCCAGCCGCCTCGCGTAGAGGACACAGAGATGCGGGTTGAGCAGTGGTAAT
Organism: Marmota flaviventris; assembly: GCF_047511675.1. Taxonomy (NCBI): domain Eukaryota; kingdom Metazoa; phylum Chordata; class Mammalia; order Rodentia; family Sciuridae; genus Marmota; species Marmota flaviventris. The sequence goes on along the minus strand of NC_092505.1, from coordinate 3,187,215 downwards.
ATGTGAGCGTGTGGCAGGAGGAGAGAAGGGCAGAGGGATGTGGGGACAGTTGCTGCAGAGGCTTCACTAGAAACAGAATTGTGGTATGGCGGGGGCTCATCTGCTGGGTGGAAGGAGAAGGAGTCCTGGGTAGGGTCTTCTGTCCCTTTGGAAGCAGGCACAGGGGAGGTGAGAGCTAAGAGGACTTGTGCGGGAGAGCAGGAATTGCAGAGAGAGGGCTTAGAACGTAGGGAGGAGAAGGCCTGAACGTACGAAATCTCTTTCCAAACACTCACGATAGTTGAAAAGATCCCTGATGATATTGGGATCTAGAGTGCCGTTAAGTGGCCATTTAGAGTTGTCACACAAAGGATATTGAGGCCACATCTGATTGCACAAGTTGATAAGTTTTGTGGGGGTTTAGGTCTGGGGTGAGAGAGAGCTCAATACCCAGGACCCCCTAAAGACTCAGTTGACAGTAGGGGTGAGTCGTCGCTGTGAAAGCTATGGCTGGGGGTGCCCCTGAGCATGTGGGAACACTGGGAACACTGGACATTACAACGGTCACTTCCTGGGACCCATAGGTCATTTAGGTTGACCAGAGACAGGGGTCTTACCTGAATTGTCTGGTGGTGGGTGCGGAGAGGGCGTTTGGCAGAATAGAGGCCCTGGTCCCAGGATGGAATCCAGATTGGGGCTCGGGGACGTTCAGTGACTGTGAGGATGGCCTTAGGCCTGAGCCTAAGCAACTCCATTTTAAAAAACCTGCCGTTCACCAGGCGCACTCACAGAGCCCTCCAGTGTGGCCTCAGACACGTTATTCCCCTCACCCTGATACACAGAGGGAAGCCCCTGGCAGGCTGTGCTCGCCTGATAAGAGGGAAAGGCAAGAAGATCAGGGTGGAGACCATCAGACCAGATGTTTCTGACCCCAGGGTAAATGATGTCACTGAGAAATCCAGTGGTAGCTGATAAGGATTGAAGGGGGAGTCAACCCCCACCCCCCAATTTAGTATAAATGATAGAACAAACAAACAAGGATGCAGCCAGCCGAAACAAGGATGCCCTCGAGCTGGAGAGCCTGCTGAGGACCTGACGTCCCATCACTGTCATCATTCCCTGAGCCTCTGCATGATCCTCACTGCTCTCACACTCTACAGCCTCATCTGGACCTTGGTGAGAGCCGCCACGCCTCCCTAAGACCCCCTCCTCGACTGGGCGTCCACTCCACACCAGGAAAAGCCTGCCTTGGTTCCAGACCTGATCCCCATGGTCTGAGTGAGTGTGCATCTGCTGGACATAAAGCCTAAGGCTTGAGACTTTTGAGCTTAGCACGCAGAGGGAATGTCTGTCACGAGCCTGTCATGATCAAGTGCGTTTGCAGTGCTTACAATTAATCTAGAGTTGTTTAATATGAATTAATCATGGCTATTGCAGAGCCTAGCATTAAGGATTGTCATTTTCTTGATTAAGAACCTGTAGACTGGAGTAATTTCAGTGAATAAAGCATTGAAAGGGGCAGAAGTGCGTGGACATTCTTTATTTCTCCTCTTGCCTGCATAAGTCACAATTTTGCCCCCTCGTGATAGTGACCCTCAAAGAGAGGAGAAGGCACAACAGGGAACCTAATCCCTGTTTTTGGCACCAAAATGAATGGAAAGCAAGGAACGAGAAACGGATAAGTGATAAATTAAAGATGGAGACCAGGCAGAGACACACACGAGAGTTTACTTGTCAGAGCTGACAGACAAAGGCCACCTCTCTGTGGGAGAGACAGGCAAAGCAGGCTTGGGATCTGGGACTTTAGGGGGAGGCTCAGGAGTCAGAGCTGGGCGGGTCCTAATGCGGGCAGCCAGGGGTGGGGTTGGTGTGAGGGAGTGGTGAGCCTTTCTCACCAGGTCCTAAACTGACAAGCGGGAACCTACTGCCACGTCCTCTGTGGCCAGCAGCCTCCACCCCAGGGCCAAAGGCGCTAGAAGGCAGGGCAGAGCCGGTTCCCGTTGCCCATTTCTCTGCAGGCAGGCAGCTCCCCTGGGTTTCTGCCCGGCTCGGGGATGGGGTCCTTGACCCACAGGGAGGGATCTGCAGCTGCCGGGGGCCAGGCTGAGGAGCAGTGCTGGGGCCAGCTCTGGGTTGAAGGCTAGGAGTCTCTTCTACCCTTCTTCTGGAGTCTGCTGTCCTCGCACACCAGAGGCTGTGCCTATTGACACCTGCAGTTGGCTCTGAGGGTGCCCACCCCCCTTTACCTGCACCGAGGCCTGTGGGACCGTCCTTCATAAGCTTCACCTCTGACAGACCAACTCCAGCTGCAAGGTGCTGATAGTCCAGGGACACGACGCAGAGCCGCATCTCTCTCTGAGTCAGGCTTCTGCCTCTAGGTGGCCCTTTCACCGTGATCCTCTCCACAGAGACTGCCAGTAAGATCCCCTCAGCATGGCCCTGTCTTAAAGGCCAGAGAGAGACCCAAAAAGAGGAACAGGGACAGGCAGGGATCCCTGAAACCATGCCTGGCACACAGCCACTTTGACACAGACTTGCACATGCCAATCTCTCACACTGCCTTTTCCTCTGACAGGCCACCCCCAGCTCCATGGGTGAACAAAACAAAAAGACAGACAGCCAGAAAGGATCCGCCCACCCAAGGCCAACCAACAGAGGAGAACCTGCAACAGACCAAAAGGGAGTGAAAGTCTCCAGGTCCTCTAGTCCCACTGAGCCCTGACTCCTGCTCCTGTGGCGCCACAGATGTCCCCAAGAGAGAGACCACACTTGTGGAATCCAGGGTCTCAGTGTGCACACCAGGGGGTTTCTGAAAACTGGGTCCTTGTCCCCAATGCCTATCCCTAACAAAGGCACCGTTTTGAGAAAAAGGGAAAACAAGATTTGTGGCTTTGCTCCTTAAGTGACAGTCGCCATCTTAAGAAAGAGTTTCGCTTTCCTGCCCAAGGGCCTTTCTGAGAAAGGTTCCCCCCTCACACCGACCCACCCCCCACCTCCTGCATTACAACCCGCCTGGCTCTCACCCCTGAGCCTGCCCCATGACATTCATGGAACAAAGTCTCTATTGCCTCTCTCCACCTATGGAGAGGTGGCCTTTGTTTGTCAGCTGTGACAAGTAAACTCTCCTGTGTTTCGCTGCCTGGTCTCTGTCTTTCATTCCTCACTCACCCATCACCCGGTTCCTGACTTTTCTTTCATCTCTGGTCCTAAAGGCTATGATTCTGCTTACCAACAAGAACAGGGGGCTATTAAAGACGGGACTCAAAGGTTACGTTCCACATGTTCTCTGTTGGCATGTCACTCACTTGTTAATTTGGGAGATAGTCATTTCTGAGATCTTCTGGTGCCATCTCCAAACTCTAGATTACTTCATTCCTATGGAGGTGTGGGCTCAGGCTCAGGTAACCCTGCCTAGGATGGGGAGAAAGGTATTCCTGTTTCTCTTAGGATTAGTTAGTGGGAGAGATTAGGTAGGAGCAGGGAGATAGGAACAGAAAGAAACATGTCTTTTTTTTTTTTTTTTTTTTGGTGCTGAGTATGGACCCAGGGCTTTGTGCATGAGACAAAAACTCTACCAACTCAGCTATAACCCCAGCCTGAAACATGTCCATTTTAAACATGAGTTGCAGTGCCAGAGCAACAGGGCTATATTCAAAGCACAAAGTGGACACTGTTACATTTCCCCACTGCCAAATTCTACATTCCATTTTTTTGGAAAAAATGTTAGACGGCCACATCAGTCTTGGGTAGATGTTGTCTCTTGATTGCATCCTGGGCACTAGCTGTGTGATCCCCAGAAAGGGGATCAGATGTTCCCACACAGAGGAATCAGATGTGTGGATTCAGGATCTTGGCATGCAAGCCAGGGGACTTCCCAAGTGGCCAAGGGTGTCGCGTCTTTCCTGAGTTCACTTTCCTTTTGCTCAAAGTGGAGCAAACTGTACACTCAGGGAGAGCAGGGGGAGTTCCCTGAAGCAAAAGGAGCTTTGGGGATGGCCCCTCAGTCCCTTGCTTTGCTCACAGGTACAGCTCCTCTGGCTCAACCCCAGGCAAACTCACCCATCTCCTAACTCTCCTGCAGTTGGCTCTCCACAAGCTCACCAGCACCTTGCATCCTCAGCAGGGAAGTGGGTTCCCTGGAGAGCCAGGCCTGCCCCAGGAAGCTGGAGGGGGGAGGGGAGGGGAGGGGGAGGCTGCTCTCAACTCCCATCTGGGTTGCCAAACTTGTTAGTGAAGGCCCAGCCAGTTTTCCCTGATGCCAATCCAAAGACGAGGACACAGGTTTTAGAAAAAGGAAATAGAGGCTTTATTGCTTTGCTAGCAAAGGAGAAATACAGGGAAATCCTGTCTCAGAGCTGTGATCTGTCCCCCAGCCACAGCAGTGGACTGTGAAACAGGTGATTCAAAGCCTACATTTGGAAAAAGTGCTCTCTGTTGCAGTTGTAATTCAATTGTTAATTGGGAGATAGTCATTTCTGAGATCTTCTGGTGCCATCCCCAAAGTCTGGATTGCTTTCCTATAGGGATATGGGCTCAGGGACAGATAACTCTACCTAGGGTGGGGAAGAAAGGTGACCCTGTTTCCCCTGGGATTAGGGAAAGGGAGAGATTAGGGAGGAGGAGCAAGAGAGGAAGAGAAAGAAACAGGTCCATTCTAAAAACCAGATGCAGTGGCTGAGCAGCAAGGGCCAAGTCCAAGCCTAAAGTGGACCCTGTTCTGTAGCAAACTCAATGCACACACAGAGTAGTGAGAGAAACTTCTAGAACCTGTGTGAGCCATGGTGCTAGCTCAGCTGGGGACAAGCTCAGCTGGAGAGGTGGAGCAGCTCTGTGGGGGAGGAGGAGGGCTCTGCCCAGCTGCAGGCTCTGGGTGGCACTGAGTCACTGTCAAGGGAAGAGAGGGAAGCACAAGAGACCAAGGCCAGGTAGAGCACAGCACAGGGGGCACCTGAGCCCAGGTCAGGGAGGGCAGTCCTGGCAGAGCAGGTGCAGGTAAGGGGGGCTTTGGAGACACAGGTGGTCAGTTTCCCATGACAGATGTCTTGCTGGAGGGCGAGGGGGTGAGGGCACATGCAGGTCAGTGAGGGAAGTCAACAGATCTCAGCAGCTGTGAGGCCTGAGGCTGGGCCCAGGGCCAGGGAGACTTCACATCCCTGCAACTGTGATCGGGCTCAGCCTCAGGGCTGGGCAATCTGTGAGGAGAGGGGGACAGGGCCCAGGCAGCAACATGGCCAGGCGAGCACGGCCACAGCCCTCCTCAAGTGCAAGGCAGGTCTTTGGTGCACGCCCAGGTGCTGGGGGTCACTTGAGGTCAGACAGGTGGCACCACACACCATTATGAAGGGACAGGAAGGTTTTGTATCCTAAGACCAGGACTTCCTGACATCGTCCTCTCAGTCCCAGCCATAGGACAAGTACCTGAAGAGAGATCCCCCCTCAGAGGCCAAATGCAGTTCTGTGGCACTTCTAGGGAGTGGGAGGGCAAGGTCAGGGTCCCAGCACAGGGTAGGAATGAAGGCTGCTGCCTAGGGCCCCAGTGTCTCCTTCCCAGGGGGAGAACACCAAGCAACCCCACCCTGTGGGCAGAGGTGATTTCTGGCCTTTGCACCATGACAGGGCAGATGCCCCTTAGGACAGTCCCCATGGGGGCCGAGTGTTGGCAAACCCTGGGCACACTTGGGGCCTTCTCAGGGTGAGTGCAGAGCCAGGCTGCCCCAGGGAGGGCGGGCGACAGCCTCCCCTGCAGAGGCCGGGACACTGAATGGGACAGGAGGTCAGTGACACTCGTTGACTGGTGCATACAGAAGACCCGTGTTCATGAAAGAGAAAAGCAAAGAAGGCCATCTGAAGGGTCTTGGGGTTAAACTTGACTGCCAACAAATACAAGAAGCTCCCATTTGTGAGGGGACTTCCTGATTTCTGTCTTCCCCAAGAAAGGCAGGCACAGCTTTTTAAAAACTTTCATGTGACATGGTTTTCAGAACTTAGGAGGAAGGAGCCAAGTGGAGGAACACAGGGCAGAGGCTTGGCATGAAGAACGGTCCTCATGCTGAGCATGAGAGCTTTATTCATTAGACAGCAGACCTTGGACACGAGTGTTCAGCTGACGCGCTTGCCCAGAGCAGGGGGAGCCGTGATGAGCAGCCCCCTCCGCCAGCCACCATCCACAGGCAGGTGCCATCCCAGGCCGCAGAGAGCAGAGCTTCAGAACGTGCATTCTGGGGACAAAGCACAGGCGTTAGGGTGAGCGGTGCCATCTCCACCCACCCTGCCCAGCCTGGATGCCAAGGCAGGGTGGTCTCCAAGGCAGCGCCTCTCTGAAGCCTCCCCCGGGTCTCCAGGGAAACACGGAGTGTCCCCACAGCCTGTGAGGACAGCTGCCTATCCCATGGAGGGTCACTAGGGGAAATAACTGGACCCAGGTCATCAGGGCAATGGAGAAGTGAGGTGCGCCTTGGCAGGACCCCTGGCCAGCACTCAAAGAAGAGGCGGAGTCCCCAGAGGGCAGGCAGAGGAAGGTGGACAGCCAGCAGGGTAAGGCCAGCTCCCTGGCGGGTCTCAAGCCTTCTCCGGCCCTCCCCCTGGCTGTGCTCAGGACGGGAGGCAAACGCCATCCTTGGTCAGAGGCTGCAGCAGCTGGACCTCAGCCTCCTCCTGCCGCCCCAGGACAGAGCCAAGTCTGGCCCCTTGGCTCTGACTCCAGGAAGGTGCTTCCGGAAGGCAGGTCCTTCTGAGAAGGTGAGCTGGCCCCTGGGAGGCCAGATGGCTCTGAGCAGACAGGCACTCCCAAGACCTGGTGGGGTGGGGCCCAGACGGAGTCAGGATGGCAAACCACCTGTGCTCACGCCATCTGTGCTTGGCTCAGGCACAGGGCCCCTCCCAGAGCAAGAGGGGGCTGTGCTGCACCCCCACTGACCCCTGCTCCACTGAGGGAGGAGGGAGGAGAGGCACACCCAGTGGGCAGTCAGCAGCAGGATGGGGTGCAGGGAGGCACCAGGGCACCACACCAGCATGGTCACCAGCTGCTGTGAGCAAGTCACAGATGACAGGGACCCTGGGTGCTTGGTTTGCAGAAAATAGCCTCAAAAGTCAGCTCAGCATTCCACACCTGCATATCTCCCCATTCACTGTGGGTCACTTTAATCTGGTTCCTTCTACAGGATTCCTTAACCTAGAACATCTTTTAACAGGGTTCCTTTTATATTTTATAAAAAGGGGACAAATGGGACTAGCCAGTAGCTACCAGCTGCCCTCCACAGAGGGCCCCCTGATAGGAGGCCTCTACACACAGATAGTCACAGTGACAGTGCTGGTTGTCCTGCCCAAGCCATGTAGGTGGGCCTTCCTGGGGGTCTTCATGTCTCCACTAGGGCCCAGGAAGGATGGGGGCCTTGAGACACCAGGCACCTGTGGTCACATGCTGGGCCTTACCTGCCTCCTGCAGAGGCTTGAAGCACCAGGGCACCCCTCGTATGCTGGAGTCAAAGCAGCAGCCACGGTTATTGCAGTCCTCCTTGCCAATGGCAGGGTAGCCGCAGTCCACTCTCTCATTGCCCGGGATGGCACACTGTTGTCCAGCTGCCCAAACAACACCAGGTCAGTGCCAGAGCCCCCAGGGCTTGGGGCCAGGTGTTTGCCTCAGTTTGAAGTTCACATCCTCCCTTAGCCCACTCCTGAGCTCAGAGATGGTGTCTCCCTGACCCTGGGAGCATGGGCTTTCCCCAGGAATGAAGGAACTGGGCTGTTGAAGGCCACACCCAGGGACCCAGTGTTGCCCTGGTGGGGCATGCCCCCTTCACCTTGTCAGGAAGTCTGGGTACCTCCATCAGGCCCTGGGGGAATCCGGGTCGCCCAGAGCCGAGACCAGGCTCCCCTCTTTGTTTGAGCAGCAACACCTGCCCCTTGTCTAGAAATGGCCGTGTGCAGGACATGCCCTGTCCTCGGGGAAGTCAGCCAGGTGCTGGTGCTGAAGCTGCCCCTCGGCACCCGCCACCCCACAGCGTCTGCTTGTCATGACATGGCTGCACCTTGGGCTCCGACACTCAGCATCCCGAATCCTGCAGGGCTGTCTCCATGTGCCTAAAGGTCCACCTGGTGCCATGACAACTAGACTCTTCCTTGAGGAAATGGAGCACGTGGGAAAGCCCTGGGCCAGCCCGCAGCCTCTACTCCAGTGCTTCCCGGGGCCTTGCACGTTGCAATCCCTGGCAATCTCTGAAATCCACCAGGGCCTGGCTCCACCCTGAGACGGTCTTACAGGAGGAGCTGACCAGCCCCCAGGTGACCCTGGTGGGTGGCCAACTTTGGAAGCTGCTGCCTCTGCCTGTTCTGGGCTGGAAACCTGGTGAGGTCACCCCCTCGTGCCTTCAGACTTGGCCCCAACACCGCCTGAGCTGCAAAGCCATGGTGGCAGGAAGACAGTCGGCAGAGCCATGTTCTGGACCAGTCCCTTCCTCGTCTCTTTTGTCAACTGCCAGCATGTTGGGCAACGTCCTATGGTGTGATCAGAAACCTCTGGCGAAGAAGGTACCGGGACAGGAGTTGGGTGCCAGCTGCCCCCCAGGGCAAGCCTGGGTGCAATCCAGTTTTCAAGCCTGTCCCACAGGGAGGCTGCCTTAGAGATGCTGACTCTTGAGCTTCAGTTTCCTGAGTGTGAAGCAGGGACAATAAGTCCCTCTATGTGGGGTGCTGCAAGAACAGGTCTGAATCTGACAAATGGTGATCACTAAGTTGACGTGGAGTAGAAGCATGAGGGTTTCTCAACTCTGGAGCCCACAGAAGGGCACCCCGCCTGCCAGTCTCTCCCTCTCTTGTGTCCCCACCCTGCCATCGGAGACCAGAGTGGTACTCACACAGACCGATGTACTCCTCAGCCCAGCCAGAGGACCCCAGGGCCAGGACCAGCAGCAGCAGCCAAAGCGCTCTGGCCTCCATGACAGCGGGCGTCTTGAGGACCACACACAGGATGTGTCATTGCACAAGAACGGCCCATTTATACCCCTGTGTGTGCACAGTTTTCTGGGTTGTTTGCTTGGGGAGGGCTCTCCAGGGCCCAGCTCCACCCCCCTTTCTTTCCCCTGCCCAAACCACCAGAGGCTCGCTGCCCTGAAGGGAGGGCCACTCGGGTGGACTCTGCTCTGGGGCTGATGCTCCTCCATCCAGGAGGCAGGAGCCAGGTTGGGGCATCTCAGCTGCAGGAAGGGAGGAGGGCTCAGCGTGGGGCGGGAGGGCTCCCTCTACCAGCACTGGGTCCCTGACACTAAGGCTGCCAGCCTTAGCCACCAGGCCAGGAGCCATGCAGAAGGGCCCTGCCCACCAACAGGCCCCTGAATCCGGAGCTTGAAAGCAGGCAGCAGCTGAGTCAGGTTCTTACATCTTCCCAGGAGTCTAGAAAGGTGGGTTTTTTGTTTTGTTTTGTTTTGCTTTTTTCTATCAAAACCTGTTTCACTCTTAACTACATGTTAATAAATGTAGGAATACCCTTAAACTATGCATTTAAATAAAGAGATACATAAACTTGGTTTCAAAATCAAATAATAGAAGAGACCCTTCCTGCCCAGAAACATCTATTTCTAACACCTACAATCTCTGGATCTAAGCACATAAGCACCAGATGGGCAACTCGGGACACCTGTCCACTGAGCCATATCCTCAGCCCTATTTTTTGTATGTATCTTTTTTTTTTTTTTAATTTAGAGACAGAGTCTAACTGAGTTGCTTATTGCCTCACTTTTGTTGGGACTGGCTTGAACCCGTGATCCTCCTGCCTCAGCCTCCAAAGCTGCTGGGATTACAGCCGTGTGCCACCACACCTGTCCTAAGCACATTTTTATCACAAATGTACATCTTTTCCCAGAATTCTTTTTCTTTCCTTCCCTTTTTTTCCTTATTCTTCTTTCTCTTTTTCTCCTCCTCCTCCTCCTTCTTCTTTCTCTCCCTCCTCTCCCTGTCTTCCTCCTCCTTTTCTTCCTCCCCTCCTCTCCTCCTTCTACAGAAGTGCTGACCCTGGAAACTGACTTATAGCAGCACACCTAGATGAGCTGGAGAGACTTACCTGAGAAACAGGCTCAACCTGCATGAGCCATGAAGACCTTGCCCCCTCTGGCAGACCAGTCCCCTCTGCAGGGCCCAGGTTGCCAACCCCAGCTCTCAGGAAGAGGGGGCTGTGGGGAGCAGGGGCTGATCTCAGTCCCAGGCCCTTTTGATACAGGTGACCGCCAGGTCCCCTCTGTCTTTGCTGAGGTGCTGTGATGACATTTGAGGCTCTTGCAGGGACCCCTCCTGGAAATCCCTGGGCACATTCTGTGCATCATGTCACCACACGGGCATGTTTGACTGACCCCCTTATTTGAGTGGTGGGGGTGTTGTTGGGCAGGGGTCTCTGCAGAGCTGTCCTTCTCTGAGGGCCAGGCTGGGTGCTTCCTGGGAATTGGGATGTGTGCTGTCAGGGGACATGCGCCTGTGTCAAGGAGCCCTCCACAGTGGACTGAGGTGACAGCCACACCTGGCTTGCTCCTGCTGTGAAGGCCCTGAGGAGGACGATGAGAGCCAGCTGCATCGTTCCCAGGCACTTGCTTTTCTGCAAAGGGACAGCTGACCCTGGGCTACCATAATGTGACACACTAGGCTCTGACAGGAGTGACAGATCTGACGACTGTGGCCCAGGTAGGCATGGGCAGAGCTGGGCTGCATCAGGTGGACAATTAGGTCCTCAGAGGAAGGGGTCTTGGGCTAGCCCCAGGCCCTGGAGAGCTGGAGGTCTGTGGGCAGAGACCCTGCATGTGAGGTCCCCACCTTCTGTTCTCACGAGCACCCTGCCCAAGGACCACAGGCTTGAGCAGGGGACGATGGTGGGGCGAGGGCACCACCCACCCCACTTCCACTCCTGCACCCTCTCTGCCTCCCTGGCCCCCAGGGGAGGCCAAGTTCCAGGAGTTAAGTAGAACCAGGGCCACTGCCCTAGAGCCCCACCCTGACAGCTGGCTGCTTGTGGCGCCAGCACCAGGTAAGCAAGCCCCCGCCTCTCTCCCCCCCTCCCATCCCTACAGAGTCACCCAGCATGTGCAGAGAGGACTGTCTGCGACCCTCCCCTGCCTACTCCTCCCACCCCACATCTTGCATGCTGCTGTTCGAGGGCAGGCTGGGCCTCCTGCATGGGTTGGAGAAGCAGCAGTCTGGCCCTGGTGCGGGGTCTGCAAACTCCCACCTCTGGAACTCATCATCACTGGCACATATGTAACAAGGACAGACTGACCATGGACCAGGCACTCAGCCTACAGACGCTGGAGCCTCGGGACCCCAGGCAGAGCCCTAAGAGCCCACAACCCAGTGAGGAAGAACCAGTCTGGAGGAATGAATGGTGGTGCAGTATGGCAAGAGCTGGCAGCACGGGTGACATCCTACCGGGGGGTTGAGGGACGGATAGGAGTCCACCAGATGGGGGGGGGATCAGAAGGGCATTCCAGACATGGCCACAGCTGCCTGCTTGCACTTGTCCCTCTTGTGGCATGGACAGGGCTGGATGCTCCATGTTACCTGTCCATTCTCTAGTGCTGTCACTCTCTGTTACTGGAACCGGCAGAGCCAGGCGGAGGAGGAAGGTGCACAGTCAGGGCAACACCCCTCTGGAGCTCTTGCTGACCAGCTGTCACCTGCTCTGCAGACACCCTGGGCATGGCCCTGCCTCTGCTCAGAGCTCCCTCCTGCCTCCCAGAGAGAAACTTCCAGACCTTCCTGAGTGCTCAGGACCAGAATGTGCATGTTCTGGGAGACAAACACAGCAGCTGCTCAGGGGAACACCTGTCTTTTGGCACCTGGCCTGTGGGGACCAGGAACCATGTGGGCTAGGAACCATGCAAAAGGGGGCCTCCTCACTGGGCCATGTCCACCCACCTTGGGAAGACACATGAAGCCCCGGTGTTCAGGGACAACAAGGTCCAGCTCAGGGAACACTTGGTGATGCTCTCACCAGTCTGTGGACCACCACAGTGACCCTAAGCTCAGAGCTGCCACAGCAGACGGTGTTGAAGAGTCAGGAATGGCACGGCTGCCGGCGCGGGCTCATCCCACTAGGAGCAGGGACCTGGGCTGAGGGCAGGGAGGGCTGAGGGGCAGAGCACCAGCACCCCTTCCTGGACCACAGCTTCCCGGGCCGGCACCGCACTCTCTGGGCTCCTATCCCACGTGCTGCCGGGGGGGGGGGGGAGGGGGTTGGGATTCCTTGACTGCACCTCCTCTGACTCTGGTTCTGCTCCCGACACTCATTCATCACTCTTTGCCTTCTCATAAATGTGGCAGTGTCTTTGGTTCCTGAGACAAGGTCTCTTCACGACTCAATGTCTCTCCGGTGCCAGGTCTAGGATGGCTGATGGTTCTCCTGCGCTCCGCAGCCTGTTTCTGCTTCCTAGACCTGCCTGGACCCGCCCCTAGGAGGCAGGCAGGTCCTGAGGGCTCATTCTGGTGCTTGCTAGATGTTAGATTCTCCAGAGGCAGATCCCAGACTCCTGTGACCCCCAACTATGGTGGCATGTGCCAAGCTCTCTTGTGGTACCACTAGGATATTTCTCACTAGAAGTGACCAGAGGTAGTCACATCTCCCTTGGAGCAAGATGGCAGTGGGGGAACTCACAGCACATCAACAGATCTCTTGAAAAATTCTCACAGATCATGGTCTCCAAAATTCACTTTCCTTGAGCCTTTTATAAGTTTCAGTTAGGTAAAATATTTAGGGTTCATCTAACCATCCATAACTAGATTGTTTTTCTGATCTGTCACCTGACTATGAAGTGTGGTGTCTGCTGACGTCTCAGCTAAGCCACACACTGTCGCCTCACTGCACTGAGAATATGTGAGGCAAAACCAAAATAGAACTGTATTTACTCACTGGATTTTGCATTTAGAAATGAGACCCAAAAGAAGAAGTTATAAATGTGATTTCTTGAGAGCCTCTTGTGGGCAGATTATGTGACAGGCTCTGTAAAGGAGGCAAATAACGTTCCCAGTTCCAACACATGAGCGTCTTAGTATAGCGGAAAGCTGGATATGAACACAAAGTATCTACTGAACTGAGGGCTGGATATGAACACAAAGTATCTACTGCACTGAGGGAGCTGAGAGAAGAGCCAGTGAGTGGGGAAAGTGGCTGGATATCAGCCTTGTTCGGGGCAACGTGGCCGTTTTTAAGGTTCTTAAGGTGAGATTGCAATAAGTCACTGAGTCGATCTTAAAACAGAAGATGGGAACTTGATTCACCAGTTGGCAGTCTGTGTTCACCAGCTGCTGGGCCAAGGGAGAGGCTGCAAGTCTACACCTTTCGACCCCCTCCCGGGGTTTGTACTCAAACATTAGTTTGTACTCAACTAATGGTTATAGTCCAAAACCATTTTAAAGCACAAGTGGCTGTTGCTATGATTCAAAACCATAAACCAACGTCATGAGATCTAAAACCATGAGCAGAACAGTGAGTGGAATGGTCACTAACATCTAGATAATCAACCTCTGACAGGGTACATTGTCCAAGAAAAGTGGGAAACAAATAGAGAGCACTTTTACACTGTATAAGAATTGCCATTCTGTGCTTCCAAACATGCTGTGCCAAGCAACTGTTGGTGGGCACAGAGGTGGGCTTTCCATGGAAGAAGCATTTCTTATATGACGTGGAGTCTCGGGGAAAAATGGAGTCCGTTTGGTCCTTGTCCATATAGCCTGGCCCATAACATAAAGAAACCCATACTGTTTCAAAAGGAGGGAGTAGAAGTGCTTCTCGATACAGGAATAAATTAAAGAAATATTATATACCTGATAAAGAAGTGATTGTACTTCATTGATATGGACTCCAAAAGCTAAATACAAGATACAAATTGAAAATGCAACATAGCATTTCTTTTTTTTTTAAATACACATTCTTTTTTTTTAGAGAGAGAGAGCGAGAGAGAGAGAGAATTTTTAATATTTATTTATTTTTTTTAGTTCTCGGCGGACACAACATCTTTGTTTGTGTGTGGTGCTGAGGATCGAACCCCTGGCCGCACGCATGACAGGCGAGCACGCTACTGCTTGAGCCACATCCCCAGCCCCACAACATAGCATTTCTGATTATCATGATTATTTTCTTTCATTTCTTTTAATACTGGAATGGAACCCAGAAGGACTTAACCACCGAGCCATATCCCACACCCTTTTCTTCATTTTTTATTTTGAGACAGGGTCTCACTAAGTAGCTTAGGGCCTCACTAATATGCCGAGGCTGGTCTAGAACTTGTGATTATCCTGCTTCAGCCTCCTTAGTCACTGGGATTGTTACTGAAAGTTCCATCCTCCCCTGGTGCCTATTCAATAAAGGAGGACATGGTTTTGAGAAAAAAGAAAAAGGTTTATTGCTTTCCTAGCAAAGGAGAAACAGGGGACTCCTGTCCCAAAGGCTGTGATTCTGCCCATCCAGGAAATGGGGCGGGGGGACTGTAAAAGAAGTGATTCAAAGGCTACAGTTCACGTGTTCTCTGTTCAGTTTGTAATTCACTTGTTAATCGGGAGATAGTCATTTCTGAGATCTACTGGTGCCATTCCCAAAGTCTGGATTACTCCATTCCTCTGGTAGGTGAGTGCTCAGGGACAGATACCTCTGCCTAGGATGAAAAATAAAGGTAATCCTGTTTCCCCTGAGAATAGGGAGGAGCGGGGAGAGAGGAAGGAAAGAAACATGTCTTTTAAAAGTAAGTGGCAGAGAAGCCAGGGCTATATTCAAAGCCTAATGTCAAATTCTACATTCCGTTTCTATGGAAAATGGGTACAACATTTCCAAGCTGCTTCCAGCTAGAGAGGGTGAAGTTGGGGGAAGTGACTCAAAGTCCTTGTTCTCTGTCAGGTGGGGCAAAGACAGTTAAGGGATTCAGCATCAGAACAGGTCTGAGGTCCACAGTGACTGATGCCAGGTGACTGGACAAGGTGTACATAGGGCAGGGCTTACTCACAACAATAAAAAAGACAGCAACCGTTTTATAATCAATAAGCACAAAAGCAATTAGTATTTCAGCCAGTCTCTGAAAACCATGAGGACAGTGACTCATGATCATATCAGTGAAAAACAGATTGGAGTTTACCGAGTCTATCTACATAGGATGTTAGGAAGACTTGTAGGTCTCTGAGATCAGGCTCAAATTGACTCAGGATGAACCTGTGACTCCAGAGTCCTTGGTGATAGTACTTATTAGACACACCCACATAAGAACTCTTTCTTTATAACCTCTAGTTATTTACTTTTGGTAGGGCTGGCACAGGTGTACATCTCAAGTTATACTGAATGAGCTACTGTCTCTCCTAAATGTCCGTGTAGGACTATGCTTAGGCTATGCTCTCCTGCCAGGTATTTAAGACCAAGTTGGTCAAAACTGACCTTGTTCCTATCTACTGCTAAGAGTCAGCTGAGATTCCTCAGAGATGATAACTCTTGGGGACCTGTGCAAAGCCTCTTGGATCCTTTGGCTTTTCTGTACAAGTGGTGGTGCCATCTTCCAGAATGGGTCAGGGTCTTGCTGATCACATATGGCTTCTCTTGGAAGCATCAGGGTCATTTCCCTACCCAACGACCCTCCTCTTTGCAAAATGTGCACTGATTGGCTTCCTATTCTGTAGGGTCCTCTTCATCCCCCTGATCAATGGATCAGCTGACTCACCAGAGCTGCAAGGTCCCATGTGGGGTTCTATCATTCTCTGGGTCCTGGAAGACCTTAAAGTCCAAGGGCCAAAATGTTGGCTGCTTTTTCCTTGGCCCTTCTACTTCCTTGACTTTCATCTCCAAGTTTAGGTTTTAACACCCAGCAGGCCAGTATCCCCGGTCTTGCAGTAGGAGTAATGGGTTTTAACTTCCATGTCTGTAATTTTACTTTTTCCATTTTTTGGAGGGGGGTGGTAGTAGTACTGGAAGTCAGCATTATAACCTGTCTGTCCTGTAAGTGATGGATTATTATCGCAAATTAACTCAGGTTGTTTTATTAGGAGCATTATCTCTGCAAAACACTAATAGGCAATAGTTATAAGATTTACAAAGAATGCACAAAATTAAACTAACAGAACAAAAACATATTTAGTTTGTGTAATAGCTATGAACCAAGAAAACTGATTTTTATAATCTTAAACCTTTACTTAGTGATGTATTATATCCCTTGTTTATTTTGAGATCACAATAATCTTTACAACAAAAATTGATATTTTGAGTACAACTTTAGATGAACTTAAGTCTAGCCTATGATGGAGCCATTCTAACATGGAGCAAGGTGAGAGGCAGAGTCTTATTGCAGGTAAGGTGAGAACCTTGACCAATATCAGAATAAAACATTATATCTGGAACGTGAATCAAACAAAGGCTAAGAGAGAGCTTCTAAATTTCTTTTTGTGGAAAAAGTGGCAAAATGCTTTCATGTTTTACAGTGTTTTAAACAGACTGGGCTCTCCTTAATACCTTCCAAAAATACATTGAAATTCCTATTCCAGTGTAAAGAATAACGTAACATTTTGTATATAACTTATTGATAACAGACTACCTTATCCACTTATAAAACATTAAATGACATAAATAAATGCCAACCAAATTTATTTCTGTATAAATCTGAAGGAGACTATTGCTACAGACAATGTTAGTTTGAAGAGCACTAACTTGGTAAAGTGCTCTCCTAAGATTTACACTTAATCAAGTTTAACTTTTAAAGTAAAATTAGAATCCATAGTGTGTGGTAACAACAATCACATGGGTTAGCTGTACCAGCAAAAAAATCAAAGAATAGCCTGAAATCTCTTATACATTTAGGAAACAGTGTTAAAGATCCGAAATCGACTTAGTCAAAGAAAATAGATATAATATAGGCCTCAAATGATAATGTGGCCCTTTAATTTCAGATACAGTGTATAAAAGAGAGCACTTATTGGCAACCTTGCCACCAAACCTAGATAAACCTTCATTTCACGAACTTTAACATAACACTTAGACAGATACAGTTCTCAGATGTATACGTATACCTATTCGCATATGTTTAGGGTGTCAACTGTATTGTTATAGCCTACAATAATCGTTCTTTATTTAACCACTCACAAAATAATCATTTGAAAGACAACAAACTCTAATTGCTTTAAGGCATAGTATCCCTGAGTAATAAAACCTAACAGATACCAGAAAATCATCTTGATAGTTAAGAGCAGATGTATATTTCAGAATCTGATTTATATCAGTACATTCAGAATTTAATAACTTTGGGTAATTATAACCACATACAAACATTTTGAAACATGCTTCCCACTAACCTTCCGCAACTTACTCAGACATCCTACAATTTGTTTACTTCCTTAGTTTTGTCATTTTTCTGCTTGAACTTTAGCACAAGAATATTACTTTACCAGACAAAATACTTTCTCATCCAGAAACATTTCTTTTACCTTCTAATTTTCTGCACTCAAGTAGATTCCCATATCCATAACTTTCCTATATCTCTTTTCTTGTTCAGACACTTTCTTAAATTCAAAACAATCCAATGAATGTTTCCTGTGCACGTAATTTACACAACAAATTTCATCCAGGACAGGAATCAGATAACCTGGCATATACAGAAACTGTGCCTTAGTCTTTTTCTCCCAGGTTACATTCAAAGGGTTGGAGCACAGGACATTTTAAGCCTGACCTGCCTCCCTTATCATTATCACAATGCCATCAACTTTAAGTGTACGCAGAGGCTCCTCTCGGGCCTTTGGCTTACACTAGGCATATGCAATGGAGGAGGCCATTCCATCCTTTTATTTAGGCTTCCTTGAAGGTCACTCTGCAGAGGCTACCACCATGACAATGGTTAGCCTTAGTTTCTTTCTTTTTTTTTAAATTTCTTTTCTGGGTACAATTGTTTATTCTACTAGTCTCCCCAGACGTTTGGTTTGATGGGATACTGCTATGGCAAGAATTGATCTGTCCCAGTGATGGATATCTTCTTGCCAAATTAGGTGTTTGGTCAGATCTTAAAAGGGGAGACTATTCTGTTCTCAGGCCACAAACAATGCTGGAACCTACTGCCATGTCCTCTGTGGCCAGCAGCCTCCATACCCCATGGGCCAAGGGTCCTGGAAGGCCAGGTTCCCATTGCCCATTTCTCTACAGGCAGGCAGCTCTCCCGGGTTTCTGCCTGGCTCAGGGTTGGTGTCCTTGACCCACAGGGAGGGGATCTGCAGCTGCCTGGGGCCAGGCTGAGGAGCAGTGCTGGGGACCAGCTCTGGATTTAAAAGATTAAATATTTTCTACTCTTTCTTCTGTGGTCCAGCTATCCTTCCCCACCAGACTCCTTAATCATGCAACTGCATAAATGCCTGTACATACAGAATCTCTTTCATGTACTTTACCCCAAAAGATCAACTTCAACTTCAAGATTGTACAGTAATCCAGAAAAACCATTTAAAGACAATCCTCTTTCTCTTAGAGAGGCTTATCCCTAAAGGTGGCCCATTTAGCCAAGAACTCTGTACTCAAGAGACTACCATGTCTTTAATGGCCAGAAACAGACAAACAACAAAAACAAAGCAAACAGACAGACAAGAGAGCATCACTGAAATGAGTGTTGACAGACAGGAACCTTTAAAACAGACAGACCTGCGTGTACACATTTCTTCTTTACCTTTGACAGACCAACTCCAACTGCAAGAGTGTATAATAATCCAGGAAGCTATTCAAAAACTAAATGGTGACTGGGATTGTGGCTCAGTGGTAGAGCACTTGCCTAGCATGTGTGACGAACTGTGTTCAATTCTCAGTACTGCACATAAACAATGAACTGTTACAGTTAAAGCTTCGTCCCAGGGTTTCATAAACTGACTTCCAGACCACTCACGTATAATCGAATTGAGCCTTTATTGAAGCACACCGGTGGCAGCTGACCAGAACATAAAGCTGTTCCCCTGATCAGCCCTGAACAATTGTAAGGGCACTGCTTATAAGCCTGAAAACCACAAAAGGGATGTTCGGGGATCCAGCCAATGCAAGCAAGCCAGGTTACAGAAGCTGGAGAGTGCAGTCAAGTGGAGGGAAGTCTAACCAATCACAGTTAGCCCAGTCACCCCAGTTACAGAAACAGAGCCCCGTTACCCTAGTTACAGAAACAATGCCCCATTAGATAGTTCCGTGTTCTTAAAGGTTTCTATAGCAAAAGGAGAAGAACATCTTGCCCCAGTCACGACCCTTCTACTTGGCATGGTTGTTTTACAGGATGAAGTCATAAAACAAAATGGAGTCACATTTGCTCCTACTATCACAGAACAAAATAAATAAATAAATGAAGTTCCATCTATCTATATATATCCAGATGGCTACAGTAAAACACTATCTTAGGCTTATACCTATAGGTGGCCCTTTTACTTACTTTATCTTGACAGACCAACTCTAATTGCAAGATTGGCCAAAAAAGAAACGGAGAAAGACAACCCAAGAGGAGCCCTAAAACCAGGGGGGACAGAGAGAACCTCTAAGTTGAGCAGCCAAGATCTTTCCTAAGACACTACCTATGGAATCAATGCAGTATTGGCCATGTCTTAAAGGGGGCAGTAACAGAAACAAACAAAACAAAACACCCTCAACCAGAGGGAATTCCCAAACCCAAGACCAACAAATAGCTGAGAACCTAGAACAGGTCAGAAGGGAGTAAATATCCCTAGGACTCTGAGTCCCACTTAACCATGACTCCTACACTAACAGTACCACAAATGTCCCCAATAAGAAAGACCAGAAGTGTGGAACCAAGGGTCTAGGTGTGTACACCAGGGGACTTATCAAATGGCCAATGTTGTCACAACTTTTCTGAGTTCAGTTTCCTTTTTCTCAAAGAGGACCATGATGGAGCAACTTGTACCATTCAGGGAGAGAAGCTAGGAGTTCTCCAGAGCAAAAGGAGCTTTAGCAGTTGGTGGGACAGTCCCTTAATCCCTCCCTTTACTTACAGGAACAGCTCCTCCCGGTTCAACCTGAGGCAAACTCGCCCAACTCCTAACTCTCCTGCATTTGGCTCTCAACAAGGTCACCAGCACCTTGAATTCTCAGCATGGAAGTGGGGGTTCCTTGGAGAGTCTGGCCTACCCAAGAAACTGGAGTGGGAGCTGTTCTCAGGGAAAGAGGCTGACTAAAACAGAAACTGGTATTGAGAAGTGGGGTTGTTGCTGTGATCAACCTCTCCATGTGGCCCAGGAGCTCTTAAGGCCTTTTGGACTTGGTGGGAAGAATTTTGTGACACTTAGCTTGCACTTGCTGGAAATGCTTTAGGTTGTTGCAGGGGGAGCTTACTGGCTGATTCTGGTGGGAGCTCAGAAGACCAGAATGCCAATAGGACCGTGGGCAGCGAAGACAGGGCTCAGGGGGGTTTAGTGGAAAAAGAGGACACTAAATGGTAAATGGACTAGGGGCCCTTCATATTATGTTCTGGCTGAGAAGTTGCCTGCATCTTTCCCGTATCCTGAGACTTTCTGTGAGGCTGATTTTAAAAGCCATAGGCTTCTTAATCTGACAGAAGAAATTTCTAAGCAGTTTAGCATTCAGGCAGTGGCACAGATGCTGCTGGTGGCTTTTAGCCAAAATTATTGTGATAATCAGGAGCAGAAAGCAGGGCAAAAAAGATTTGAAAAACTTGGACTTGATGGAGTCGAGTCAGAAACTTGGTGGCAGTAAAACTGGGGCTAATGAATTTGCAGTTTTAAAGACATTGCAGCCACTAAAGGAATGCAAAGACTTTGCCCAGAGACCACAAGAAAGGTGGTTTGAGGGCATCTCAGGAATTGACAAGACCACACCCACCTCAGACTCAAAGGAGTAAAAGTGAAAATTCTCTTGGGAAGAGACCAGAGAACACAAGGCCTCCTTGTGCACCCTTCTTGCACAAGGGGGCCCAGGAGGGTTATTCAACATGCTCAGCCACCCAGGCTCTCAGAGACTACTGCAGCCAGGGTCCCTGGGGGCTTGGCTACTGCTTGAGATGGCAGCAGACCTTGGCATCAACCACTCGGTGCTGGATCTGCAGGAATGCAGTACACTGGAGTTAGGGGGTCGTGGAGGCTTCTACTGAGATTTCAAAGGAAGGCCTTGAGGCCATAAGTTCTGTAGATTCAGAATCCCTGTGGGCACCACCTGAGAGGGCAGTGCGTAGAGATGTGAGGAGGAAGGCACAGCTGCAGGGGAGACCTGAGATTCAGAAATGCCAGTAACACGAGACATCATTGTAAGAAAGCTGCAGGAATTGAGCAGAGACAAGCAAACAGAAAGGCCATTTAGGCTGTACCAACATTGTCACAGGGACATTGGAGAGAACATCAGGATGCCATGTGCTCCAGATGCCAGACACAGAACTACAGGACTTGTTTGCCCAGCTGGGTTTCAGTCTTCTTTGCTCCCATCCCTTCTTTGTATGCCCTATTTTTCTGAATGGAAATGTTTGCTCTGAACCTTTATATATTGGATACTTGTAAATCACTTTTGATTTTTACAGGCGCTCACGAGGTGAGATTGCCTGTCTCAGAGGAGACTTTGAACTTGAATTTTGGGGCAATCTTGGAACTGTTGAGACTATGGGGACTTTAAAAAATGGACTAAATGTATTTTGCCTTGTTAGATGATGGTCATGAGCTTTTGGAGGCCAGGAGCGAAATGTTACGGTTGGATGTGAGGTGTCCCCCAAACGCTCACGTGTGAGACAATGCAAGAAGGTTCAGAGGAGCAAGGATGGGGTTTTGAGAGAACCAACCCAATCAGTGGATTAATCTCCTGACAGGATTAAGTGAGTGGTGACTGCAAGTGGGTAGGGTGTGGCTGGAGGAGGTGGGCATTGGGGGTGAGACTTTGGGGTATATATTTTGAATCAGGTGAGTGAGTGGAGTCTCTCTGTACTTTCCGATCATCATGTGAGCCACTTCCCTCCCCACATTATTCTGCCATGATACTCTGCCTCATCTTGAGCCCTGAGGAATGGAGCCGGCTGTCTATGGACTGAGACCTCTGAAACTGTGAGACCCCCAAACAAAATTTTCCTCCTCTTAAATTGTTCTTGTTAGGTCTTTTGATCACAGAGGCAAAAAAAAAAAACCACAACAGATTAAAACAGTTGTCAGGTCCCACTTAACCATGATTTCTACACCAGTGGCCCCATAGATGTCACCAGAAAGAGGACCAGATGTGTGGTATCAAGGGTCTTGGTGTGCACACTGGGGGACCTACCAGATGGCCAAGGCTGTCTCAACTTTCCTGAGTTCAGTTTCCTCTTTCTCAAACTGGACCATGATGGAGCCACCTGTACCACTCAGGGGGAGAAGGCAGGAGTCCCCAAAGCAAAAGGAGCTTTAGCAGCTGCTGGGACGTCCCTCAGTCCCTCCCCTTACTCATGGGAATAGTTCCTCTGGCTCAACCCCAGGCAAACTCACCCATCTCCTAACTCTCCTGCAGTTGGCTCTCCACAAGCTCACCAGCACCTTGCAACCTCAGCAGGGAAGTGGGTTCCCTGGAGAGCCTGGCCTGCCCCAGGAAGCTGGAGTGAGGGCTGCTTTCAGGTCCCATCTGGGTGGCCAAACTTGTTAGTGAAAGCCCAGCCCCTGGCCCCGATGCTAACCCAGTAACAAAGGCACAGATTTTAGAAAAAGGAAAAAGGTTTATTGCTTTGCTAGCAAAGGAGAAATACAAGGAGACTCCTGTCCCAGAGGCTGTGATTCTGTCCCCCAGCAGGAGCAAGGGGCTGTTAAAGAGGTGACTCAAAGGCTACATTCCACATGTTCTCCGTTGGAGGTGTAATTCACTTGTTGATTTGGAGATAGTCATTTCTGAGATCGTCTGTGCCATCCCCAAAGTCTGGATTACTTTGTTCCTATGGAGGGTGTGGGCTCAGGGACAGATAACCCTGCCTAGGATGGGAAGAAGGGTGACCCTGTTTCCCCTGAGATTAGGGAGGAGGTAGACTGGGGAGGAGCAGGGAGAGAGGAAGAGAAGGAAACAGTTCATTTTAAAGATAAGTCTCCGTGGCAGAGCAGCAAGGGCTATATTCAAAGCCTAAAGTGGACCCTGTCATACACCTACTTACTGAGAAGTAAAGTGATAGTGCCCCCAGGGACTCCCCAGCACCTCCTCCATCCCATGTGGATCATGCCTCTTGACGGCGTCCCGAGCCCTGGCTGTGGGACTCACAGCACTGTCTAGGTTAGTGTGAGTGAACTGTGTGTGCACAGATAAGATCACCCCGCAGCGCCTCTCTGAGAACCCGCCCTGCTGTTAGGAAACTCAGGACTCTGATGCTGGAGCCTCCACGTCCACCTGAGGCAGACCATCGGGCCACCCTGCTGGGGGCAGGAGAGCATTGGCGAGCAGCAGGCATCCCGCAGACAGGCACCACAGGGGTCAGAGCAGCCCTGCTCCTCTCTGGTCAGGCATGCCATCCATGCCTGGTGCCACCTCACAGAGTGTCAGGGGAAATGCATTTGAGGTCAGCATTCTGAGTTCTTGGGGACAGCCACTAGTAGTCTAGGAGTAGAGGGGTCTCTGGGTAGAGATTAGCAGTCAGGAGAGGAAATGTCTATTTCATGGAAATATTTCATGGAAATGTAGAATCAGAACATTCAGGATTGAGTTACTTCTGGTCTCACAGAACCCAGGCGAGTCTGGGGCCTGATTGGTCCCCTCAGCCCTGGCTATGGCAAGCCAGCTGAGTAGAAGGCCCAAGGAATTCAAAGGGGATTGAAAGTAGAACCTGCTTTTAAAAAAACATGTGGTTTGCCCAAATCAAAACCTACTGAGCCATCAAACCACAGAAAGGATATAAGACAACCCAAACCAAAATGGCCATGTGACCCACAGAGCGTCCTGCGGGGCCACTCAGTGTTGGCTTGAGGTGTGAGCTACTGACCCGCAGACAGGGCCTGTCCCTGCAAGAAGTCCCTCCCAGTGGGCCACCTTCCAGGGCTGCTGCCTGCAGGGATCCCAGCAGGTTTGAGCCAAAGCTGCCACATGGACCTCCTCTGGACCAGAAGCCAGCCAGCCCCTCTGCCCACTCTGCCCACTCCACCCCTATTGAAGTCCCCTTCTAGGAAGTCCTGGCCTCAGGCAGTGTGGAGTCCAGCAGGGTACTGGGGGCACAGTGCGGGATCCCCAGGGACAGCAGCCGTCTGGAAAACCTTCCGGGCACCAGGCTCCCCCCGGCTCCTGATCACAAAGGTGCCACTGGTCTCCCTAACGGCCTGACCTGCATGTCAAATGGCAGGAAGCTGAACACCCGCGTTCACTGATAGACCCTTCACCCTCGAAGGCACTCATCGGATATCCTGTTTCTAAAGGTCTCAAGGAGGTTTGCAGGAGAGTTAATATTTGTTGAGGTCCCGCAGGCAGAAATATTATTGAACCAAGAACAAACAGTTCTTGGTTAAACATTCACTGTTTGCTCAGCCTTAGGCCCAGATGGCCAGGGAGGTCACGAGGAAGATGATGTGATCACTGCTGACACAGCCCTGCTGGCAGAGGGACCTGCCAAACCCCCATTCCAGGCCACGGTCAGGGGAGTGGTCACTGCCCTCTAGTGGCCAGGGGCATTGAGGAAGAACATGGTGGTTTCACAAGTCAACTCACAGGCACAGGGGGTCTGGGGGGCAGCTGTGTGGGAGTCGGGGCCTCGGGACCAGCACTTCACCCTTCTAAGCAGAGGAATCTTAAAGGAGGGGGTGACTGCACCAGGCTCTGCTGAGGGATGGGGATGTGTCATCTGAAACATAAGAGAGGACAGAGATGTGACAAGAAAATATTTCTCTCCAGGGCACCAGGGCGGGGCCCACCAGGTCTGAGATTCAGAGCAGCCATGGTAGAAAAGACCTTGGAAGCCCCCGGTCAGAAGTGTCCCTGGTACTTGGCTCCAGGACCAGGTGCTCAGGGACTGAGGCACAATGGTCATAACCTGGGTCCCTCGCCTTTGTGGGCCAGAAAAGCACCTTTGCCCCACCCTGTTAGTTCTGTAGGTGGGGCTTGTGAGTTCAAGTTACAAAAGGAGGGACAGAAGAAAGGTACACAGATGGCACTTGATGTGAATATTTCAATGTTGGGGTGCACAGAAGCCTTCGTAAAGAAGAAGGGAGACCCAGAGAGTGATTGGATTGGGGGGTACTTATACCATGTTAACAAAATCCAGCAAGTGGTGGAGAAGGGATAAGACCCAGGAAAGGTGAATCGCTGTCAGCTGAGGGAAGTGAAGACAGAGGAGAGGAATTCAAGCTTGTGAGGACATCTGTGGGTGCTGGCCGAGGTGGAGAACAGCACCACCTCCCTTGCCTGCCCTCCCGAGGGCGCGGAGGCTTGGTGCAGGTGGATGGCTCAGCCTGCAGGGTGAAGCAGGTCCATGTGCTGGGGCGGTGCTCCTGCTGCATTACAGGAGGACGCCACTGCTGCCCGTTGAGGTCATGGGCATCTTGTGCGGCCCTCTTTGGATGCCTGAGTTGCTCCCTCCTGATTCGGTCCTAGCTCTTCTCCTGAGCCCCGTCTGCTTAGGAGAAAGCTGCTCCCTGTGCAGCTCCTGGGCCCCTGTGATGAAGGGAAGCCATTGCAGAAGGCGGATGTGGGAGGAGGTAGGTCAAACGAGATGATGAAGGCCATTGACCTGCTCCGGGTAGCCCAGCTCTGCACTGTGAGCAGCAGTCAGCCAGCCTTTGCAGAGTTCCAGAGGCACCTGGTGGCTACTGTGTGATCCAGAGCCCCACTGAAGGCCGGGCAGTTGCCTGCCCTGCTCCACAGACCCCCTGGTGGTGTGAACCAAGGTGGGAGGGGAGGCGCCTTGTTGTGAGGATCATGTGGGTCACAAGTCACCATACTCCACAAGCCAAGGCACGCTCTGCGGAACAAGGAGCCAGAAAGCAGAGGAGGTCAGAGAATCCTGAGCTAAGGAGTAGCCCAGTGGTCATTACGAGGCTCAGAGGGGATAAGGCAGGAAGCAGACGGAGGGTTCCCCAGCCTCTGGACCCCTGCACACATGGCACGGTGGAAACAAACCAGACAAAAGTCCTCAAGGCACCTTTTAGGAATTACAAAAAATAAATCATTTGTAGTAACTGTATGGTGTACACAAAGTGGATCGATATATGTTTTATTTTAGGTAAGGGTCTCATTAAAATATACTTTTATCATGGTCTTTTCTTCTTTGCTTTTAGTTTCTGAAAAAAACTTTGTCCTTTATGCAATTTTTAAGATCATTTCATCAGATAACTTACCTTTAGGGGATCTGAACAGGAAAGGGCAGTATTATTACTTTTATCACTAATATTCTCATTAGCCTTCTTTTTTCTTGACCACATTCCTTTTCTTTCTGCCCTTAACCAACAGCTATTCTGATTAAAAATCCGTTGCTCTGTGGCTAAACACACAGAGCTTGAGGCCATCTGATGATGGAAAGTGTTTGCACCACCAGCTCCTTGGGGTCCGGCCAAGCAGGACTCTGCCCACGCAACCGGGGCCCTCAAACGTGAAAACCAGAAACCCGAAATGCAAGCCCAGGGGGAGAGAGAGAAAGCACGGCCAGGCATGGAACTCCACTCTAGGCACGAGACAGCCAAGTGAACAAAAGGAAACTAAACACTCTCTTGTTTAATCTGAAAGATCATCCTAACATGCCTGTTATGACACTCATGTGTGTCAGACTTTAAATCCTGATAATAAAACAACTTAAGTACACATGAGATGTTCACAGACTGTACTGGTGTATTTGTTCACAATGAAATCACTAAGTTCCTTAAAGTAGAAACGATACCATCACTCTACGGCCAAACACAACAGAAGGAGAAAAGCTGGACAAGGTTCGAAAAGGCTCCTGCACAGGGAAATTCATCTTTTATTAAGCAAAACTCTAGAACTTCTTAAAAAGCTCTGCATTAAAAACACTGCCTCTCTAGAGCTCGGGGGGATGTTTAGCGTAGTGATTAGAAACGGAGAGTTTCAGACTCACATCAGTGGTACGTGACATGAATTCCCACCTGAGAAAGCCAAGAAGAGCAACCACAGCAGAAATAGAACTGGAGGGAAAGAGACCAACAGAGTGGGAAAGAGAAGCAGCAAAATCAGTTGATATGCCAAATACAGCTCTTTTCAAAACACACACACACACACACAATACACAAACTATGACTTATGTAGTCCAGAGCCAGGGAGAGGAGAACCCAACTATATCAATGATCAACAGGGGAGCAGTGAGCAAACAGAGGAAACTAAAAATGTAAGAAACCACTCTGAGTAACTTCGTGCCACTAATTTTTTTTTTGAGGGTGCTACTGGGGATTGAACCCAGAGATGCTTTGCCATTAAGCCACGGCCACGACCCCAATCCTTGTTGGTTTTTTTAATTAATTAATTAATTAATTAATTAATTTGATACAGGGTTTTGCTAAGTTGCTTAGGGCCTCATCAAGTTGCTGAAGTTGGCCTCAAACTTGTGATCCTCCCACTTCAGCTCCTGAGCCACTGGAATTACAGGCATACACCGCTGTGTCCAGCTTCATGCAATTGCTTTTAAAAATCTAGATGAAATGGATAAATTCCTAGGAAGATAACAGCTTAACAAAAGTGGTCAAGCAGAGACTCAACAGCTGAAATAAACCATGGGAGAAATGGACAAGTTATCAAGAAAGAAACCCAGGAAAACCTCCAGGCTCAGACAGTCTCACAGGAAAATCCTATCCAAGTTCAAACACCAAACCATTCCAATGCACAAAAATTGTTCCAGAGTATGGAAAACTAGGGAAAATGTTCACACTCATAGGAAGACATTAGCTCAAGATGTGCCATTGGCCCAAAACATAAGAGCTGAAGTTACGGAACTTCTAGAAGAAAAGACAGTAGAAAACTCTGTGGGCTTGGATTAGGCAGAGGTTTTTAGTTAGGACACAAGTATAAATCATAAAAGCAAACCTGGAAAAAATGGATTCCAACTTGCTCTTTGAAAGACACTGCTAAAGGAAATGAAAAGGCAGGGCACAAGCCAGAAGGAAATATTTGCACAAGCATCTGGCAGAGGACTTGTGGGTAGAGTCTAGGAAGAACTCTAACCATGAGCATTCAGCAGGACAACGCCTGGTTAAAATGCGCCCAGTACCTGGACCACCACTTTGTCAGAGAAGGTGGGAGAAGCGGAAACCCATGAAAAGATCTTCCACCGCTCGTTACCAGGAGATGAGGGCTGAAATGCAGACCGGAGTCCTATCACAACTGCTGCAGAGGCTGCAAGGTGAGGCACAGAGAACTGGAGCGCTGGGCAGGGCCCGGACACCTGCTCCTCCCCCGTGGCTGGCGGGAAGGAAGCGCGGAATAAGCACTTCGGAAAACAGTGTTCTAGGTTCTTAAACAGTTAAACACCACCTACCCCACGACCCAGCGGCCCACTGGAGGTGGTCACCAGAGAAAAGACCTTACCCCCCCACCCACCCAAGTGCTTTCAGACACCTGGGCACAGTCCCTCACAGCAGCTTTATTCTCGAGAGTGGGGAACCAGAAACAACCCAAATGTCCATCCACGTTTGTGAGAAGTCCCCGCTGTGGACTGGCAACACAAAGGACAGAGTGCCTGTGTAGGCCGCAGTGAGAGGAGGTGGACTTGGAGACCCGTCCTGCAGGACTCAACTAGGGGAACGTGGAGGAGGGGAAACCAAGGGGAGAGGGAACAGGCCCCGTCCCATCCCTGGGGTGGGGGTGGGGGTGGGGGAGGGCACTGGCCGCCAAGGGGAAGGCAGGGACCTGGGGGCCATGGCAAGGGTCCTGTCTCTCCATGTCCTATCTGCGGCAGTGTTTACAGTACTGTATGTTTGTCACAGCTTGCTGAACTCATCACTTCAGTTAGATGAATTTTATTGTGTGTCAATTACACGTCAACGAAGTCACATTTAACAAACCCCCAGGCACAGCCATAACCAGATCAATATTTCTAGTGTGTAGACAGTGGACTGATTAGACGAAAGGGCAATTCTCACCCGTGTAGCTGTCGAGGTCCCTGCCTTGAGGTTCATTAAGACCTTGGATCCTCAGCCACCACCTCTTGGCTGTGGAGGAGGCATGACATCTGCCCTTGGGTGGCCAGCAGAGGGTGCAGGAGAGCAGATGCAGGACCTTGGTAGGCCAGGAAGTTCTTTCTGGTGGACCCTCAGACCTTGGTCTCCTGAGCCCTGTGT
This sequence comes from Marmota flaviventris, assembly GCF_047511675.1. NCBI lineage: Eukaryota > Metazoa > Chordata > Mammalia > Rodentia > Sciuridae > Marmota > Marmota flaviventris. The sequence continues at coordinate 3,158,061 of NC_092505.1, read as the reverse complement.
CCTAGGCAGCACTGATGGAATGGTCCCCCACCCCTCTCTGAGCCACATTTCTGATTGTGCTACATGAAGGTCAAACTCTTATTAAGTGATGAGGACAGACAACCACTGCCACTTGGGAAGACCCAGCCACCCTTCTGAGCTGCTCGCAGGCCTGGCAGGAAACCTGGGATCAGCCCCTTCCATCTCTGCGTGGGACACGTGCTCAGGGAGATCAAGTGTGAGGAGCTAAGGTGTGGTAACGGTGGCCCCCAACAGCCCTCTTTGGTGCTTTGGAGCTTGGTGTCACCCACAAGAGCCAATCCTGCTGAACTTGGGGACGTGTTTCAAGCAGTGTACAGGCTCAAGGGCGACTGGGGGCCACCTGTGGCCTCCTCAGAGTGCAGGTCCCGGCAGATGATACAGGGCCAGCTCCGCTCCTTGAAGAAGCACTGTTTAAACCCAGCAGCCTCCAGGGCCAAGCCTGAGTTGCTGGCCCCGCCCCACCACGGGAGGCAGGGACCCAGGGTTCCCAAGGTGACAGACTGGATCTGAGTGGCACTCACCAAGTTGGTTGACTTGGGATGGGGAGCACGAGGGGAGGGCAAAGCTACAGAAAGCCTGGCCTGGTCACCACTTGGGCTTTTTGAAGTGGACTGGGACAGGGAGTCGGAGTGACAGTGCGCCCTACCTGCCACTCAGCTTCACGGGATGCTTTACGCAGCCAGAAGAGCCTGGGGGCCTTCAGGGACTCGCTGCAGATGAGAGGGTGTTAGAACCACACACGCTCACCCTCGTACACACTCACATGCACACACCGATCCACGTACACACACGCACAGCCGCACACGTATATGCACGTAAACACGTTTATGCGCACGCGCACACACATCGCCACCTCTGTGTCCATGAGACCAAAATGAAACTCAGCAGATTTTCAGATTTCCTTTATTTGAAGAAATTGTATGTTGAGCCCCTGAAAAGGATCAAAAGAAGACAGAAAACCCAGGAATTCAGGAAATATGGAGCTGGTAAGATGGTAACTTCCCTCTTCATGAGCCAGGGGTGTTCTCTGCAGCAAGCACCTCTTAGTAATGACAGTCTAGAGATTCAAACGTGGCACAGCCGGTGAGCACACAGGAGACAGGACAGCACCCACACTCAGGAGTCAGGTGGCTGCTGTGCCAAGAGGCCATTCTGCCCAGGTCCCCCTGAGGGAGGGTGGGATGGGAGAGGACCACCACCCTGAGCCACGGTGCTCTCTGTGGGGCCCATTGGGAAAACTATCAGAAAATTTCAAGGGGGAACTTGGGGTCTCAAAGGAAACCCCTCAGAAGGTTCTGGAAGGTAAGGCTCTGCTCTTGGGAGCACTTAAATGTCCTAAGAGGGAAATTGGAAGGGTATCTCCAGGGACCAATGTGCTCTTTCCTTGGTTTTAAATGAATCAGTCTGATCCTTATCTGGCCAAACTCAGAGTCGGGGCACACAGAGACTGGGGAGAGGGAGGTGGGCAAATCCGTGCCTGCGGTGGAACCCTCTGGACAGCCATGGGGGAGCATGTGGTGGGCAAAGCCTGTCTCTGGGGGCAGGTGGGTGGGAAGGCGAGGCAGGGGGGAAGGGGCAGGTGGGTGGGAAGGCGAGGCAGGGGGGAAGGGGCAGGACTAATCGCTCCAGGCCCATCCCCCAGGTCCAGCATGCTGCACACACACGCTCTCACTCCCAGGAGAGGCCCCGCAGCATGGAAACACAGAGGCAGGATCACAGTGTAGATGGCCAGCCCCCTGCACAGGACGGGAGTGGCTGAGAGCCGGCTGGGAGTGCTGGAGGGAGCTACCCTACAACAGAGACCCTCTCTGTGGAGAACGTCGAGCAGCCTTCAGCTGGTACATGACAGGGCCACTCCCCACCAAGGGGCACTTCCCCACTGGGCTCACTGAAGCCCTGGCCAGCTCCTACCACCCGCTGACCCTGCCTAGGGAGGAGAACTTCCCAGGATGGGGACCCAGGTGAGACTCGTCCCAGCCACCTCACCTGTCACAGAATTCAGGAAGAAACACCAGGGCACCTCAGCGGTCACGTTGGAAAAGCAGCACTTGTGAGAGGCACACTGTGAGTTGTGATGCTGGGTAGCCACAGTTGTGGGGGCAGAGACCTCCGCCCATGTGTGGTCACTGCAGTCAGAAGATGGAGGAGTGGGCCTTGGGAAAAGCACTGTCCCTCTCTTGGCCTTCTGCTCCAGGAGTGCTGTGGCCCAGTCACCACGACAGAGAAGGTTTGCAGAGCCTTTTGAAGATGAAAAATGTTGGTGGAAGCTCTGATACCCAGCACTCACTCCTGCCTCTTGGGGAGGGCTCTGGCTCCCTACCTCACGTCTGTCTGGTTCCCTTTCAAATCCAGCCAGCTCTGAGCAACAGTCTCGGGGCAGGAAGCCCTTCCCAGGAGTGTGGACCAGTCGGGCAGGGCCCAGGGGCCTTGGTCTGTGCAGGGCTTCACTTTACAACTTTGCTTCTTGACAGGAAGCTCATTCCTAAGGCTCCCGGAAGTCTCCCTCACTCCCCTAACGTGGAGGTCTGTGAACCGGGCTGTTACTGATGCTCTGTTAAGTGTTTCTGTTTCCCCTTGGAAGCTTCTTCCAAAGTGGTGGTATTAAAGTTAAAAGGAACCTGAGACATTTATTTTCCCCTCAAATAAAGCAAAACTGATGGGTCCACACACGTGGACAGAGGCGTCTTCAATCACCTTCTGGTTTGGTTTCTCTCTAGACTCACCCACCTGGGTTAGTCCTGACAAGCTCTAGCTAACACCAAGCCTCCCAAGTGCTGCTCTAGACTCTGACCCTGAAACTGAGTCCAGGCACTGGCCACTGGCCCAGAAAGGTCTGGCTCTCTGAAGATCACCTTGGTTAGGAGAGGGTGGAAACTCCAGGGAACCCCACCAAGTTGGGGTCATAGCAACATCCCATGTTGAAGCACCACTCCTTGGGGATGCCAGACAAGCCACAGCTCTTCCTCTCGCTGGGGTTCATCCTCCAGCACCGACAGGGAGCTGTGGGCAGATCTGCAGTCAGCCCCACCCAGTGTGCAGGACTCACGCCCCACCTCCTCAGGAACTTCAGGGAGCCTCCTTACCCCCTGTCCAGGGAGCAAGGCAAGGGCTTATCTTGCCCATATTTGAATGATGCAATTTCCTCCCAAGAAGCTGACCGGCCTTTGCTGACGTGGTTTGATTGGTTTAAAAAGTAAAGAAAAGCCTTCTTCAAAGAGTGATCAGATAGACCAGGCAGAAGTTAAATTGAAAGGTCATCCAGATGAGCCCAGGGGGTGGGGCCCTCCTGACCTCCTTAGACTGGCCAGCACCACAGCCATCAGCCTTCTGGGTGGTCTAATAGGACAGACCCTAGTGAGCTGTATCTTCCCCTCTGGGGCTAACTCAGGTCTCCACCTTTTTCCTTTCAAGAGAACAAAGAGAAGAGTCCCCTCCATTGTAGAAAGCACCCCCCAGGGGGCAGAAGGCCCTGCAGGAGGCAAGGACTCCTTCCCAACCACCTGCCCAGACAGGAGACACAGTCTGGGGTCACCTGTGGGCATTGACTTAGAAGGTTTCTGGCCCCCACCAGGATGCAGAGCCCCAGGACCAGGAACGCTGGCAGGATGCACCCCAGGGCAGCCTGCAGAATGCCCGGTCCCCACGGCCACGGCAGTTTTATCATCTTCTGTCTGTCTGTGAACAAGCACTGTTAACCTCCCCACTCCCACCTGTGGCCTCAACCCTCCAGCTCCTTTGGAGAGGGAGCTGAGAGAGCCGGAATGCAGGCAGAGAGGAGGCGGAGGAAGCCCTGCCCCGGGCTGGAGGCCTCCGCCCCGCACGCTCCCTGCACACAGCCACCCCTGCCCTGGGCAGGAAGCCATTCCGGCCAGGTTGCTGATGCGCAAAAGGGCCCAAAGGACCAGGGGCACATCTAGAGTTGGCACTCACAGGGTCACTCCCAGGAGAGGGGTTTCCACGTGGTACTCCCGAGAAAGCCCCTGGCCACCACAGGGATTTTTTAAAATACTGAGTCCAAGGCTTCTGAGATGCTGCACAGCACAGGGAAGGGCAGCAGAGAGACCCTGGGCAGAAGAACAGGGGACTCTTACAGGATGGCAGAGACACCTTCCAGAGCTGCAGTTGGCCTCTCCCTGCCACAGCACAGGCCCTGTCTGCCTCCCCTTGACCCATCGCAGCAGCGGGGGGCTGCTCCCCATGGAGAAGAGGCAGAGGAGGGATGTGGATCCTCCTGGAATGGGCAACCTTAATAAGGCTGGGCGTAGCCAGGTGGTAGAGCGCTTGCTGAACACATGCAAGATGCGAGTTGATTCCCAGCACTGGTCATATTTTCTTGTGTAGGGATTCTCTATATGTCCTCAAAGATGGCATCTGGACCCTGGCCTACTTCTGGGAGTGAGATGCTCTGATAAGGAGGAGCTGTGGGTTGGACAGAGAGAAGAAGGAAGTCAGGGGGTACACACCCCAAAATAAAAAGAGAGAGGGACGTCTGGGAAGGAGGGAGGGATCCTAAGTTCCTCAGCCCTGGGGAAATTTCCAGATCTGTGAATGGTGGTTGGGCAGTCTGACCAAAGGTGCCTGAATGCCAAACCCTTGATCAAGAGCATGCACCATCCTGGGGCTTGGAGGGCGTGCCTTCACCCTGAGGGCTCCTGCCAGGTCTGGCTCAAGCCCCTCCAACCACCCTGCACTATTCTCCCATGGAGCAGCTGGGGGCCTCAATCTTTAAAAACCTTGGAAGATTTTCCCTGTCCCTATTCCTGTCACCCTTTGTCACCACCCAGACATAAGTGCTCTGAGTCACCCTTCTCCCCAGGATGCATCTCCTTCTCCTCTCTGTGCCCCCACCTTGACCTGACTACCTTTGTGCCCGTCCGGCCCTGCAGGATTCCTGCTGAAGCACCTGACCCCTCTCCTCCTGCTCCACCTTTGGCCTCTCACCTCCCTGGCCCCAGAGGAAGCCCGTGACTCCTGGAGGTGCTTCCCACACTAAGACGGTTCAGGCAGACATCTCAGGACCCTGCACCCAGGACGCCAACACCCCCAAGTGCTTGTGTGCAAATGAGAAAAGGGAACCTTTCCTTCCAGGCATTTCCTTCCCTGCTGGGAGATCGCCGTCACAGAGGCTGTGCCTGCAATGAGTGGCACTCTGCTCTGGGTAGAGTGAGGGCCCACACAACCTCAGCAGCCACACTGGGTGACCACACTCCCAGCACGAAGGCCCAGGCCTGGGCACCACACACTGCCCTTGAGGGACAGCCTCTGTCTCAACAAAAGCTCTTTCAGTGCAGACTTTCAGCTGTACCCCCAGGCTTTCTCTGTGCCTGTGCCATCTGCCAATGTCATGGTTTAGTTGTGAGGTGTCCCCAAAATTCACGTGTGAGACAGTGCAAAAACATTAAGAGGTAACACGATTGTTATGAGAGCTTTAACCTAATCAATGAATTAATTATCTGATGGAGATCAGTTGAGTGGTAACTGAGGGCAGGCAGGCTGTGGCTGGAGGTGGTGGTCCTTGGGGGCAGCATTTGGGGTATATATTTTGTATCTGGCAAGTGGAGTCTCTCTGCTTCCTGGCCATGCCCTGAGCCACTTTCTTCCACCCCATTCTTCTGCCATGATTCACCTAGAGCCTTAAGGAATGGATTTGGCCATCTATGGACTGAGACCTCTGAAACCGTGAGCCCCCAAATAAGCTTTTCCTCTCCTAATTGTTCTTCTCAGGTCTCTTAGTCACAGCAGCAAGCGCCACACTGTCCAGGCATGTTCTCAGCTCCACCGGACACTCCATTCTTTATCACCATCCCTCCCCACCAGCAGCACAGCAGCAGCCAAGGCCCGATGGCAGGGCTGGAGGAAAGGGAGACGGTGGGACAGAGCCAGGATCACCCTTGTTCTCTGCCTGGTGGGGACTACAGGCAAAGCCGTCTCCTGAATCAGGGCAGCAGAGGCCAGAACTGGAGGCTACTGGGGTAGGTGGGGTAGGAGAAGGAGGAAAAGGGAGTCCCAGAATATGAAGGGGAGTCCTTCAGTTTCTGCTTGTGTCCCCCAGGCCAGACAACACAGCTGTTGGTGGAAGGACCACCAGTGGGGAGGCTGAGCTGAAGAACTAATGCAGGGCTGGGACCCTGGAGTTCTGAGCACCCCGGAGGAGGAAGGGATCACCCACCCAGAGCAGGCTGGCTGTCCCAGGATGAAGGTGCTCTGGGTCCATTCTAGAAAAATTTTAAAGCAATTCTTGAAGGAACCCTGTTAATCTGCAAGTCAACTAACTGCCTGCATTAGTTTGCTAAGGTGACCATTAGAAAATGCCACAATGGGGCTACAGTGACAGAAATGCCACTTTTCACAGTCTGGAGGCTGGAAGTCCAAGATCCAGGTGCAGCCAAGGCTGGTTATTTAAGAGGCCTTTCTCCTTGGCTTGGGTGGTGTCTTCTCCCTGTGTCCTCACAAAATCCCCCCTCAGCACAGCCACATACCTGGTGTCTCTTTCTTATATGCACATCAGTCAGATTGGATCAGGGTCCACCCTAACAGCCACAATTTACCTTGATGACCCCTTTAGGACACAATTTTCAAATATAGTCATACACTGAGGTCCTGGAGGTTAGAGCTTTAACACACAAATTTGGGGCAACAAAGTAAAATTACCTGACTGCACAAAGCTCAATGCTTTTCTAAAGATAACAACAAAATCCAGATGTGCAACACAGCGTTCATAGTATATAACACAAAAACAAAACCTATCAGAGATCTGGAGTCAGGAAAGCACAGCCAACATCTACTACAAAGATCAGTGATTGGAAACAGACTCAGAAATGGCACAAAAGTGTTCAATTAAAAAAAAACACTAAAATATAATGAAGGAGTAAAAGAATGGAATCTCAATATAGAAATAGAAAGTAAAAATAAGCCACGTAGAAATTCTAGAAATGAAAAATATAATATCTGAAATGAAAAATTCACTGTAGGGGTTTTATGTGAGATGCTGAATAGTAGATTCTGCAGAAGAAATGATCAGTTTACTTGAAGCTGGTGTAATTCAAACTATCCAAACAAAAGCACAGAGAGAAAGGAGCTGGAAAAAAACGAGTGGAATTTCCGTGACTTTTGAGACAATGTCAAGCAGCCTCACACACCTGTGATTAGTGCATTGGTAGGAGAGGAGAGAAAAAGTAGATGAACAAACACTGAGCTAAGAATGAGCATTGGAAGAAATTTGGTCAGATTTTTTGTAAACTTGATAAGGATAAACCAACAGATCCTAGAAACTCAAATAACTTCAAGAAAGATAAAAACAATAAAAGACACAGTGTGAAATAGAATGGGTCACAGTGAAAATCAGTGATTAAGAAAGTACTTAAAGCAACTAATGAAAATAATCTCCCTCAAGGGGAACACCAGGGAACAACTGACTTCTCTCATGAAACAATGGGAGCCAGAGGGCAATGGAACAGCACGTGTGATGTGCTGGTGAGGTCAGGATTTTCACTCAGTGGAAATATCCCCCCAAATAGGATATTGCTTCTAGATGGGGAAAGCTTGGAGAAGCTGTCACTTGGAAGCCTGTCCTCCAAGAAACATTAGAAGACATCGGGGCTGAAGTTCTGGCCACCTCTCAGTACAGGGCCTGACTTGCCCGGCTGCCCAGCCAGGTCCCACCTGTATGGGTCTGCTCCATCATGGCACCAGGTTGCTGTCAGTTGTGACCTAGTCACGTCCGCATGACTCATCACGTGGTTTGCTACCACTGTCTCTGTCCTAGTCTCTGGGCCAAAATTTGTCTTAAGTATCATTACAAAATGATAAGGCCTCACAGCCTATGGAGGACAGGCCAAACTCCTGAGTAGGAGAAGCAGGACCCGTCGTGCACTGACATGCCCCTCGGCCCACTTCTGTGGCTGAGTTCTCAAGCATCTTGGCATCTTGCCCTTTTGGAAACACACCTGTGTCAGTATGTGCCCCTCCTCCACTCCTACCAGCTCTTACTGCACCTCAGCTTACCTCTTCCACCCTGAGTGAAGAGCACCTGTCCCCACTGTACCCTGTCCACCCTTCCCCTCACCCACACTGTGAGTGGATCTTACTTCTCTGGCTCCTGTATTAATTGTACCAAAGATCATAGGCTTGCTGATGCAAGGCAGTTGTCTGAAGGTTTTATATGCTATGTTCCTTTCAGCCCTTACAACAATCCAGAGGAGGGGCTAAGGGTAACCATCCCCATTTTATGGCCCAGGTGGGTGAAATATTTTGCACAGATAACAGCAAGCCAGTGCAGGGTGAGCAGAGCCAGACCCAGGCCCCACTCCCTGCAGTTCCCCAGGACTCTGCCTCGTGTCCGGCACACGCAGGCTCACCCCAGGACACAAGCTGAGTAGAGAAGTGGATGACCATCATCCCAGGAAAGGAATCTTTTTGGGAAAAGGAATCTGCCACCTCGTGTTACCCATGACCCAAATTGTCTTTTGAAGTCACAAAATAATATCTAGACATGGTTTGCGTGGATGACTGCAAGTAAACAAGGCGAACCTCACTGGGTCCCTCCACTGTCTCCTCATCCGCAGAAAGGAAGGTACGAGGAGACTTGTTGAAAACCGTCCCACGCCTAACTCATTCCCTAAAACCAAGCATGGGAAGGTCTCATTGTTATTGTTATCAAGGCAGAAAATGTTCTCATTACCCAATTTCCGCTCTCACGACGCCTAATGCGGCTGGGAAAGGCGAATGGCGTGCACAGGGAGTCCTTTCCCAGGTCCCCAGCTTCTGGAGGTTCCTTGTGCTGAAGCATGTAGCAGGTCAGCAGTAGAACTTGTTGAAGCCCAGGACTAAATACATAGCAAAGAGCTCAACCAAAGCTAGGAGAAAGAATAGGAAGATGGACCAAAGCCAATGGGAATTTCAAGGCTGAGTTTGGGAAGGGATGAGCTTACGGATGTCTTGCAAGTGACAATCAGGGTGTGGTCAGATGAACATAATGCAAGCCCATCTTCAGAGTGTCCTGCAGCCAACAGTTAACCTGCTCTTGAAGGTCTCTTGGCCTCTGATGACGTGGCACCTCCCCGAGACAAGCCGAGATCTGAGCGATTTTAAAGCTCAGACATATTAATCCATTTAAAGTTCAAGTCACGGTAAACTGGTGTATCAAGGTGGAGCTGAGAACTAGGGCTCGTGGGCCCATTGCCTGTTTTTTTACATAAAGCTTTACTGAAACACAGCCACGCGGTTCCTCTCTAGCTTCTTGGCTTCCTTCTAGACACGGGGGTACAGTTGGTTAGCTGAGACAGAGACCACGTGGCCCATGATACCTAAAATGGTGACTATCTAGCCCTTTTTTAAAAATCTGCTTACTCCAGGGGTATGGTCCCCACTCTGTTCACAGGGGAGAGTCCCCCTACCCTCTCAGGGGTGGGTTACCTTCCCTGCTCTGCTCCCAGAGGTAGGGTCCCCTGACAAGCAGCCCTTCTTTCTAGGGACCAGCACAATGCCTGCTTATCAGGGATTAGCGGGTTTCAGTTTGCTGCCAGCCCACAGGGTGACATGAGCAAGCTGACCCTGTCCTGCTGCAGGAGCAGCCGCCACCACACCCTCCGGATGCTGCAGGGCTGCCTCCCACAGCCTGGCTCCTTCATGCTGGTCCTGAGGGCACCCTGTGGGGCCACGCGTGGCCCACCCTGTCCTCCTCCCCTGGGCTACATGTGACTCACAAGGGGCTTCCGTTCTCATTTGTCTGTGTTGGGAGCAGGGTGCCTGGCCACCCCCACAGCCTGAGAGAAACCCTGCCCTCCCCTCCCCGCCCTTCCCCCGTGAGGGTAGGAGGCTAAAGCAGCCCTTTCTTCAGGTCTCTCTTCCAAAGGATGTTTGTGGGGTAGGTAAGGTGCTCTCTCTGGAGCAAAGGACAGGCAGCCTTGGGTCCCCACCATCAAGGTCCCTGTCCTGCAGCGCAGCTCTCTGAGTGTGCGGCTTCCTCCTGAGGCCAGCCCTGCCAGCCCGGGGTCTCGGGGCCCAGGGAGCCACCCTCCTGCTGTTCGTGCTGCTTGCTATCCTAGGAGTCACGAAGTCCTTCATCTCTGACCAGGGACCTGCCAGTTTCCACCAGCAATGCAGGAACAGTAGCAGGTCACTTGCCAGCCTGCGAGCTCTTCCCAGTTCCTGACCTGGAAGAACCAGAGAGGACTGGACGAGGACGATCCTCCCCACGCCTGTCTCCGGGACAGCTGCTCTCTAGCCGACGGCTCACTCCCCTGGGGCACAGCCACGTGCAGGTGTGTGTAGTTTTGCCTACCTCAAAAAAATCCAGCTCAGTGCCAGGTTACAGGCTGGAGGGACAGCCGAGCTCTACCTCTGGAGTAGCACTGCTTCTTGTGAAATAGTCCTCTGTCACCAGCCACAGTAGGCATGGTCCTTTAGGCCACCAGCCTTCCTTCCCGGTGGCCACAGCCACTTTCAGCAAGTGGTGTGCACTGGAGCTTGCCGGGCCAAAGTTCCCTTCTCATTAGTGACCTTTCCCAACAGGCTCACATGGAAAGATGGGGAAGTTTTTTAAGCTGACCGAATCTTGCCACGATAGTGTGAATGACCCTATAAATATGATCTAAAGCCACAACTCAGTTTCACAAGAGTTCCCGGTTGGGTCCTTGGTTCAGCCTCTCTGAACGGAACCTGTTTTGAGGGAAATTGTACAGAGCAGTGGAAGCCCCCAGCACAGGAGCGGCTCAGAGCAGAAGGGCTCACAGACCAAATGGAGGCGCCGGACCTGCCCAGTAGGGAACCAGCTCACAGTGCAGGGAGGGCAATGGGCAGGAGCAGCAGGCTAAGTGCAGGGTGCAGGTGCGGAGGACACACCTCAGCCCTGGGCTCTGGGAGGTTCTGGGGGTGCTGCTTTCCAGCTCCTGCAGAACTGTGCTGCTGAGAGCCGAGTTGTGGTTTGAGACAGAGAGAGGGAAGGCCCGGGCCACCATGGGTTCTTGACCTACCTGAGGATTCAGGGGCAAGGACCCTGGCCATGCTGTGGCCCAGAGTGGCCCAGAGAGGTAGGCTCTCACTCTGTGATGCTGGGGCTGTGGTCCTGGGGCCTCCCGCCTGTGGCCCGCAGAGCCGTAGCCCCAAGTACATGCTGCTCCTTGGAACTCTGTCTTCCCTGTCCCTGCCTGTCGGTGACTATTTCCTGCTGGCTCCATTCTGTCATGCAGCACATCTCACAGGTCACTAGCTCATACAGTGTCCACAAGGAACAATGCTTGTAAACAATGACCACATCCCACAAACCTCCTGGTGGCCCACTATCTGTACTTGACACATCTTCAGTGTCACAAATTCACTTTTTTCCACCATCTCTAGCAGAATTGACTAGTCTCAAATAACTGTGAACAATCCCGACTCTGCCCTTTGGTAGCTGGCATTGACAGGGCTCCTCAGCTGCATGTCATGGGGTTATGGGCTGAATCTTGACACCCATCCCATCCATACACTCAAGCCCGGACCCAGTGCCTCCAAAGGAGTCTGCGTTTGGACACAGGGTCTTTAAGAGCTGACCAAGGCAGAATGAGGTCTTTAGGGGGCCTTAATCCACACAGCCATGTCCTTATGGGAAGAGAGGTCTGGATGCAGACCCCAGACACACAGGTGATTTCCTGGGAAGAGCAGGAGAGTGGTCCTCTGCCAGCCCAGGTGCAAGGCCTCCAGACAAGCCAGCCCTGCTGCCACCTCAAACTTGGACTCCAAGTTCACGTCAGAACTTAGACAGACCATGAACTGCCCACATCCATGTCAGACAGGTAGACAGGACACTCCCACCTCTGCTGTCCAGCTAGAAAGCCCCTGTGTTCCCACAAAAAGTGAATGTCTCCCCACAAGAGATTCCCTGAACTTTCACCTGAAGAGCTCAAGGACATAAGAAGTTCTAGAAAGTTCCCCAGTTAGTAGTCTGCAGGCCAGAAGGAAGAGGGCGTGGCTAGGACCTGTAGCCAGCTATGGCAGCAGCTGGGAAGGAAGTGGTCAGCAGGTGCTTCAGCTTCATGGTGGCCCAGAGCAGGAAGAGCGTGTCCCCCAGCTCCTCTGAGGGCTGTGCAGGTGGCAGACACACGGTAAGAAGACTTGGCTCCACGCAGCACTTAGAGCTGCCAGAGTGCTCAGCGTGGTGTTCACTCCTGACACAGGCCCCACAGTTTGGGGTACTAGGAGCCCTTGCCCCCAGGGGCCGTCCACACCCAGCCCTCAGCCCCCATCCCCGAGAGCACCTGTGGTGAGCGTGCGCCACTCTCTGCCAAACCCTCAGCCACCCCGTCAGTGGAGCAGCTCCCAGGGAGGCCCTGTCCCCACAGCTTGCCTGCGCCCCCCTGGGCACTCCAAGGACTGCAGCACCCAGCCTGCTGCTGCGGAGCGTCCTCTTCTGCCCTGAAAGTGCCAGGATGGTGTGCAGAGCTGGTTCCTGGCCGTGCTTTCCTCGTACTTCTGGGCTGTGGGAGGAAACCATTTCCCTGCTGGGGGGCTTCCTCTGGCCTCACCCCCTCGTCTCTCTGAAGAGAGAAGGAAGCCACGGGTGCCCACACTTGCCGCTGTTTGTGGTGTGCAGAATTCAGCAGGTTCCCCCTCACCCACAAAGCCTGAGGGAGCTGCAGGTGCCCGGAGAAGCTCTGAGGCAGCCCGGGGCCAGGGCCAGGAGGGGCCTCAGCGTCTGTCCTCTGACTGTCTCCCGAGCACCTCAAGCCTCCCGTCCCCAGCAGCACCTCTGCCAGGCCTCTGGCCCCTGCCCTGCCCCTGGCATGTTCCCTGCCCCCTCTCTTGCAGTCCACCCTGGAATCTCCGGGCTGGCGAGACTTCCCAGACGGACAGTGGCAGAGACCACTGTCCAAATGCTCTTTTGTGCCCTTTTCCTGGCAGTGGCAGGGCAGAGGGTGGCGGTGGCCTTCTGGTGGTGGCAGGGTCACTCCCCTGGGAGTCCCAGGCTTCTTGCCTATCCTGATGCTGAGCCGTGGACTGTGCATGTGGACGGTGGGTGCCCAGAGGAGCGTGGGTAGAAGGAACCCAGAGGAAGGAAAGGAAGAGTCAATGTCACTCACCTCTCTCCTTCACTCCCTCCACGGGGTGGGAGCCCAGGGGACCAACGGAAGGGAGTGGCCCTGCCTGATGGCCTCCTTGTCAGCTGGCCCAGCCACCATGCCCCTCCCTGCCAGCAGCAAGGCTCTTGTGGTGGCTGTCCCAGCGGGAGGCTCCCGGCCGGCCACCCACAGGTGGAAACAACTACCCACACCTGGCCCAGGTAGGAGGAGAAGGGTGGGATGCTGCCCTCGATGCCCTTGTGGCCCAGGTGATGCTCTCAGCCTTGCTCGGTCTCTTTGTCACCAGCTGTTGGTGTCTCAGATCAGCCTCGGGTGCTTTTGCTCCATTCAAGATGGAAATTGCCAAGGGGCAGCAGTACCCTCTGAGGGAGGCTTGGCTGGGGCTTTGGCTGGGCCGTCGGAGACAGTGAGCAGGTGAGGGTTCTGGGCAGTGCTCCCAGGAAGCCAGGGGGGAGCTGGCCCAAGCTGACCCATGACTGCTGCAGTGATTGTGCAGGGCTCAAGACGGTGGCCCGGGTCTTCTGCTCTGGGCACTGGGATGGTGCATGGTGCGGGGCACTCATGGGCCCTGGGTGGGCTTGTGCTCACCTGGGGGGTGCTGCCTGAGGGCCTCACACAGCAGGCCCAGCTGAGAATCTGCACACTTAGAGGCTGCAGGAAAGTCCCTTGGTAAGCTCTGAAGGAAGCAGTGGCATAAACAGGGCTATCTTAAGGTGCACATCCTGCCAAAACCTGCCTCCCACCCAAGACATCACGGACTCGGCAGGACCTCAGCCTTCTTGCCGCATCTCATCTTGGCTGCCCAAGGCTTCGACTTCATTAACACCCTCAGTTCTGGGAGCTGCTACTTCCTGAGCATCTGATGTGACCTGACCTCTGTGCCTGCATGTGTCTTTCACCTGCAGATTGGAGGAGACATCACTTGCATCAGAGCTGATGGTGCCAACGGTAAGTGACACTTTCACTTGACCCTTCTTTCAACCTGTAGTGGGGCTGTATGGGGGTTGAGAGGGACACATGTAGACTGCAGTGAGACTTTCCAGTGAGCACTGGGCATGAGGAGCAGATTGCCTAGACCACCTGACAGAGACCCGCCTGGAGGACTCACCCCCAGGACTCTCACCTCAGGTGAGAGCACTTGGGAATAGGTGGGCAACAGCAGCAGTTGACCTGCAAGGAAGGATACCAGGTTCACTTCGCTCAGAATCGAGGTGGTGGTGGGAGCTCAGATTAGCAGCTCAGGGGTGTGCAGGCTTTTATCAGGGAGAAGAGGTCTTTCCTGGAAATCTTCAAGATGCTACCTGTGTCTCATGGCCACCATAGTCACGTGGCCACCTCTAGCTGAAAGAGAAGTTGGAAAGTGAGTTCTTTCCCCGTTCGTTCTTCCGAGTGGAAGGGAGACAAGACAGAAGGGAAGAAGAGGAGGGTGGGCACCCAGGATACAGGCCAGTTGTGAGCTGTCATTGGGAAAGCCACCTCCCTAGCCCTGAGGACGAGTGGGGAGAAGAAGGCATGGGCCTCAGCCAGCAGACTGTCCCGTCATCCACCAGAGAGTGTGCACAACTACGTATGAGGCCCTGGAGCACCCACAGATTTTTGGCATCCATGGGGGTCCTGGAACCAGCACCCCATGAACACCGAGGGGCTGCTACGCTGTTATGTGCCGGTGCAGTCCCTCCCATCCCGCTGCTGGCTTCTGGTCCTCTTCACTCCTTTGACTGGTGGCCGGGGGTTTGGGGACTGGCTGACCTGACTAGTTGATTTGGAAGAACTGGTCTCAGGGTGCCCAGCGCCAGCCTCTTCCTCTTGGGAACCAGCTGACTGCAGAAAGGGAGAGGTTTCCTGGGCCCCTGAACCTCCAGGTGCTTTGGTTCAGGTCATACACAGCCCAAGGGCACCTGGGAGACTCAAATAGGGGAGGAATCCAGCTGCCTGGAGGGACCTCTCCTAATCCTCAAAGAGGGGCCAGGGGGCCGGCAGCACCCGTGCTCTGTCCCCCACCCATTCTGCTCCTTGAGCAAGGCCATGTGGGGTGGCGTCTGGTTGGGAGCCCCAATTGGCTCTGTTCCCTTTTATCTGGCCTATGATCGTAATAAGGTGACAAGATGACTCTGGGCTTCAGTTTTCCAGTTTGTTCAGATGCCCAGGGGTGGAGGCCTCAAGGTATCAGCTCCTGCCGTCTCTGCATCCTTATCATGGGCACTTGGGACTTGCCGTCAGGTTTGATCTCCTAAGACAGTTTCCATCGGGGAAGTAAAGGGAGTGGACGGCGTTTTGACCCCTGGGTGGTTAGGGCACCACAGTGAGGGTTTCCAGAGAGTGCCCGAGCTCAGAGCGGCTTCTTGACCTCACAAGACTTCTTCTTGAAACCTTTGAGGGCTCCCGGACTGAGCCTGAAATCTGCAGTCCTTGCATGTACACTGATGCCAGCTGCCAAGGAGCCACCACCAGCATGGGGACCCCTCCTGTCCCCCAGCCTCCATCTTCTGCCTTGCAGCTAGTCTGCAATCCGGGTGGAAAAACCAGCAGTGAAAACGCTGCACTCCATTTTCAAAGACAGAAACGCATTGTGTGTGTGTGTGTGTGGGTGTGTGTGTGGTTTTTTGTTTTGTTTTAAGAAAGAAAAGAAAACCAAAAAGCAGAGAATAACGCTCATCTCTTTTAATTTTAGGCCGATTTTAAGTACTGAAGTCAGAGTGGTCGAGTCTGCGGGGAGGCAGGCGGAGGGGCCACCAGGTGCAGCGCAGTGGGGCAAGCTGGGCGGTCGACAGGAAGAGCGTCTAGAAGAAATACTCGTCTGCTGTCGGGTGGGAGAGGCATTAGTGAGAACAAGTATTCTCTTTCACTTCAAACAACTGCAGAGTTTTTCCTTAGAATATCAACAGGAAAATTCTTTAGAGAGCATGACTGCCTTCCTATTTCCATGGTCGTTCCCGCCACCTCCACCCAAGTGAGCAAAACATGTTACGTGGATTGAATCTTCCCCGGGTTTGGTTTGAGAGGTGACGAAGGTCCCGGTAAGGACAGCCTTTCAGCCTGACTCTCCGTGCTGGACTTGAGTCCAGCCTTTGCAGGCAGAGCCAGCTCCCCCCATCCCAGGGTCCCAGCTAGGCAGAGCACGGCCCTCGATGCTGGGAAGTCCCCGGGGGCCCACGGGGTTGTTCTCACTACTCTGAACTCTCCACCTCAGACCTGATGGAGTACCTTCTGTATCGTTCCCACTTCCTGTCTTGTTGGCGGACCGAGGGTGGAAGCACCAGGGGTACCCCAGAGGGCTGTCTGCAAAGCAGCAGTCTCTTTTCTTACAGTCATCGGCCGTGACCCCAGGGAAGCCACAATTCATCCTTTAGTAAACTTCCATCTCACACTTCTTCCCTACAAGTGCAGGAAGGGCAAGAAGCAGCCGTAAGTCGTGAGCCAGTCCCCCCTACTATCATACACACACACACACACACACACACACACCCTGGCCTCCTTCTCCAAGGAAGGAAGCATCTGGTGAGGCTGATGCTGAGCCCGCTTCTGGGTCTGAAAGGGAGGTGGGGTCTGTTTTCCTGGTGGGAAAACACGGGGTGGGGGGGCGCACAGAGAAAGCCGTGGACCCCGCCTGCCAACACCGCACCTGCCTGGTGACTTAACCACTCGCTCCTTAATCCCAACAAAGGATTGTTGAGCCTCACTCCCCTGATAAATAAGCATTTACTGAGCACCGTTCATGTGTGCGAGAAACACACCAGGCCAGGTGATGGGATCCAGAACTGTAACTAGAGCTGCTGTTCGGAGCCTGACGGAGGAGTCCATGGAGATGGATGACAACACAGAGCCACCACCACTGTGCTCAGGGGAGCGTGGGGACAGTGGGGCTGGCCAGGAAGGCCCATGGCAGGCAGGTTGAACAAAACAGGAAGAGCTTCCTAACGGAGGAGGCTGAGCAGATGTGGAGCAGCCTGGAGCCGAGGAGCTGCCGGTCCAGGGGCAGGTGAGGTGGAGGGGGGGGAGCTGGGAGGAGCTGGACGAGGGCTGGGTGACAGATCCCGGGGACAGCTTGAAACAGGGCCGTGGTGAAAGTGCTCCAGAGGGAGGCTCATGGGGGAGGCTTGTGGGGGAGGTTGGGGAGGCTCCTGGGGGCAGCTAAGAGCTGCCAGATGGCCTGGGTGTGAGGCCAGCCAGGCCTGAGCCAGACCATGGTCTGGGTGTGTAAGGGATCTGGTGGCCGTCAGACTGCAGCAGGCGGTGGAAGAGGGATTGGAGCCGTGTGTCTCTGTGTTGGGGCTCAGGTAGAGCAGGCGCTCACCAGTGCTGTGGGGTGTCTGGGGTTCTGTAGGGGCTGCCCTCCTGATCTGTTTCCACGTGTGGAGGTGTCACCAGCTTTCTTAAAGAGGGCTCCTGGCTTTGCAGCAAAGACATCAGCCTTCCCAGGTGTGACTCCCATCATGAATCTAAGGTGACCATTGTCCACTCCACAGGGCAGCCGGAGGTCTAGAGGAAGCCCACAGCAAGGGAGGATCAACAGCCCCAGGGCAAGAGGGCCACCTGGCCAGGTAACCTGCTGCCTCCAGCTGGGTCCCCAAACAGAAGTTTAAGGTCTCTCAACCGGGCCCCTGCGCTCTACAGGCCTGTCCTGCCCAGCAGAGTGTGGTCACACGAGGGAACTAAAGGCAGTGCTCCCTGTTGAGGGCCAGATGTGCCATTACGGCCTTCTAGATTTGTGCTACCACAGGACTGTGGACCCCAGAATTCAAGATGAGCCCTGAGCCCCAAGACAGGGGGCAAGGGTGGGGGCTGCCAGACCACGTAGCAGGCTGAGCTGGGGACTGGGAGGGGAAGAGCCAAGCAGCCTGGGACCCTCCCCCGCCATTTCCTCCCTCAGGTTTAGAAGCCGACCCGCTCCCTGCCATGACTTTGGGGGCCCCAAACCATACCCTTCCTCTTTCCTGCTGCCCTACACTACCCCTTCCACCCGGCCCCAGCCCACAGGCATCAAGAGGGACCTGGAAGGGGCCCAGAGGGGAGCAGAGCCTCCCTAGCTCCTCTGTAATCTCTGTGGAGGTCCTTGACTTAGAAATTTTGAAAATACTTTCTGCTATGGATCTGACCACGGTCAGTGGCCTTCTGCAGCTCCTCCTAGCTGAGGACGCACGTCCACCAGACTGCCACAGGCAGAGCACTATTTCCAGCGGGCTCCCTGTGTGTCTACCACGCCTTCCTGATGTACATGTCAGTGTCCAAATTTGGAGACCAACGAGGCCTTGGGACGTGGTAGACCCCTTCCCCCTGCACTCTCAAGGAGAGCTTGGGCCCACTGAGCAGAGCGGACAGCACAGGGGAGCAGGGGTGCGCACCCCTAGGAAAGGGGCTCTTCTCCCCCAGCCTGCAGCCATCAAGCCCAGGGACCTGGGGGTCGATTCTGAAAGACTGATGGCCAGGGAGCTCCTTCCCATGGCCCTCCTCGCGGGCCTCGGGAGCCTGCCTCCACAGCTGGTCCCCATCTGCCTCTGCCCATCCTGCTACGGGCTGTACTTGCAGGGGCTGGACCAGTGGCTGGCACAGGCGGGGAACGAAGCAGAGTGTAACTGTGGCTCCCGCAGGTTCTCATGCCCACCAGGAAGCAGGAGGGCTTACCTCCAGGGTTCTCTGTCAGGGTGCTGAGGGCCAGCATGAGAACCATGAGCAGGATGCAGGTCACCTTGTGCCCCATGGCCACTTTGCCTCCTCTCGGCCCAGAGCAGACCACGAGTCAGGGACAGAAACCTGTCCGAGTTCTCACCTTTATACCGCAGGCCTATTTGCTTAGAGTGTGAGATAGCGTTTGCCTAATGAGGGTCCCCAGCCCTCCATGCCAACAATCTCCACCAATCACAAGCTGTTCCTGAGACGCGCTGAAGCCGGTCAGCGGGTGTGCTGTTATGGAGAACACTGTGCGGACGGTCATCTAGGGGCAGGGATTCAAGATTCAGAAAGTCCCTCTCTTTTTTACCCCCCCCCCCTCTATTTTTTTTAACTTGTTCTAACTAGTTATACAGGACAGTAGAATGCATTTTGACACACTGTACACAAAGGAGCACATCTTCTCCGTCCTCTGGCTGTGCGTGGTCAGAGTCACTCCAGTAGTGACACAGGTACGTAGGGTAACAATGTCTGCCTCATTCTACGGTCCTTCCCATCCCCACTGCCACCCCTCCCCTCCCTCGCCTCTGCACAAGCCAAAGTTCCTTCACTCTTCCCTACCCTCTCCCCCTGCCCCACTATGGATCAGCATCTGCTTATCAGAGAAAACATTCGGCCTTTGGCTTTTTGGGATTGGGTTAGGTCACTTAGCATGATGTTCTCTACTGGGGACTGGGACCATCCACTTACCTGCAAATGCCATAATCTCATTCTTCTCTAAGGCTGAGTAATTCTCCATTGTGTGTATACACCACATTTTCTTTACCCATTCATCTGTTGTAGGTCACCTAGGATGGTTCCACAGTTTAGCTATTGTGAACTGAGCTGCTATAAACACTGATGTGGCTGCATCACTGTGTTATGCTGATTTTAAGTCCTTTGGGTATAAACCGAGGAGGGGGACAGCTGGGTCAAATGGTGGTTCCATTCCAGGTTTCCTGAGGAATTTTCATTCTGCAGGAAAGTCCCTGTCTTATCCCACGAGTCTCCTCCAACAAGACCTTGATCCGGGTCCCTCCCACACCTTGCTCTCACTGAGCTGGTTCATAGGGACACATGGCCAAAGAGGGCCCAGTGGCATCAAGCCCCACTCCAGGATGCCTTGGGAGGAAGAGCCCCATCCAGCTGACCTAGTCCTTTCAGGATGGACAAAGGAGTGATTCTTGGACATGTGGAGAGTCCAGGTCTGAGGGAGGGTCACTGAGGCTGGATGAGATGCTAAGGGGAAGAACAAGCCTGTTCCACCCTCTGCTCAGCCCAGGGCTTTGGACCTTCACCTGCACCTTCTGTCCACTTGCTTTGTCCTGCTGGACATCTCCATGGCAAATGTGTATGTGAGCGAGGCACCCAAGGCCCTTCACCGAGGGAGCCTGGCCCAGCCCAGGGGCTCCCATTCAAGCAGCCTTCACCTTGGACACACAGGGTTACTGGAACTGTAGGTGGAGGGGTGTCTCCTAGGTCTGCAGGCTGACCACTGTGCACCACCCCCAGTTCCTTACCCCAAGGGAAACTTGGAGGCATTGGGTGGGGTATATAGACAGAAATATCACCCTGAAATGTTGAACAATGGAATCTTCTCCAGCCCTGCATGAGGTGAACTCCCCCCCGCCCACATTCCCCTGCCTAAGCCTTCAGTCAGGCAGGCCGTGGGATACAGGGCAGAGGCTGCAGGGAGTGGGGCCCATGGAGGGATGAGTGGACACGGCACACGCAGTACCTACTGTTGAGCCCTAAACCAGAAGGACATCCTATTATTTGTGACCACACAGACAGAGCGGGAATACATTATGTTGAGTGAGTTGAGTTGAACACAGAAAGACAAATCCTGCTTGTCTTAGATATGGATTCCTGGAAGCAGCCGGTGGGGTGGTGTTATCCGGGCTGGATGTGGGCTTGGGGAGGCATCAAAGGACACACAGTTCCAGTTAGACCAGAGGAACTAGTTCAAGAGAGCCAGTGTCCATCTTGGAGAGAGTGTTTATAGCAACATACTGTATATTTGAATAATAAGAGCAAACTTTAAGTGCTTTCACTGCACAAAATAATATATGCACTTGCACAGACCCATACGTTAAACGCTGAGTTAGCCATTCCGTAAGGTACACGCCTGCGCTGGAACATCATTGCATACCACAAATAGGTATGAGTTTTATTTTCCCATTAATTTAAATAATAAATGAAGTGGGATCTAAAAAAGAAAGACAGACTGAAGGGGCCCACGGCATCCTTCAGAAGTCCAGTGGCCCCAGGCTTTGGAGCCAGGGTTGATGTGGGACCCAGAGACCCCCAATGAGAATGGAGTCCAGGTCCCTTGGGGAGGGGTCTTAGAGCAAGGCCACAAGGTATATGGTGACCCTTCTCCCAAGCCTGCCCCAGAAGAATGGCCTGGGCCATTTGCCAATGCTATGGGTTACCTTGTATCCCCACAGAAGATGTTGAGGTCCTGACCTCCAGCACCTGAGAGCATGACCTTGTTTGGAAATAGGGTCTTTACCTGGAAAATAAGCCGGGTTCGTTGGAGTTATTAAGGTGGCCATGACTGTTTCTCTATAAAAACAAGAAAGTTGGACATTGACATGTACATCAGGAAGGCGAGGTAGACACACAGGGAGCCGCCATCTAAGTCCAGGGACCACTCAGGCTACCAGAGGCTGGGAGAGGGCTGGAGTGGATCCCCTCAGAAGGAACAGGCCGCAGACCCCAGGCCCCAGACTCCAGCACCACGAGACGGTGCGACTCTGTCACTGAAGCTTCTCGCTCTGAGGGGCTTTGTTACCTACCACAGCCCCGGCAGTCTAACACGTCCAGCATGACTGGACACTGGGAAAAGAAACAAAGGCTGTCCAGGGTGGCCGAGCATTAGGTGACCTGACACTGAGCCTCAGAAACCAAGCCCACAGCAGTTCAGCATGTGACTTCAGGTGAGGGCCACGTCAGCCCAGCGTCCGTCCAGTGAGGCCTGACCCTCAGCCCCTAGGGAAGCTTCCCTAGCATTTTTCTATGGAATTTGTAATAACATGGAAAAGTGTCGTGCGGTGGTATTAAATAAAAAATAAACAGACACAAAAGTTGACAGACAACTCAGTAGGAAAGAGGAGAAGAGCCCTTCCCCTGGATTCCGCCCTCTGGTCGCCTGAACCACTTCTAATGCACACAATCAACTTTCGCCACTGAGACACTGTGTTGCTAAAATGCAGGGTAAAGATTGGCCCCCTCAAAAGCAGAGAGGGAATGAAAGTGCCTCCCCTCCTTCAGTGAGTCAGGCAAGATGCAGAGGGTGTTTGACTTTGGGGTGCCCGGGCCCCCGCCCCACTGACACACTTGCTCTGTGACTGTTCCTCACCCCTTCCCTGAATTCAAACACAGGCCCAAGGTGACGACGCTGAGCGCGCCTGTATCTCATAGATTTCAGGTACCAGGCGAGGGAAGCAGCCCAGTCCAGCCCACTGTGTCCTCCTCGCCCCTCCCAGCAAACCCCTACACACAGCGTCAATGTGCAGACGGAGCCCAGAGGGAAAGGATACGTGTGACCTGCAGTGGTGATGGGGCCCCACCCCGTCTACCCGTGCCCTCTTATCCTGGCCCCTCCTCCCACTCCTGCCCCTCACCAGCACCAGCCCGCAAGGCCCCTAACCTTGTCCTGGACGACCCTGACATCTGGCTAAGGCAGGTTATAAGGCAGCCCCTGGGGCAGGGCACATGGCTGAGAAAGGCATCTGAGCTGCCCAAGGGCCTGGGGTAAGGTGAGGACTAGACCACAGGGTTCCTGATCCCACCTGCATCCAGAGAGTGTGCCCCTCTTCTCAGGCCACCTCGCCACCAGAAGACCACCCAGGCCCCTCAGGAAGGCATGTGTCCTACTGTTGCGGGGACTGAGCACACACTCTAGAGGAGCCCACAGCGGGGCTGCCGTGGCCAGCAGTGGTGCCTCCTGGTACCAGCAGTGTTCAAAGGAGCGACTTCATCTGAAAGATGACTTAGGAGGAGGTGAGGTCCTCCGGCAGCATGGCGCCCTCTCCCTTGCATCCTGACACCTTCAGTGTGAGAGGAAGGGGCAGCTTTGAAGTCACCATGGTGGCACCACCCAGCCTAGGCTCCCTGTGTGAAGTCTGTCCCCGGCACACAGCAGGCAGCTGAGTCCACCCGTCACTCTGTGCTGTGATCTGCAGGTGTCCTGCCTCCTGAAGGTCCATGTGCTGGAAGCTTGGCCCCAGTGTGGAACGTGGAGGAGGGGGTGCCTCTAAGAGGTGAAGCCACGCGGGAGAGGATGGGGTGTGCCCTTGGAGGGGTTGAGGTAGTTCTGGTGACAGCGGGGTGTTTTGTGGTAGTCTCCTCCCTCATTGGGCCCTTCTTCACAGGGCCAGTTTCCCTTCCACTTCTCCGCCATGTTGAGACACAGCCAGGGGGTCCTCACCAGCAACAGCACAGGCTGCTGGGACCACAACCGTGAGACAGGTGAACCTCTTCCCTGGATGAGCCTCAGGTATCCTTTTAGAGCAACAGAAATGCACCAGGTCAGTGTAAAATATTATATTTTGAGATTCCCACTTTACACAGGGGATGCCGTAGTCCTTTCCAAGGGCGTCCCTGGTCTTTTTGGTTTTCCTGTGGGCAGAGATGATGAACTGGAGTGAGTTTCTGAGAGCAGACCTCGGGCACCTGGGCTTCCCTTCCAGTCTGCACTGAGGATGGGATGATGAGGAGGTACATGGGGCCCAGAGAAAAATGGAGCATATAGCCTTAAAATTTTTATGACAGGTGTGTGGCATTCAAGAAGTTATTCTGTATTTAAAATCCTCAGAAGTGTTAGTCCTTATCAAACAACAGAGCCTCACAGTACGAGAAATAGAATTGAAAGGAGAAGGAGATCAGGACACAGGGACATCAAGGCCCCTCGCAGCAGCTGGTAGAACTACGGAGCAGGAGGTTGACAAGGGCACCAGAGATCTGAACTACACCACCCATTAAGAGGACCTGATAAATGGGATATGTCACCAGAAATAGCAGAAAGCACATTTTCTAAGTGTCCATGTAAACCCATAAAGATCCAGCATGAGCCAGATGTGATGGTATGTCAGGAGCAGTGGGTGAATTAGGGTTTGTTTGTATCATCTCAAGGCAGAGGTGATGCCCTTCTGAGAACTCCAGGTGATATCTCGCTGATTCAAGGCAGCCCACCTGGTGATGCCTGCTCAAAAAGGATTCTGTGTCTCCTTTATTGGCTCGTTTATTGAATTTATTGGCTCAAATAGCCCTAAAATCAAATGCCAGTTGCCCAGGGGTGGAAGAGATAGCTGTGTGCCCAAGTAGCCTGAGGCACCAGCTACCCAGAGAAGGGAGAAATGCCAGGCAAGTTTAAGCCCTCATTTAGGCTATTTTCCCACAGCCCTGCTTTTGTTTATCTTGAAGAAGCTTTTCTCACAATAAATCCTTTTGATGTGTTTGCCTATAAAATAAAGCACACGGAGTCTCACTCTTTGTTAGCGATCAGATCACCATCAGGGCTGATCTGCCCACTGGGCCGCTTTTCACCTAGATTCGAGTCTTTGTATTTATTTCTTATCTAAGTTTCCTAATACAGCCCACCACCTGCATTCCGAGGACTGTTCAATCACTGAGCAGGTTGTGGCGAGACTGGTGCACAACTTAATCCCAGCAGCTTGGGAGGCTGAGGCAGGAGAATCACAAGTTCAAAGCCAGACTCAGCAACTTAGCAAGGCCCTAAAGGAACTCAACAAGACCCTGTCTCAAAATAAAAAGGGCTGGGGATGTGGTTCAGTGGTAAAGCACCCCTGGGTTCAATCCCCAGTACAAAAAAAAATAAAAAACCAAGATGCACCATAAACATGCATCTAAAATAACTGAAATTATAGAGTGGATTTTATGACTACAACAGAATCAGACAGACTCTCTAAACACATGGAAATTGAGTAATATTCTTCTAAGTAATGCACAGTTTAAAAAGGAAGTTTCAATGAAATTTAAAAACACACAGAACTGAGTGA
This sequence comes from Marmota flaviventris, assembly GCF_047511675.1. Taxonomy (NCBI): domain Eukaryota; kingdom Metazoa; phylum Chordata; class Mammalia; order Rodentia; family Sciuridae; genus Marmota; species Marmota flaviventris. The sequence continues at coordinate 3,133,310 of NC_092505.1, read as the reverse complement.
AAATAAAAACATATCAGAGGCTCAGCGGAAGCAGTGTGGAGGTAGAGATTCACAGCATTAGCCTACGTTAGAAATGAGGACAGAGTCAGGCCAGTGGCAGATGCCTGCCGTCCCAGAGACTGGGAGGCCACACAGGAGGATCACTTGATCCCAGGAGTGTGAGACCAAGAGCAAGAGCCTATCTTAAAGAGAAAACACACACACACACACACACACACACGAGAGGAGAGAGAGAGAGAGAGAGAGAGAGAGAGAGAGAGAGAGAGAGAGGTCTCAAATCAATGACCTAAGTTCCTACCTTGAAAGGCAAGAAAAAGAAGAACTAAATAAACCCAAAGCAAGGAGAAGGAAATAAATGATAGAGGTAAGAGCAGAAATAGATGAAATTGAAAATAGTGGGGGAACAAGACCAAAAAAAACTTGCTCTTTGGGAAAAATCAGTAACACTGACAAACCTATAGCAAAATTAACAAAGATTTAAAAAGAGAGAACACAGTAACTCATATCAAATTAAACAGGGAACATCACAACGGACCCTGCAGGCATCTGAAGGGAAAAAATTTTAAAGAACTTCATACTCAAGATTCTGACAACTGAACAAACTAAGCCCTCAAAAACCACAGGGTACCAAAACTCAGATAAGATGACATGCACAACTTGAATGACCCTATGACCACCCAAGAAATTGAATTTATAGTTTTAAATCTCAAAAAAAAAAAAAGAAGACATTTTTATACCCTTTTTTAAAAGAATTAACACCAGTTTCACACAATCTCTTCCAGAAGGATAGAAGGCAGGTGAACATTTCCCAGCTCATTTTACCCTATTACCAAAACCAGGCAACACCAATTTACAAAAAGAAAACAGCACATATTGGATTACATGCAAGACGCCTTGGTGAAATCTCAGCACAACTAATTCAACAACACCCTGCACTAACTCCACCTGACCAGGCGGGCTCATTGCCACCGTGCGGGACTGGTTCGACATTAGGGGGTCATGAATGGAATCTATCACACCAGCAAGGCACAGAAGACAAAGCTCATGGTTGTATGATTGATATGGAAAATAACTGACAAAATCCAGCATCTATTCATAATAAATTTTAAAAAGTCTTAGCAAGTTAGTAGCAGAGGGTGTTCCTTGACTTGCAAAAGAACATCTACAAACCTAACATCCTGCTTAGGACTGGCCACCTCTGCCCTAAGGCTGGGAGTACGGCCAGGAAGCCAGGTCTCATTCAACATGGGCCTAGAAGCTGTCGTCACTGAAACCAGGCAAAGGGAAGAGAGGAAATGCAGAGATGAGCCGGGAAGAAATGGAGCCCCCCGTGTGCAGATGGGTGATCTGCAGGACAGGTAAGACCCGGGGAGGACGGGCTGCAGCCTGAGGTAGGGCAGGATTAGTCTGCGCGAGGCGCTGGCCTCCACCCAGCCTCTAAAATGAAATAACCCCAATGAATCTGCAAACACAACAAAAGAATCCCAGAGACTCCTGAGAGAACCAGTAAGGACCCCAGATACAAGGCCCCACACCAAAGCACCCGCACTTCTGTGCACTATCACCGAATACGCATAATTTAACATCAGAAACACAACTGCCATTTACAGTCACTCAAAATGGGCTACACTTAACATGGACAAGATCCTATGCTGGAAACGCTGCCGAGGTCCTGAGGGGAGAGCCAGACGTCCTGGAAAATGCAGAGGCGCGCCATGTCTGTGCCTGGGAAGGCAGGCCCAGAGTCCATCCCCTGGCTTGGCCACAGGGGAGAGGAGCTCCTGAGAAGCCCAGCCAGGTTTCCTAGAGACACACACAAGCTCACTTCAGAGCTGATACGGAAGACATAGGCCCCAGGATAACCAAGACAGGCTTGAACAAGAAGATCAGTGGGAAGAACCCCACCCAGGACATGTAGGCTCACTGTTTTAGGGACAGTGATTGACAGTGTGGTAATGGCAGATGGATAGACACACAGATCAACAAACAAAAGAGAGACTAGGAAACAGACTCACACAAACACGCCCGGCTGATTTGGGCAAAGGAGCAAAACCAATTCAGTGGAAGAAGGAAAGCCTTTCACCAAATGCCTTGAAACACCTGATATGAAACTCAAATACATCATAGAACCAAAACTGAGATATAATAAAATATAGAACCTTGAGAAAAATAGGGGAAATGCTTTACAGAACGTGTAACAACAAACCCCATCGTTATGCACAACTTCAAGGCACCAATGTAAAAAATGTGGAAACAAAAACAAACTTTGAGAACCTAGAACTAAGCAAAGGGTTCTTCAAGTTGGCACTCTGAACACCAGATGTACAAGGAAAACGCCAACGGAACCACACCAAAGTAGGAAAGCCCAGTGGACAGGGACAGAAAGACAGCCTGCAGACTGGGACAAAATATTTGCAAGCTACACATCTGGCAAAGGATTTGTATCCAGAATATAAAAAGATGCAACAGTAGAAAACAATCCGCTTAAAAAATGGGCAAAGAGCATAGAGATGTTTCACTAAAGAGGATGGCCGCAGTCTCATGAAAAGATGTTAGCTACCAGGAAATCCAAATCAGAACCACAAATACATGTCTCTGCACACCTATCGGAGTTGACAGGTCAGTTTCTAACAGGCCAAAGCGAGCCTAGTTCGGATGTTTGTTCTTCAAGAGGTGCGTGGCCGCACACCTGCTGGTCCACACGACTGGAATGCACCTACATTTTAACATCATAGACATTAAAATGTTCCAACATCAGCAGCTCCCGCCCCACCCCTGCCCGCCGGGCCACTGTAGGCCAGGGGAGCCAGAAGAGGGGCAATTGCAGGTGCAGGGGCCACATCCTCCCACCCTTGACCCCCAGCAGAACGAGGGGTCAGCAAGTGGCCGAGGCAGGTGAGGAGGGGACAGAAGGCCCAGCTTGCCTGCACAGCTGGGCCCTATCACAGCCAGCTCCCTGTCAAGGACAGGAGGAGGGTGGGGCCTCTTCATGGCACCCAGATGAAGGGAGAAAATGCCACTGAGAGCCCAGCACGCACCCGACCCCGACCCCAGTGTGAGAGCGGCTTCCAACACCACCCTGCTTCCCCTTTGTTCCTAGGAAGGAAGCCTCCTGTTGCAGCTTCCCGCCAGCTGGGACTGTCTTTTGACCATTCTTTGAACTGGACCTTGGATCGCTGTGTTTCTGATTGATCACCCTAATGCAGACCAGAGCCCAGGGGGACCCGGAGATGTGGCAGGGCTCCACCTTCTCACCTCCAGTGTGTTCTGCACTTGTAAGTGGAGAAACCAATCATGTTACTAATTCATGTTGCCTTCGGCCGAGTCTCGCCTGTTTCCAAGAGAGAAGTGTGCCGGCGTGCGAAGCAGCAGCACTTGGACACTCCATGGACAATCCATGGAGTGGTGGCTTGTTTTGTGGTGGCTGTTCATTCATGTCTCCAAGCTCCTGGGCTTCCTATGGGTCCTGGACTCTGGCCTGGGGCCAGGAGCATGGGGAGAATGGAACAGCTTCGCTCTCAGTTGAGTCTCAGTGTGGAGTGAGTGACTCATGAGCTAGTGGCCATGCTGCCATGGGAGTGCCACCACATGCACACACACCAACAGGTCTGTGCACGCACACACAGGTATCATGAGGAAAGAGTGGGGCCACAAAGTTCAGGGGGAACCCGACCACTCCCCGAAGACCATTCCCCCAAAGAGACAAATGAGGCAGCAAGCTAAGAACTGCCTCTGCGTGGTCAGACGGCTCTGCAGGCCCAGCTCCCCTGAAACCCTGTCACACAGAGAACATTCCAGCCGAGCAGCAGGCCAAGTGAGGCTTTCTGTCACAGGCTGAGGGGGACAGTGGCCCATAGTGGACTCTGTCGACTCCATCTAAACGGGCTGATCAGAGTGGATGCTGGAGATCCACACAACAGAAGTGTTATTCTTTTGGCCCTGGCTGGGCTTCCTATCCTCTGGGCTCAGTCCCTTCCTCCTCCCCGTGGCTGAGGCTGGTCCTCAGAAGTTGCACCTGCCCATCTGAAGGCAGTGTGCCGAGGCCGGGATTCTCCATTCTTTGGGGCTTTAGGGCTTTGCCCTGCATCTGTGACCGACACTCCCGCACCAGACGGGGAGAACTGGAGGACACAGTCATCAGGGTGTCCCCAATTCAGATAGGCACCTCCTGTACCAGGAGGAAGGCAAGCATTCAGGTTTTTATGGCCAACTATGATATTTAAATTGTTGACCAAACAAATAAAGTCAAATTAAATAAAAAAGCAAATAAGCTATTGGCCAATTTTTAACACTCTTTTCCCCAGACTTTTTCCCCCCACTCTTTTCTAGAATGTTGTTAGTTCTTCTCCTTCTCCTTTTTTGTGGTTCTGAGCATTTGACCAGATTGTTCTACCACTGAGCTACATTCCCAGCCCTTTTTATTTTATTTTATTTTATTTATTTATTTATTATTTATTTATTTATTTATTGAGACAGGGTCTCACTAAGTTGCCCAGTGACAGAGACAGGGTCTCACTAAGTTGCCCAGGTTGGCCTTGAACTTGCAATCCTCCAGCCTCAATCTCCAGAGTCACTGGGATTTCAGGTGAATGCCACCTCGCCTGGCTGTTGTTGGGTCTTCTATAATTCTTTTGAAACGTTAAAGTCATAGGAAATACTATTGAGATTGCTGTTTCTGGTGGCTCTGACCTGGATGGCTATGGGGACATTCACCATCTCAGGACAGGAATGTCCACAGCTGGCCCTCAGGTCCCAGCCAGCCACGGGCAGCCCTCTTGGTCTCTGGTGTATCCTCCAGCCATTTCTCTGGAGATGGCTGCAGGCAAGAGGGCTGTGGCCATGACTGTCCCTCCTGGCCTGGCTTTCAGGCACCAGAATGGCCTAAGCTGCAGCAGTGGAAGCGAATACCTCCTTGGAGGAGGAGAGTTGATCAGGACTTGGATTCACTAACATGTCTCAATAGCTCCAAACAGCTGGCACAAGAAACTTCTGCCTCAAAGGCCAAAGTGTCCGACTCCGTCTTGCTTTCTTTCCTGTAGTATGATGAGCTACTCCAAATCCCAGATACACCACTGGCCCTCCATGGGACCCTGGGAGAGTGCTGCACTTCTCACACCATCTCATCCACGGAAGAGAATCATACAGTCCCTCTCTCACTGAACCTTTGTGAAAATAAGGCAGGCAAACATGCAGTGTGCATAGAACGGGCTCAGGCCCCAGCACCCGCGAGTTCATTTCCTGTCTGCATTACCCAGGATCTTTCGTCAGCTGCCAGACATCTCCTAACAAAATTAGGCAGCAGTTAGAGAAGGCAGAAGCCACAACAGAGCAGAAACTTGTTTCTCAAGCAAGATGGTGCACAGGAAGTCTTTCCCCTTCACTCTGTGGATATTTGCTGTTTCCAAAGACAGATGGGCAAAAAGACTTAATGTAAAACTGGGCTGGACATTTTCTGTTACAGAGTTCCCCTCTTACCCAAGGTTTCTCTTTACAAAGTTTCAATTACACAAACTCAATCATAGTCTGATACTACAAAGTGGCAAATTCCAGAAATAAACAATTAGTAAGTTTTAAATTACACGCCATTCTGAGCAGTGTGATGAAATATCATGCCATTCTGCTTCATCCTGCCCAGGATGTGAGTCATTTCTTTGTGCAGTGTATCCACACTGTATATACCACCCACCTGTTAGTCACTTAGAATCATCTCAACTATAAGATTAGCTGTCATGATAGAGCAGTGTTATGCCCAAGTGGCCCTTATGTTACTTACTCATGGTCCCCAGGTTCAAGAGAAGTGATGCTGGCAGTTTGGGTAGGCCAAAGAGAAGCCATGAGGAGCTTCCTTCAAGCAAAGGTAAAATATCAAAAGATATTTTGAAAGAGAAAGAGAGGCCACAACCACACCAATTTTTATTACAGTAAATTCTCAGAATTGCTCTATTTTACCATTAGTTATTACTTTTAATCTTTTCCTATGACTAATTTAAACTTTACCATAGATGTGTGTGTATATATAGGGAAAACATGATATGGAGAGAGTTCAGAACTACCCCCGCCTCAGGCATCCATGAGGGTCTCGCAATGTTCCCCGAGCACAAGGGCTGTACTGTGTGGAAATCTGCCCATGGCTCTGGTGTGGGTGGGGAGATCCAAATTCAGACACTGCCAGCCAGTTTGCCCTAGCTCTTGTACTTCATCTGTCCTCAACACACATGTGCACATACACACACACACACACTCACACACACAAGCTTCCTGGAGCTGCTCCTCCCCAGGCACCTGATCACATCCTGCTCTCTTTTAAACTCACTGACCTTGTTCATCACTGCCACATGCAAAGCGACTGATTCAGATTCTGATGACTTAATTTGTGACAAGCACCAGTGGCCAGTGAGACTTACCAAGCGACCCTCCTCTGTTACTATGTGACATGGGACTCAGGGCAGGGGGGTCAGCTGGGAGGGGCAGGTGTGCGGAAGATTAACAGACTCCATGGGGTTGACCTGCGGCCATCTACTCTTCTTGTTTTTAGTGCCCACTGGGTTGGAGCTGGTGGCCCCTTTCTACCCAGGACTTCATCTCTTCTGACTTTGCTTGTGAGTCTTGTATTATAATATGAGGCAACACGAACCTGCTAAGAAACCTGTTCCAACAGAAAAACGCAAACTGCAACAGGCACAGAAGAGATCAAAGAAAAGGCTCCAGTCTCGGGACTTCCGGCTACACGGGTAGTCGGCACTCAGCCAAGAGTGAGATGCAGGGTTCTCAGGAAGCAAGAGGCCAAGGAGGAGCCAAGCACCAGGCTATGAGGACATGGTTCTGGTATCCAGAGGGACACATGGAGAGAGCTGCATCTACAGGGATGGCTTTCAGGGCCCTGGGTCCCCGTGCGTGGCCAAGTGGCCATGGTGCTCTGCCTGCAGGATCGCCTGCTTTATCAGTGCTTTGCACGACCCTGCCCAGAAGAGCCCTGGGCTGGTGGGAAAGGCTGCTTCTGTGCCTAGTGGGAGGCAATAAGAAGCTTCAAGTTCACTTCAGCCCAAAGCCCCGGGCCGCAGTATTGGAAGAGGGCCAGGAGGGCGCTCCCTTGGGCTCTGCTATTCATGCCTTGAGCCAGAACCCTGGAGGCACCTGCTCAGTCCAATGTACCCACACAGGAGTCCAGGGAAGGACGGGGCCGTCTCCCTCGAGAGCTCTGGTGGCAGCACGTCCCCCTGTCTTCAAGACTGCAGGTCCCTCTAGGAGTGAAAAACAGAGGGTCAGCATCGTCATTGACGAGTGTTCTCCATGACCAGTGAGGACAAGCCTGGCCTCAAGGGAGGAGGCTGCCCTGCTTCTCCTCACCGCCCAGAGAAGCCCATGCCCTCCTCTGGAACCTAGGACTTAGCACGGTGTTCCAAAGTTCAGGCTGGAGTCAGAACAGTTGGCTTTGTGACCCAGCAGGCTACAGAAGATCGTGTGCCCGCGACCCTGTGACTGACAGGACAGTTTGCCAAACCAGGCCAGGGCTGGAAGGGCCTCATGACGGAGCTCAAGCAGGACAGCGGACACCTCCGAGACCACGCAGGGGAGGGGAAGCCACTTCTAAGTCTCTCCAGGATGTCAGAGGAGTGATCCCAAATCAGGTCCACAACCAGGGACATCTCCTGCAGACTCCGTGGTCAGAGGTGGCAGATGACTAAGATGCCCTGCAGAGGGCGTCAAAGGCACCTGCCAGCCACCCCTCAGAGAGCAGGCTGCTTCCTGAGAGTGGTGAGAACTTATTCTAAAGCCTTTCAGGGAGCCAAAGCTCATGGACCGGCATTTCTCAGAGGGCCCCGAACACCCTGTGCATACAAATCACCAGGTCCTCACGCCCAGACCCCCAGGCAGACTGTCTGGAGGAGATCCTGTGGCAACAGCAGCCAGGGAGGGTCTTATGCATCCCAAGTTGGAGATCTGGTCGTTCCACTGTGCGGAGCCGCACTGGGTGACAGTCTGGGATCTGCTTAGACTCACTCTCACCCCCTTTATAACTTGGAAGCCCGAAGCAGGTTTCCTCCCGGTTATGCAAGGAGGGTCATGGTATCCGCCACCCGGGACCAGGCTCCGAAGGCCTCGCATGCCCTGCGGGGAGACGGCAAGCTGCTCACAGGCCCTTGCCACAGAGCAGAGGTGCTGGGACCAGAACCAGTCGTGGGCCTCCCCTTGAGCCCTGGGAACCAGGCATCTTCTCATTCGAAGCAGAAAAAAAAAAAATCAAGAGGGAAAACCAGGGGTCCAAGCCTGAGAGGCACCCTAGGCGTTTGGTATCCTCTCTTCCTCGATTATTTCAAATGAGAAAAGCATTTTGAAATGGTCTTTGACCCACAGGGACGGGAAGCAGGGTGGTGGGTACTTGGCTGGAGAAGTGGGGAGGGCTGTTAAAAGGGGACCAGGTTCACTTGGGGATGATGACAATGTTGTGTGACATAGAGGACACACGACATCGTCAATGTAAGAAATAACATGGTACTGTTCACCTTAAAATGGTTCATTCTGTGCTATGGAAATTTAACCTGAATTAGTCTTCAAAACTGATCCAAAGAGTAATATGAGACTCAGTCTGAGGCCAAGTCAGCAAATATTTGCCAGGTGCCCTGGAGGCCACGGCTTGGCCTTGCCTCCCTGCCTCCCGGCCTGCTCTGGAGGGCTGGGGTCACCCCCCACCTTCTACCATCACAGCAGGGCCTGTGTTCACTGGAAATTCCCATCCCCTGGTGCCCAGCAAGTCTCAGCTGCCTGGAGGCGCAGGGTTCTGCCTGCCTGCCCAGGGCCTGACGAGCCACTTACTGGCCAGGGCTCTCCTGCAGGCCCTTCCCACTTCTCTCCCAGGCAGACCCCCCAAGAAGCACAGCCTGGGCCCCGCACACTGGAGATTTCCATTCCATCCTGGCTCCCAGCAAGGGGCAGTCCTGTAGGGAGCGCCCAGAGCCCTCTGTGGCCAATTCCACGGTGTCCATGGTCACTCCACCACCCACCCTCTGTGGGTGCACACGGCACACTTGACTTGGCCCCACCCCAGAGAGGCTCCTTTGGGACTGCCCTTTTCCCTACTGGGTAAAGCAGTTCCATTCTTCTCGTCCCAGTTGGGGTCCCTCCTCAGTGTGCCAGGACCACATCTTACAAATGGCGTCAACCAAGGATTAGCCATGCTTGAGGACTGATGCCCTGAAGCCACCAAATCACCGCTTGCTGAGTCAGTAGCCACTGGCTCATCTGGCTCTCTACAGCAGAGCTGGGCCACGTGAGAACCCGTGCGGGCTGCCGGAGCCGGCACCCACCTCCATCTGCTCGTGAATCCAGTCCAGGAAGGAGGTGATGCGGGTGTAAACCCCGGGCTTGTTCACTTCGGCACAGCCAATGCCAAAGCTCGTGGCACCCACCAGCTTCCACAGCCTGCGCTCTTGGCACACCAGGGGCCCCCCACTGTCTCCCTGGATGGCAGGAAGGAGGCAAAAGTCAAGGGGACAGCACGAGTGCCCTGGCCATGGCACAGAATTCCCCCTTACAGCATCACATGCTCCGCAGGAGGATGGCTCTGTGTTCCCCACCAGCCCTTCTAGAAAGCATGCTGGCATTCCAAGAGCGTGGGCCCGAGGCCCCACGGGGGCAGCTTCCCTCCAGCTGTGTCTCCCACCAGGTCTGATACTGAGCCCATGAGGGTCAAGGGTGGCCAAGGGAGCTCTGGAGGGAAGTCTGCCTGGGCCAGACCCTCAGCATCCTGTGGTCCACCAGGCAGGATCAGAGTCCTGCCCACGGTGTCTTTGGGGGGCCCGGGTTCACTGGCTCCTACCTGCCTCCCTCTCTATTAGCCCCTCACACACTCAGAACTGGGCTGGGGGAAGGAGGGAAAGGCCCTCCCAAGTCCAGTGGCCTTGCAGACCCAGAGCACTGGGCAAACACCAGCCCCTGCCGCCAGGAAAGGCAAATATCTTAAGCAAATTTCTTCCCCACACTGTGTAAATTTGCTTTTCGTTCAGTCACAGGGCTGGTGGTGGCCTGTTTCACGTGCTGGGTCACTCCTGGACCCTTGCCCACTGCCACGACCCCAGGGCCGTCAGGAGCCCTTACCTGGCAGCTGTCTACACCACCTTTCAGGTAGCCAGCACAGAGCATGGAAGGGGAGATGATGCCTCCGTAGACATCCCTGTGGTTACAGAGCTTGTTGGA